>NC_134358.1:5146226-5499341 GCF_048569485.1 Anomaloglossus baeobatrachus | reverse complement strand
AGAAGAGAAGAGACAGGGGCCCCAGAGGGAGGAGACCAGGGGCAGGGAGACAGAGAAGAGACAGGGGCCCCAGAGGGGGAGACCAGGGGAGAAGAGAAGAGACAGGGGCCCCAGAGGGGGAGACCAGGGGAGAAGAGAAGAGACAGGGGCCCCAGAGGGGGAGACCAGGGGGGAGAAGAGAAGAGACAGGGGCCCCAGAGGGGGAGACCAGGGGAGAGAGAAGAGACAGGGGCCCAGAGGGGGAGACCAGGGGAGAAGAGAAGAGACAGGGGCCCCAGAGGGGGAGACCAGGGGAGAAGAGAAGAGACAGGGGCCCCCAGAGGGGAGACCAGGGGAGAAGAGAAGAGACAGGGGCCCCAGAGGGGGAGACCAGGGAGAAGAGAAGAGACAGGGGCCCCAGAGGGGGAGACCAGGGGAGAAGAGAAGAGACAGGGGCCCCAGAGGGGGAGACCAGGGAGAAGAGAAGAGACAGGGCCCAGAGGGGGAGACCAGGGGAGAAGAGAAGAGACAGGGGCCCCAGGGGAGGGGGAGACCAGGGGAGAAGAGAAGAGACAGGGGCCCCAGAGGGGGAGACCAGGGAGAAGAGAAGAGACAGGGGCCCCAGAGGGGGAGACCAGGGAGAAGAGAAGAGACAGGGGCCCCAGAGGGGAGACCAGGGGAGAAGAGAAGAGACAGGGGCCCCAGAGGGGGAGACCAGGGGAGAAGAGAAGAGACAGGGGGCCCCAGAGGGGAGACCAGGGGAGAAGAGAAGAGACAGGGGCCCCAGAGGGGGAGAGACCCAGGGGAGAAGAGAAGAGACAGGGGCCCCAGAGGGGAGACCAGGGGAGAAGAGAAGAGACAGGGGCCCCAGAGGGGGGAGACCAGGGGAGAAGAGAAGAGACAGGGGCCCAGAGGGGGGAGACCAGGGGAGACCCCCAGAGGGGAGACAGAGAAGAGACAGGGGCCCCAGAGGGGGAGACCAGGGGAGAAGAGAAGAGACAGGGGCCCCAGAGGGGGGAGACCAGGGGAGGAAGAGAAGAGACAGGGGCCCCAGAGGGGAGACCAGGGAGAAGAGAAGAGACAGGGGCCCCAGAGGGGAGACCAGGGGAGAAGAGAAGAGACAGGGGCCCCAGAGGGGGAGACCAGGGGAGAAGAGAAGAGACAGGGGCCCCAGAGGGGGGAGACAGGGGAGAAGAGAAGAGACAGGGGCCCCAGAGGGGGAGACCAGGGGAGAAGAGAAGAGACAGGGGCCCCAGAGGGGGAGACCAGGGAGAAGAGAAGAGACAGGGGCCCCAGAGGGGGAGACCAGGGGGAGAAGAGAAGAGACAGGGGCCCCAGAGGGGGAGACCAGGGGAGAAGAGAAGAGACAGGGGCCCCAGAGGGGGAGACCAGGGGAGAAGAGAAGAGACAGGGGCCCCAGAGGGGGAGACCAGGGAGAAGAGAAGAGACAGGGGCCCCAGAGGGGAGACCAGGGAGAAGAGAAGAGACAGGGGCCCCAGAGGGGGAGACCAGGGGAGAAGAGAAGAGGGGCCCAGAGGGGGACAGAGAAGAGACAGGGGCCCCAGAGGGGGAGACCAGGGGAGAAGAGAAGAGACAGGGGCCCCAGAGGGGGAGACCAGGGGAGAAGAGAAGAGACAGGGGCCCCAGAGGGGGAGACAGGAAAGAGAAGAGACAGGGGCCCCAGAGGGGGACGAAGAGAAGAGACAGGGGCCCCAGAGGGGGAGAAGAGAAGAAGACAGGGGCCCCAGAGGGGGAGAGAAGAGAAGAGACAGGGGCCCCAGAGGGGAGAAGAGAAGAGACAGGGGCCCCAGAGGGGGAGAAGAGAAGAGACAGGGGCCCCAGAGGGGGAGAAGAGAAGAGACAGGGGCCCCAGAGGGGGAGAAGAGAAGAGACAGGGGGCCCCAGAGGGGGAGAAGAGAAGAGACAGGGGCCCCAGAGGGGGAGAAGAGAAGAGACAGGGGCCCCAGAGGGGGAGAAGAGAAGAGACAGGGGCCCCAGAGGGGGAGAAGAGAAGAGACAGGGGCCCCAGAGGGGGAGAAGAGAAGAGACAGGGGCCCCAGAGGGGAGAAGAGAAGAGACAGGGGCCCCAGAGGGGAGAAGAGAAGAGACAGGGGCCCCAGAGGGGGAGAAGAGAAGAGACAGGGGCCCCAGAGGGGGAGAAGAGAAGAGACAGGGGCCCCAGAGGGGAGAAGAGAAGAGACAGGGGCCCAGAGGGGGAGAAGAGAAGAGACAGGGGCCCCAGAGGGGGAGAAGAGAAGAGACAGGGGCCCCCAGAGGGGGAGAAGAGAGAGAGACAGGGGCCCCAGAGGGGGAGAAGAGAAGAGACAGGGGGCCCCAGAGGGGGAGAAGAGAAGAGACAGGGGCCCCAGAGGGGGAGAAGAGAAGAGACAGGGGCCCCAGAGGGGGAGAAGAGAAGAGACAGGGGCCCCAGAGGGGGAGAAGAGAAGAGACAGGGGCCCCAGAGGGGGAGAAGAAGAAGAGGCAGGGGCCCCAGAGGGGGAGAAGAGAAGAGGCAGGGGCCCAGAGGGGGAGAAGAGAAGAGGCAGGGGCCCCAGAGGGGGAGAAGAGAAGAGGCAGGGGCCCCAGAGGGGGAGAAGAGAAGAGGCAGGGGCCCCAGAGGGGGAGAAGAGAAGAGGCAGGGGCCCCAGAGGGGGAGAAGAGAAGAGGCAGGGGCCCCAGAGGGGAGAAGAGAAGAGGCAGGGGCCCCAGAGGGGGAGAAGAGAAGAGGCAGGGGCCCCAGAGGGGGGAGAAGAGAAGAGGCAGGGGCCCCAGAGGGGGAGAGAGAAGAGGCAGGGGCCCCAGAGGGGGAGAAGAGAAGAGGCAGGGGCCCAGAGGGGGAGAAGAGAAGAGGCAGGGGCCCCAGAGGGGGAGAAGAGAAGAGGCAGGGGCCCCAGAGGGGGAGAAGAGAAGAGGCAGGGCCCCAGAGGGGGAGAAGAGAAGAGGCAGGGGCCCCAGAGGGGGAGAAGAGAAGAGGCAGGGGGCCCCAGAGGGGGAGAAGAGAAGAGGCAGGGGCCCCAGAGGGGGAGAAGAGAAGAGGCAGGGGCCCCAGAGGGGGAGAAGAGAAGAGGCAGGGGCCCAGAGGGGGAGAAGAGAAGAGGCAGGGGCCCAGAGGGGGAGAAGAGAAGAGGCAGGGGCCCCAGAGGGGGAGAAGAGAAGAGGCAGGGGCCCCAGAGGGGGAGAAGAGAAGAGGCAGGGGCCCAGAGGGGGAGAAGAGAAGAGGCAGGGGCCCCAGAGGGGGAGAAGAGAAGAGGCAGGGGCCCCAGAGGGGGAGAAGAGAAGAGGCAGGGGCCCCAGAGGGGGAGAAGAGAAGAGGCAGGGGCCCCAGAGGGGGAGAAGAGAAGAGGCAGGGCCCCAGAGGGGGAGAAGAGAAGAGGCAGGGGCCCCAGAGGGGGAGAAGAGAAGAGGCAGGGGCCCCAGAGGGGGAGAAGAGAAGAGGCAGGGGCCCCAGAGGGGGAGAAGAGAAGAGGCAGGGGCCCCAGAGGGGGAGAAGAGAAGAGGCAGGGGCCCCAGAGGGGGAGAAGAGAAGAGGCAGGGGCCCCAGAGGGGGAGAAGAGAAGAGGCAGGGGCCCCAGAGGGGGAGAAGAGAAGAGGCAGGGGCCCCAGAGGGGGAGAAGAGAAGAGGCAGGGGCCCCAGAGGGGGAGAAGAGAAGAGGCAGGGGGCCCCAGAGGGGGAGAAGAGAAGAGGCAGGGGCCCCAGAGGGGGGAGAAGAGAAGAGGCAGGGGCCCCAGAGGGGGGAGAAGAGAAGAGGCAGGGGCCCCAGAGGGGGAGAAGAGAAGAGGCAGGGGCCCCAGAGGGGGAGAAGAGAAGAGGCAGGGGCCCCAGAGGGGGGAGAAGAGAAGAGGCAGGGGCCCCAGAGGGGGGAGAAGAGAAGAGGCAGGGGCCCCAGAGGGGGAGAAGAGAAGAGGCAGGGGCCCCAGAGGGGGAGAAGAGAAGAGGCAGGGGCCCCAGAGGGGAGAAGAGAAGAGGCAGGGGCCCCAGAGGGGGAGAAGAGAAGAGGCAGGGGCCCCAGAGGGGGAGAAGAGAAGAGGCAGGGGCCCCAGAGGGGGAGAAGAGAAGAGGCAGGGGCCCCAGAGGGGGAGAAGAGAAGAGGCAGGGGCCCCAGAGGGGGAGAAGAGAAGAGGCAGGGGCCCAGAGGGGGAGAAGAGAAGAGGCAGGGGCCCCAGAGGGGGAGAAGAGAAGAGGCAGGGGCCCCAGAGGGGGAGAAGAGAAGAGGCAGGGGCCCCAGAGGGGGAGAAGAGAAGAGGCAGGGGCCCCAGAGGGGGAGAAGAGAAGAGGCAGGGGCCCCAGAGGGGGAGAAGAGAAGAGGCAGGGGCCCAGAGGGGGAGAAGAGAAGAGGCAGGGGCCCCAGAGGGGGAGAAGAGAAGAGGCAGGGGCCCCAGAGGGGGAGAAGAGAAGAGGCAGGGGGCCCCAGAGGGGGAGAAGAGAAGAGGCAGGGGCCCCAGAGGGGGAGAAGAGAAGAGGCAGGGGCCCCAGAGGGGGAGAAGAGAAGAGGCAGGGCCCACAGAGGGGGAGAAGAGAAGAGGCAGGGGCCCCAGAGGGGGAGAAGAGAAGAGGCAGGGGCCCCAGAGGGGGAGAAGAGAAGAGGCAGGGGCCCCAGAGGGGGAGAAGAGAAGAGGCAGGGGCCCCAGAGGGGAGAAGAGAAGAGGCAGGGGCCCCAGAGGGGGAGAAGAGAAGAGGCAGGGGCCCCAGAGGGGAGAAGAGAAGAGGCAGGGGCCCCAGAGGGGGAGAAGAGAAGAGGCAGGGGCCCCAGAGGGGGAGAAGAGAAGAGGCAGGGGCCCCAGAGGGGGAGAAGAGAAGAGGCAGGGGCCCAGAGGGGGAGAAGAGAAGAGGCAGGGGCCCCAGAGGGGGAGAAGAGAAGAGGCAGGGCCCCAGAGGGGGAGAAGAGAAGAGGCAGGGGCCCCAGAGGGGAGAAGAGAAGAGGCAGGGGCCCCAGAGGGGGAGAAGAGAAGAGGCAGGGGCCCCAGAGGGGGAGAAGAGAAGAGGCAGGGGCCCCAGAGGGGGAGAAGAGAAGAGGCAGGGGCCCCAGAGGGGGAGAAGAGAAGAGGCAGGGGCCCCAGAGGGGGAGAAGAGAAGAGGCAGGGGCCCCAGAGGGGGAGAAGAGAAGAGGCAGGGGCCCAGAGGGGGAGAAGAGAAGAGCAGGGGCCCCAGAGGGGGAGAAGAGAAGAGGCAGGGGCCCCAGAGGGGGAGAAGAGAAGAGGCAGGGGCCCCAGAGGGGGAGAAGAGAAGAGGCAGGGGCCCCAGAGGGGGGAGAAGAGAAGAGGCAGGGGCCCCAGAGGGGGAGAAGAGAAGAGGCAGGGGCCCCAGAGGGGGAGAAGAGAAGAGGCAGGGGCCCCAGAGGGGGAGAAGAGAAGAGGCAGGGGCCCCAGAGGGGGAGAAGAGAAGAGGCAGGGGCCCCAGAGGGGGAGAAGAGAAGAGGCAGGGGCCCCAGAGGGGGAGAAGAGAAGAGGCAGGGGCCCCAGAGGGGGAGAAGAGAAGAGGCAGGGGCCCCAGAGGGGGAGAAGAGAAGAGGCAGGGGCCCCAGAGGGGGAGAAGAGAAGAGGCAGGGGCCCCAGAGGGGGAGAAGAGAAGAGGCAGGGGCCCCAGAGGGGGAGAAGAGAAGAGGCAGGGGCCCCAGAGGGGGAGAAGAGAAGAGGCAGGGGCCCCAGAGGGGGAGAAGAGAAGAGGCAGGGGCCCCAGAGGGGGAGAAGAGAAGAGGCAGGGCCCCAGAGGGGAGAAGAGAAGAGGCAGGGGCCCCAGAGGGGAGAAGAGAAGAGGCAGGGGCCCCAGAGGGGAGAAGAGAAGAGGCAGGGGCCCCAGAGGGGGAGAAGAGAAGAGGCAGGGGCCCCCAGAGGGGGAGAAGAGAAGAGGCAGGGGCCCCAGAGGGGGAGAAGAGAAGAGGCAGGGGCCCCAGAGGGGGAGAAGAGAAGAGGCAGGGGCCCAGAGGGGGAGAAGAGAAGAGGCAGGGGCCCCAGAGGGGGAGAAGAGAAGAGGCAGGGGCCCCAGAGGGGGAGAAGAGAAGAGGCAGGGGCCCCAGAGGGGGAGAAGAGAAGAGGCAGGGGCCCCAGAGGGGGAGAAGAGAAGAGGCAGGGGCCCAGAGGGGGAGAAGAGAAGAGGCAGGGGCCCCAGAGGGGGAGAAGAGAAGAGGCAGGGGCCCCAGAGGGGGAGAAGAGAAGAGGCAGGGGCCCCAGAGGGGGAGAAGAGAAGAGGCAGGGGCCCCAGAGGGGGAGAAGAGAAGAGGCAGGGGCCCAGAGGGGAGAAGAGAAGAGCAGGGGCCCCAGAGGGGGAGAAGAGAAGAGGCAGGGGCCCCAGAGGGGGAGAAGAGAAGAGGCAGGGGCCCCCAGAGGGGGAGAAGAGAAGAGGCAGGGGCCCCAGAGGGGGAGAAGAGAAGAGGCAGGGGCCCCAGAGGGGGAGAAGAGAAGAGGCAGGGGCCCCAGAGGGGGAGAAGAGAAGAGGCAGGGGCCCCAGAGGGGGAGAAGAGAAGAGGCAGGGGCCCCAGAGGGGGGAGAAGAGAAGAGGCAGGGGCCCCAGAGGGGGAGAAGAGAAAGAGGCAGGGGCCCCAGAGGGGGAGAAGAGAAGAGGCAGGGGCCCCAGAGGGGGAGAAGAAAAAGCCCAGAGAGAAGAGAGGCAGGGGCCCCAGAGGGGGAGAAGAGAAGAGGCAGGGGCCCCAGAGGGGGAGAAGAGAAGAGGCAGGGGCCCCAGAGGGGGAGAAGAGAAGAGGCAGGGGCCCCAGAGGGGGAGAAGAGAAGAGGCAGGGGCCCCAGAGGGGGAGAAGAGAAGAGGCAGGGGCCCCAGAGGGGGAGAAGAGAAGAGGCAGGGGCCCCAGAGGGGGAGAAGAGAAGAGGCAGGGCCCCAGAGGGGGAGAAGAGAAGAGGCAGGGGCCCCAGAGGGGGAGAAGAGAAGAGGCAGGGGCCCCAGAGGGGGAGAAGAGAAGAGGCAGGGGCCCCAGAGGGGGAGAAGAGAAGAGGCAGGGCCCCAGAGGGGGAGAAGAGAGAGGCAGGGGCCCCAGAGGGGAGAAGAGAAGAGGCAGGGGCCCCAGAGGGGGAGAAGAGAAGAGGCAGGGGCCCCAGAGGGGGAGAAGAGAAGAGGCAGGGGCCCAGAGGGGGAGAAGAGAAGAGGCAGGGGCCCCAGAGGGGGAGAAGAGAAGAGGCAGGGCCCAGAGGGGGAGAAGAGAAGAGGCAGGGGCCCCAGAGGGGGAGAAGAGAAGGAGACAGGGGCCCCAGAGGGGGAGAAGAGAAGAGACAGGGGCCCCAGAGGGGGAGAAGAGAAGAGACAGGGGCCCCAGAGGGGGAGAAGAGAAGAGACAGGGGCCCCAGAGGGGGAGAAGAGAAGAGACAGGGGCCCCAGAGGGGGAGAAGAGAAGAGACAGGGGCCCCAGAGGGGGAGAAGAGAAGAGACAGGGGCCCCAGAGGGGGAGAAGAGGAGGAGGCAGGGGCCCCAGAGGGGGAGAAGAGGAGGCAGGGGGAGAGGGGGGGCAGAGGGGGAGGACAGGGGCCCCAGAGGGGGAGAAGAGGGGAGGCAGGGGCCCCAGAGGGGGAGAAGAGGGGAGACAGGGGCCCCAGAGGGGGAGAAGAGGGGAGACAGGGGCCCCAGAGGGGGAGAAGAGGGGAGACAGGGGCCCCAGAGGGGGAGAAGAGAAGAGACAGGGGCCCCAGAGGGGGAGAAGAGAAGAGACAGGGGCCCCCAGAGGGGGAGAAGAGAAGAGACAGGGGCCCCAGAGGGGGAGAAGAGAAGAGACAGGGCCCCAGAGGGGAGAAGAGAAGAGACAGGGGCCCCAGAGGGGGAGAAGAGAAGAGACAGGGGCCCCAGAGGGGGAGAAGAGAAGAGACAGGGGCCCAGAGGGGGAGAAGAGAAGAGACAGGGGCCCCAGAGGGGGAGAAGAGAAGAGACAGGGGCCCCAGAGGGGGAGAAGAGAAGAGGACAGGGGCCCCAGAGGGGGAGAAGAGAGGAGACAGGGGCCCCAGAGGGGGAGAAGAGAGGAGACAGGGGCCCCAGAGGGGGAGAAGAGGGGAGACAGGGGCCCCAGAGGGGGAGAAGAGGGGAGACAGGGGCCCCAGAGGGGGAGACCAGGGGAGACAGGGGCCCCAGAGGGGGAGACCAGGGGAGACAGGGGCCCCAGAGGGGGAGAAGAGGGGAGACAGGGGCCCCAGAGGGGGAGAAGAGGGGAGACAGGGGCCCCAGAGGGGGAGAAGAGGGGAGACAGGGGCCCCAGAGGGGGAGAAGAGGGGAGACAGGGGCCCCAGAGGGGGAGAAGAGGGGAGACAGGGGCCCCAGAGGGGGAGAAGAGCGGAGACAGGGGCCCCAGAGGGGGAGAAGAGCGGAGACAGGGGCCCCAGAGGGGGAGAAGAGCGGAGACAGGGGCCCCAGAGGGGGAGAAGAGCGGAGACAGGGGCCCCAGAGGGGGAGAAGAGCGGAGACAGGGGCCCCAGAGGGGGAGAAGAGGGGAGACAGGGGCCCCAGAGGGGGAGAAGAGGGGAGACAGGGGCCCCAGAGGGTGAGAAGAGGGGAGACAGGGACCCAGAGGGGGAGACCAGGGGAGAAGAGGGGAGACAGGGGCCCCAGAGGGGGAGACCAGGGGAGACAGGGGCCCCAGAGGGGGAGAAGAGGGGAGACAGGGGCCCCGGAGGGGGAGAAGAGGGGAGACAGGGGCCCCGGAGGGGGAGAAGAGGGGAGACAGGGGCCCCGGAGGGGGAGAAGAGGGGAGACAGGGGCCCCGGAGGGGGAGAAGAGGGGAGACAGGGGCCCCGGAGGGGGAGAAGAGGGGAGACAGGGGCCCCGGAGGGTGAGAAGAGGGGAGACAGGGACCCCAGAGGGGGAGACCAGGGGAGAAGAGGGGAGACAGGGACCCCAGAGGGGGAGAAGAGGGGAGACAGGGGCCCCAGAGGGGGAGACCAGGGGAGACAGGGGCCCCAGAGGGGGAGACCAGGAGAGAAGAGGGGAGACAGTGGCCCCAGAGTGGGAGAAGAGGGGAGACAGGGGCCCCAGAGTGGGAGAAGAGGGGAGACAGGGGCCCCAGAGGGGGAGAAGAGGGGAGACAGGGGCCCCAGAAGGGGGAGAAGAGGGGAGACAGGGGCCCCAGAAGGGGGAGAAGAGGGGAGACAGGGGCCCCAGAAGGGGGAGAAGAGGGGAGACAGGGGCCCCAGAAGGGGGAGAAGAGGGGAGACAGGGGCCCCAGAGGGGGAGACCAGGGGAGACAGGGGCCCCAGAAGGGGGAGAAGAGGGGAGACAGGGGCCCCAGAGGGGGAGACCAGGGAGACAGGGGCCCCAGAGGGGGAGAAGAGGGGAGACAGGGGCCCCAGAGGGGGAGAAGAGGGGAGACAGGGGCCCCAGAGGGGGAGAAGAGGGGAGACAGGGGCCCCAGAGGGGGAGAAGAGGGGAGACAGGGGCCCCAGAGGGGGAGAAGAGGGGAGACAGGGGCCCCAGAGGGGGAGAAGAGCGGAGACAGGGGCCCCAGAGGGGGGAGAAGAGCGGAGACAGGGGCCCCAGAGGGGGAGAAGAGCGGAGACAGGGGCCCCAGAGGGGGAGAAGAGCGGAGACAGGGGCCCCAGAGGGGGAGAAGAGCGGAGACAGGGGCCCCAGAGGGGGAGAAGAGGGGAGACAGGGGCCCCAGAGGGGGAGAAGAGGGGAGACAGGGGCCCCAGAGGGTGAGAAGAGGGGGAGACAGGGACCCCAGAGGGGGAGACCAGGGGAGAAGAGGGGAGACAGGGGCCCCAGAGGGGGAGACCAGGGGAGACAGGGGCCCCAGAGGGGGAGAAGAGGGGAGACAGGGGCCCCGGAGGGGGAGAAGAGGGGAGACAGGGGCCCCGGAGGGGGAGAAGAGGGGAGACAGGGGCCCCGGAGGGGGAGAAGAGGGGAGACAGGGGCCCCGGAGGGGGAGAAGAGGGGAGACAGGGGCCCCGGAGGGGGAGAAGAGGGGAGACAGGGGCCCCGGAGGGTGAGAAGAGGGGAGACAGGGACCCCAGAGGGGGAGACCAGGGGAGAAGAGGGGAGACAGGGACCCCAGAGGGGGAGAAGAGGGGAGACAGGGGCCCCAGAGGGGGAGACCAGGGGAGACAGGGGCCCCAGAGGGGGAGACCAGGAGAGAAGAGGGGAGACAGTGGCCCCAGAGTGGGAGAAGAGGGGAGACAGGGGCCCCAGAGTGGGAGAAGAGGGGAGACAGGGGCCCCAGAGGGGGAGAAGAGGGGAGACAGGGGCCCCAGAAGGGGGAGAAGAGGGGAGACAGGGGCCCCAGAAGGGGGAGAAGAGGGGAGACAGGGGCCCCAGAAGGGGGAGAAGAGGGGAGACAGGGGCCCCAGAAGGGGAGAAGAGGGGAGACAGGGGCCCCAGAAGGGGGAGAAGAGGGGAGACAGGGGCCCCAGAAGGGGGAGAAGAGGGGAGACAGGGGCCCCAGAAGGGGGAGAAGAGGGGAGACAGGGGCCCCAGAAGGGGGAGAAGAGGGGAGACAGGGGCCCCAGAAGGGGGAGAAGAGGGGAGACAGGGGCCCCAGAAGGGGGAGAAGAGGGGAGACAGGGGCCCCAGAAGGGGGAGAAGAGGGGAGACAGGGGCCCCAGAGGGGGAGAAGAGGGGAGACAGGGGCCCCAGAGGGGGAGACCAGGGGAGACAGGGGCCCCAGAGGGGGAGACCAGGGGAGACAGGGGCCCCAGAGGGGGAGACCAGGGGAGAAGAGGGGAGACAGGGGCCCAGAGGGGGAGAAGAGGGGAGACAGGGGCCCAGAGGGGGAGAAGAGGGGAGACAGGGGCCCAGAGGGGGAGAAGAGGGGAGACAGGGGCCCCAGAGGGGGAGAAGAGGGGAGACAGGGGCCCCAGAGGGGGAGAAGAGGGGAGACAGGGGCCCCAGAGGGGGAGAAGAGGGGAGACAGGGTCCCCAGAGGGGGAGAAGAGGGGAGACAGGGGCCCCAGAGGGGGAGAAGAGGGGAGACAGGGGCCCCAGAGGGGGAGAAGAGGGGAGACAGGGGCCCCAGAGGGGGAGAAGAAGGGAGACAGGGGCCCCAGAGGGGGAGAAGAGGGGAGACCAGGGGAGACAGGGGCCCCAGAGGGGGAGACCAGGGGAGAAGAGAAGAGACAGGGGCCCCAGAGGGGGAGACCAGGGGAGAAGAGAAGAGACAGGGGCCCCAGAGGGGGAGACCAGGGGAGACAGGGGCCCCAGAGGGGGAGAAGAGGGGAGACAGGGGCCCCAGAGGGGGAGAAGAAGGGAGACAGGGGCCCCAGAGGGGGAGAAGAGGGGAGACAGGGGCCCCAGAGGGGGAGAAGAGGGGAGACAGGGGCCCCAGAGGGGGAGAAGAAGGGAGACAGGGGCCCCAGAGGGGGAGAAGAGGGGAGACAGGGGCCCCAGAGGGGGAGAAGAGGGGGGGAGAGGGGGCCCCAGAGGGGGAGAAGAGGGGGGGAGAGGGGGCCCCGGAGGGGGAGACGAGGGAAGGAGAGGGGGCGACGAGGGGGGAGAGGGGGCCCCGGAGGGGGAGACGAGGGAAGGAGAGGGGGCGACGAGGGGGGAGAGGGGGCCCCAGAGGGGGAGACGAGGGAAGGAGAGGGGGCCCCGGAGTGGAGAGAGGGGGCCCCGGGGGGGGGAGAGGGGGCCCCGGAGGGGGAGACGAGGGAAGGAGAGGGGGCCCCGGAGTGGAGAGAGGGAGCCCCGGAGGGGGAGACGAGGGAAGGAGAGGGGGCCCCGGAGTGGAGAGAGGGGGCCCCGGGGGGGGGGAGAGGGGGCCCCGGAGGGGGAGACGAGGGAAGGAGAGGGGGCCCCGGAGTGGAGAGAGGGAGCCCCGGAGGGGGAGACGAGGGAAGGAGAGGGGGCCCCGGAGTGGAGAGAGGGGGCCCCGGAGGGGGGAGAGGGGGCCCCGGAGGGGGAGACGAGGGGGAGAGGGGGCCCCGGAGGGGGAGACGAGGGGGGAGAGGGGGCCCCGGAGGGGGAGACGAGGGGAGAGAGGGGGCCCCGGAGGGGGAGACGAGGGAAGACGAGGGGGCCCCTGAGGGGGAGAGAAGATGAGAGAGAGGGGCCCTGAGGGGGAGAGAGGGGCCCTGAGGGGGAGAGAGAGGGGCCCTGATGGGGAGAGAGGGGGAGACAGGGGCCCCAGAGGGGGAGAGAGGGGGGAGACAGGGGCCCCAGAGGGGGAGAGAGGGGGAGACAGGGGCCCCAGAGGGGGAGACAGGGGCCCCAGAGGGGCAGAGAGGGGGAGACAGGGGCCCCAGAGGGGCCCCAGAGGGGGAGACAGGGGCCCCAGAGGGGGAGTTAGGGGCCCCAGATGGGGAGAGAGGGGGAGACAGGGGCCCCAGAGGGGGAGACAGGGGCCCCAGAGGGGGAGACAGGGGCCCCAGAGGGGGAGACAGGGGCCCCAGAGGGGGAGAGAGGGGGAGACAGGGGCCCCAGAGGGGGAGACAGGGGCCCCAGAGGGGGAGACAGGGGCCCCAGAGGGGGCCCCAGAGGGGCAGACAGGGGCCCCAGAGGGGGGGACAGGGGCCCCAGAGGGGGGGACAGGGGCCCCAGAGGGGGAGACAGAGGCCCCAGAGGGGGCCCCAGAGGGGGAGAAGATGGGAGACAGGGGCCCCAGAGGGGGAGAAGAGGGGAGACAGGGGCCCCAGAGGGGGAGAAGAGGGGAGACAGGGGCCCCAGAGGGGGAGAAGAGGGGAGACAGGGGCCCCAGAGGGGGAGAAGAGGGGAGACAGGGGCCCCAGAGGGGGAGAAGAGGGGAGACAGGGGCCCCAGAGGGGGAGAAGAGGGGAGACAGGGGCCCCAGAGGGGGAGAAGAGGGGAGACAGGGGCCCCAGAGGGGGAGAAGAGGGGAGACAGGGGCCCCAGAGGGGGAGAAGAGGGGAGACAGGGGCCCCAGAGGGGGATAAGAGGGGAGACAGGGGCCCCAGAGGGGGATAAGAGGGGAGACAGGGGCCCCAGAGGGGGATAAGAGGGGAGACAGGGGCCCCAGAGGGGGAGAAGAGGGGAGACAGGGGCCCCAGAGGGGGAGAAGAGGGGAGACAGGGGCCCCAGAGGGGGAGAAGAGGGGAGACAGGGGCCCCAGAGGGGGAGAAGAGGGGAGACAGGGGCCCCAGAGGAGAGAAGAGGGGAGACAGGGGCCCCAGAGGAGAGAAGAGGGGAGACAGGGGCCCCAGAGGAGAGAAGATGGGAGACAGGGGCCCCAGAGGGGGAGAAGAGGGGAGACGAGGGGGCCCCGGAGGGAGAGATGACTGGAGAGAGGGGGCCCCGGAGGGGGAGACGAGGGGGGGGAGAGGGCCCCAGAGGGGGGAGATGAGGGGGTAGAGAGGGCCCCAGAGGGGGGAGATGAGGGGGGAGAGAGGGCCCCAGTGGGGGGAGATGAGGGGGGAGAGAGGGCCCCAGTGGGGGGAGATGAGGGGGGAGAGAGGGCCCCAGAGGGGGAGAGAGGGCCTCAGTGGGGGGAGATGAGGGGGGAGAGAGGGCCCCAGATTGGGGAGATGAGGGGGGATAGAGGGCCCCAGAGGGGGGAGATGAGGGGGGAGAGAGGGCCCCAGAGGGGGGAGATGAGGGGGGGAGAGAGGGCCCCCAGAGGGGGGAGATGAGGGGGGAGAGAGGGCCCCAGAGGGGGGAGATGAGGGGGGAGAGAGGGCCCCAGAGGGGGGAGATGAGGGGGGAGAGAGGGCCCCAGAGGGGGGAGATGAGGGGGGAGAGAGGGCCCCAGAGGGGGGAGAGAGGGCCCCAGAGGGGGGAGAGAGGGCCCCAGAGGGGGGAGATGAGGGGGGAGAGAGGGCCCCAGAGGGGGGAGAGAGGGCTCCAGAGGGGGGAGAGAGGGGCCCCAGAGGGGGGAGATGAGGGGGGAGAGAGGGCTCCAGAGGGGGGAGAGAGGGCCCCAGAGGGGGGAGATGAGGGGGGAGAGAGGGCTCCAGAGGGGGGAGAGAGGGCCCCAGAGGGGGGAGATGAGGGGGGAGAGAGGGCTCCAGAGGGGGGAGATGAGGGGGGAGAGAGGGCTCCAGAGGGGGAGAGAGGGCCCCAGAGGGGGGAGATGAGGGGGGAGAGAGGGCCCCAGAGGGGGGAGAGAGGGCCCCAGAGGGGGGAGATGAGGGGGGAGAGAGGGCCCCAGATGGGGAGAGAGGGCCCCAGAGGGGGGAGATGAGGTGGGAGAGAGGGCCCCAGAGGTGGGAGAGAGGGCCCCAGAGGGGGGAGATGAGGTGGGAGAGAGGGCCCCAGAGGTGGGAGAGAGGGCCCCAGAGGGGGGAGATGAGGTGGGAGAGAGGGCCCCAGAGGTGGGAGAGAGGGCCCCAGAGGGGGGAGATGAGGTGGGAGAGAGGGCCCCAGAGGGGGGAGATGAGGTGGGAGAGAGGGCCCCAGAGGTGGGAGAGAGGGCCCCAGAGGTGGGAGAGAGGGCCCCAGAGGTGGGAGAGAGGGCCCCAGAGGTGGGAGAGAGGGCCCCAGAGGGGGGAGAGAGGGCCCCAGAGGGGGGAGATGAGGGGGTAGAGAGGGCCCCAGAGGTGGGAGAGAGGGCCCCAGAGGTGGGAGAGAGGGCCCCAGAGGTGGGAGAGAGGGCCCCAGAGGTGGGAGAGAGGGCCCCAGAGGTGGGAGAGAGGGCCCCAGAGGGGGGAGATGAGGGGGGAGAGAGGGCCCCAGAGGGGGGAGATGAGGGGGGAGAGGAGGGCCCCAGAGGGGGGAGATGAGGGGGGAGAGAGGGCCCCAGAGGGGGGAGATGAGGGGGGAGAGAGGGCCCCAGAGGGGGGAGAGAGGGCCCCAGAGGGGGGAGATGAGGGGGGAGAGAGGGCCCCAGAGGGGGGAGATGAGGGGGGAGAGAGGGCCCCAGAGGGGGGAGATGAGGGGGGTTAGAGGGCCCCAGAGGGGGGAGATGAGGGGGGAGGGAGGGCCCCAGAGGGGGGAGATGAGGGGGGAGAGAGGGCCCCAGAGGGGGGAGATGAGGGGGGAGAGAGGGCCCCAGAGGGGGGAGATGAGGGGGGTTAGAGGGCCCCAGAGGGGGGAGATGAGGGGGGAGAGAGGGCCCCAGAGGGGGGAGATGAGGGGGGTTAGAGGGCCCCAGAGGGGGGAGATGAGGGGGGTTAGAGGGCCCCAGAGGGGGGAGATGAGGGGGGTTAGAGGGCCCCAGAGGGGGGAGATGAGGGGGGTTAGAGGGCCCCAGAGGGGGGAGACGAGGGGGGAGATGAGGGGGGAGAGAGGGCCCCAGAGGGGGGAGACGAGGGGGGTTAGAGGGCCCCAGAGGGGGGAGATGAGGGGGGAGAGAGGGCCCCAGAGGGGGGAGATGAGGGGGGAGAGAGGGCCCCAGAGGGGGGAGACGAGGGGGGTTAGAGGGCCCCAGAGGGGGGAGATGAGGGGGGAGAGAGGGCCCCAGAGGGGGGAGACGAGGGGGGTTAGAGGGCCCCAGAGGGGGGAGATGAGGGGGGAGAGAGGGCCTATTACTGGGGCCGGTCACCTGAGCTGATAACAAGGCTTGTGTTCCCTAGAAGGAGAAGGGGGAGGAGCCTAGTTCTGAGGTAAATTCTGTCAGTGGCAGTTGCGGTCGGTGTGAGGTGAGGAGGTGACCTGGAGGCGTCCTGTCCTGAGGGGGCTGCTGAACCCTCTGCAGGGGCCGCTGCACACTGGCAGGCATCAGTCCCTAGGACTCCAGGACGTGCAGGGTATCAGTCCCTATTTGTCTAGGGTATCAGTGAGGTGACCTGGAGTCGTCCTGTCCTGAGGGGGCTGCTGAACCCTCTGCAGGGGCCGCTGCACACTGGCAGGCATCAGTCCCTAGGACTCCAGGACGTGCAGGGTATCAGTCCCTTTTTGTCTAGGGTATCAGTGAGGTGACCTGGAGACGTCCTGTCCTGAGGGGGCTGCTGAACCCTCTGCAGGGGCCGCTGCACACTGGCAGGTATCAGTCCCTAGGACTCCAGGACGTGCAGGGTATCAGTCCCTTTTTGTCTAGGGTATCAGTGAGGTGACCTGGAGTCGTCCTGTCCTGAGGGGGCTGCTGAACCCTCTGCAGGGGCCGCTGCACACTGGCAGGTATCAGTCCCTAGGACTCCAGGACGTGCAGGGTATCAGTCCCTTTTTGTCTAGGGTATCAGTGAGGTGACCTGGAGTCGTCCTGTCCTGAGGGGGCTGCTGAACCCTCTGCAGGGGCCGCTGCACACTGGCAGGCATCAGTCCCTAGGACTCCAGGATGTGCAGGGTATCAGTCCCTATTTGTCTAGGGTATCAGTGAGGTGACCTGGAGACGTCCTGTCCTGAGGGGACTGCTGAACCCTCTGCAGGGGCCGCTGCACACTGGCAGGCATCAGTCCCTAGGACTCCAGGACTGGCAGGCATCAGTCCCTATTTGTCTAGGGTATCAGTGAGGTGACCTGGAGACGTCCTGTCCTGAGGGGGCTGCTGAACCCTCTGCAGGGGCCGCTGCACACTGGCAGGTATCAGTCCCTAGGACTCCAGGACTGGCAGGCATCAGTCCCTATTTGTCTAGGGTATCAGTGAGGTGACCTGGAGACGTCCTGTCCTGAGGGGGCTGCTGAACCCTCTGCAGGGGCCGCTGCACACTGGCAGGCATCAGTCCCTAGGACTCCAGGACTGGCAGGCATCAGTCCCTATTTGTCTAGGGTATCAGTGAGGTGACCTGGAGACGTCCTGTCCTGAGGGGGCTGCTGAACCCTCTGCAGGGGCCGCTGCACACTGGCAGGCATCAGTCCCTAGGACTCCAGGACTGGCAGGCATCAGTCCCCATTTGTCTAGGGTATCAGTGAGGTGATTGAGTGTGGAAACTTCTAGAAGGCACAGTGAGTGTTCCCTCAGGATTGGAGTCTCCGCTCTCTATTAAAGATCAGAGATCTGGAGTTTCTTGTCTTGAGAATCCCAGAATCCTGAGACGCTTTCTCCCGGGTAGTGAAGAGCACACGAGCAGCACACAGGAGAGGAGCCGCACCGTCACTGCGGAGGGCAGACCGCCATCATTGTGAGGTTGTGAGGAATGTTCCGGACTGTTCTGTCTGTGACGGATTATTCCCTGCTGCACCGTCCCCACCTCACCATCCCCAGGATCCTAGAGGGGGGAGGGGACAACCCGCCAACACTGCACATGACACCAGAGGTCTACCAGGGGTGGTACAAGAGAGGGGCCCCCAGAGGGGGAGACAAGGGGGAGTGAGGGCCCCCCAGAGGGGGAGACAAGGGGGAGTGAGGGCCCCCCAGAGGGGGAGACAAGGGGGAGTGAGGAGCCCCCAGAGGGGGAGACAAGGGGAAGTGAGGGGCCCCCAGAGGGGGAGACAAGGGGGAGACAAGGGGGAGTGAGGGGCCCCCAGAGGGGGAGACAAGGGGAAGTGAGGGGGCCCCAGAGGGGGAGTGAGGGGGCCCCAGAGGGGGAGACAAGGGGAAGTGAGGGGGCCTCGGCAGGAGGGAGGCGCTGAGAGTGAGTGGAGAGTGAGGGGGCTCGGAGGGAGAGAGACAGGTGTCTATCTCATACTGTTCCCATTCTGCCCGCTCCTCTGAGGGGTTTTCTGTGACTGCAGATATATTTTATCGGCCACCTCTGGGAACAGGACCGGTCCCGGGCCGTCTTTGGGGGGGGGCAGGACCGGTCGCGGGCCACCTCTGTGGGGGGGGCAGGACCGGTCGCGGGCCACCTCTGTGGAGGGGGGGGGGCAGGACCGGTCGCGGGCCACCTCTGTGGAGGGGGGGGGGCAGGACCGGTCGCGGGCCACCTCTGTGGAGGGGGGGGGGCAGGACCGGTCGCGGGCCACCTCTGTGGAGGGGGGGGCAGGACCGGTCGCGGGCCACCTCTGGGGGGGAGGGGGGGGGCAGGACCGGTCGCGGGCCACCTCTGGGGGGGGGCAGGACCGGTCGCGGGCCACCTCCTGAGGGGGAGGGGGGGGCAGGACCGGTCGCGGGCCACCTCTGGGGGGGAGGGGGGGGCAGGACCGGTCGCGGGCCACCTCTGGGGGGGAGGGGGGGGGGCAGGACCGGTCACGGGCCACCTCTGGGGGGGAGGGGGGGGGCAGGACCGGTCACGGGCCACCTCTGGGGGGGAGGGGGGGCAGGACCGGTCGCGGGCCACCTCTGGGGGGGAGGGGGGGCAGGACCGGTCGCGGGCCACCTCTGGGGGGGAGGGGGGGGGGCAGGACCGGTCGCGGGCCACCTCTGGGGGGGAGGGGGGGGGCAGGACCGGTCGCGGGCCACCTCTGGGGGGGGGCAGGACCGGTCGCGGGCCACCTCTGGGGGGGGGCAGGACCGGTCGCGGGCCACCTCTGGGGGGGGGCAGGACCGGTCGCGGGCCACCTCTGGGGGGGGGCAGGACCGGTCGCGGGCCACCTCTGGGGGGGAAGGGGGGGGGCAGGACCGGTCGCGGGCCACCTCTGGGGGGGGAAGGGGGGGGGCAGGACCGGTCGCGGGCCACCTCTGGGGGGGGAAGGGGGGGGGCAGGACCGGTCGCGGGCCACCTCTGGGGGGGAAGGGGGGGGGCAGGACCGGTCGCGGGCCACCTCTGGGGGGGGCAGGACCGGTCGCGGGCCACCTCTGGGGGGGGCAGGACCGGTCGTGGGGCATCTGTAGGGGGGAGGGGGGGGCAGGACCGGTCGCGGGCCACCTCTGGGGGGGAGGGGGGGGCAGGACCGGTCGCGGGCCACCTCTGGGGGGGGCAGGACCGGTCGTGGGCCACCTCTAGGGGGGAGGGGGGGCAGGACCGGTCGCGGGGCAACTGTAGGGGGGAGGGGGGGCAGGACCGGTCGCGGGCCACCTCTGGGGGGGGGGGGCAGGACCGGTCGCGGGCCACCTCTGGGGGGGAGGGGGGGCAGGACCGGTCGCGGGCCACCTCTGGGGGGGAGGGGGGGGCAGGACCGGTCGCGGGCCACCTCTGGGGGGGAGGGGGGCGGGCAGGACCGGTCGCGGGCCACCTCTGGGGGGGGCAGGACCGGTCGTGGGCCACCTCTAGGGGGGAGGGGGGCAGGACCGGTCGCGGGGCATCTGTAGGGGGGAGGGGGGGCAGGACCGGTCGCGGGCATGCATGATTTTAGGCCATTGATCTAGTCTCGGGCGTGCCGCTGTTCGCTTGCAGCCAGCGGAGATGGTGGATTTTGGGCAGGGGATGCCGCGTCTGCTCATGCTGAGGATTGTGTTGTTTTTGTTGACAGGTTTGATCAACAGTCACAAAATTCTCCATGGCGACGCACCAGCACCGCCACCTGCCACTAATCCAAGATGGCCGCCCCCCGGCCAGCCCCGTGCGGTGTTCCATGGCGGAGGGTACCGGCAGCCGCTGCCAGATCAGAGCAGCTGGAAGAAGAAGTATTCACTGGTTAACCGCAGCTCACAAGCCCCGGAGGCGTCTGAGGGGGCAAAGCATCCAGCAGCCGGCGCCCCCTCCCGAAATCTGGGGCGACTGAAGGTGTCCAGGTGTCAGGACGGCCCCGCAGACCGGAACGTCTTCAAGTGGCAAAGTACCGCAACTCAGGAAAGCCGGGCGCGAATAGACCCCACAGCGAATGCCGCTGTGCCCTCCACATCTACACCCAGGAGGGCACAACCCACAGGAGCAGCAGGCCACGGGCCGGCCCGGAGCCACGGAGCTCACACTGAACACTACAGAGGACCAGCCCGGAGCGGGCAGAGAGGCCCACGGACGCCACCGAGCAAACCTGCCCCAGCTCAGGTACCCACAGCCCCGAAACCCCTCGTGTCCCGCGCCAAGACTGACGGCACCTCTGCTTCCCCCAAACCCAACACAAACCGGACCCCGAGCTCAGCCCAACATAGCAACGAAACTGCTGGAAAAGACCCCAAAACCAGGAGGACTAAATACACCTGGGTGGCGGACTCCCCTGTGGGGAAGAAAGTCACTCCCAGCGCCAAGAAAACACCCCCCGAAGGGAAGCAGAAGCCGCCGGAGCCCCCCGTGCCGCTCAGAGGGAAGAAAGGGGGCGCAAAGAGCACAGGGCCAAGGAGTCGCTACAAGTGGAAAGCCGAGAACTTACCTTCTTCCCAAAAAACTGTGCTCACTCCCAGGCAATCGCCTATTGTGCACAGAGGGGTTCAGAAGCCCGGCCCAGTGATCCCCCAATATACCAAAGCTCCGGCAGTGATGGCGACCCCCGCCTCGTTCAGAGACCCCGCAAATACCGGCTACAAGGTGAAAAGCAAAACGAAGATCATCAGGAGGAGGAGCACGTCCAGGTAAGAGCTCTGCGGGGGAGGGGTCTGTAAGAGGTACGTCCGAGGTACTGATCCTGTATTATACCCCGGAGCTGCACTCACTATTCTGCTGGTGCAGTCACTGTGTACATACATTACATTACTGATCCTGAGTTACCTCCTGTATTATACTCCAGAGCTGCACTCACTATTCTGCTGCTGCAGTCACTGTGTACATACATTACTGATCCTGAGTTACCCCCTGTATTATACTCCAGAGCTGCACTCACTATTCTGCTGGTGCAGTCACTGTGTACATACAGGGGGTAACTCAGGATCAGTAATGTAATGTATGTACACAGTGACTGTACCAGCAGAATAGTGAGTGCAGCTCTGGAGGATAATACAGGATCAGTAATGTAATGTGTGTACACAGTGACTGCACCAGCAGAATAGTGAGTGCAGCTCTGGAGTATAATACAGGGGGTAACTCAAGATCAGTAATGTATTATACTCCAGAGCTGCACTCACTATTCTGCTGGTGCAGTCACTGTGTACATATATTACATTACTGATCCTAAGTTACCTCCTGTATTATACTCCAGAGCTGCACTCACTATTCTGCTGGTGCAGTCACTGTGTACATACATTACTGATCCTGAGTTACCCCCTGTATTATACTCCAGAGCTGCACTCACTATTCTGCTGGTGCAATCACTGTGTACATACATTACTGATCCTGAGTTACCTCCTGTATTATACTCCAGAGCTGCACTCACTATTCTGCTGGTGCAGTCACTGTGTACATATATTACATTACTGATCCTGAGTTACCTCCTGTATTATACTCCAGAGCTGCACTCACTATTCTGCTGGTGCAGTCACTGTGTATATATATTACTGATCCGGAGTTACCCCCTGTATTATACTCCAGAGCTGCACTCACTATTCTGCTGGTGCAGTCACTGTATACATACATTACTGATCCTGAGTTACCTCCTGTATTATACTTCAGAGCTGCACTCACTATTCTGCTGGTGCAGTCACTGTGTACATACATTACTGATCCTGAGTTACCCCCTGTATTATACTCCAGAGCTGCACTCACTATTCTGCTGGTGCAGTCACTGTGTACATACATTACTGATCCTGAGTTACCTCCTGTATTATACTCCAGAGCTGCACTCACTATTCTGCTGGTGCAGTCACTGTGTATATATATTACTGATCCGGAGTTACCCCCTGTATTATACTCCAGAGCTGCACTCACTATTCTGCTGGTGCAGTCACTGTGTACATACATTACTGATCCTGAGTTACCTCCTGTATTATACTCCAGAGCTGCACTCACTATTCTGCTCTTGCAGTCACTGTGTACATACATTACTGATCCTGAGTTACCTCCTATATTATACTCCAGAGCTGCACTCACTATTCTGCTGGTGCAGTCACTGTGTACATACATTACATACTGATCCTGAGTCACCTCCTGTATTATACTCCAGAGCTGCACTCACTATTCTGCTGGTGCAGTCACTGTGTACATACATTACTGATCCTGAGTTACCCCCTGTATTATACTCCAGAGCTGCACTCACTATTCTGTTGGTGCAGTCACTGTGTACATACATTACTGATCCTGAGTTACCTCCTATATTATACTCCAGAGCTGCACTCACTATTCTGCTGGTGCAGTCACTGTGTACATACATTACATTACTGATCCTGTATTATACTCCAGAGCTGCACTCACTATTCTGCTGGTGCAGTCACTGTGTACATACATTACTGATCCTGAGTTACCCCCTGTATTATACTCCAGAGCTGCACTCACTATTCTGTTGGTGCAGTCACTGTGTACATACATTACTGATCCTGAGTCACCTCCTGTATTATACTCCAGAGCTGCACTCACTATTCTGCTGGTGCAGTCACTGTGTACATACATTACATTACTGATCCTGAGTTTTCTCCTATATTATACTCCAGAGCTGCACTCACTATTCTGCTCTTGCAGTCACTGTGTACATACATTACTGATCCTGAGTTACCTCCTGTAATATACCCCGGAGCTGCGCTCCCTATTCGGTGTTCTCATGCCCCTCCGTTTTATGTTGCCAGGTCTCCTGCAGATAAGAAGCCCTCACCGCTGCCTCCGGTGGCGGTGCGGAGCCGTTACAGCCTGCGGCGGCGGGGCTCTCCCCGTGTGAAGTCGCCATGTACAGTGAAGAGAAGCTCTCCCCGGGGACTGGTGCACATCTCCAAACACCGGCTGAGAAGACTGCCCCCTCCTGGCAGGCCGCAGTGCTGCGGAGTGCGAGACGGTAGGAGCATGTGCCGTAGCGTTGTATTGTATAGACCAGTGTTGGGGGGTCTCCGTGCACAGTGGGGGGGGGGGGGGTCTGATTCTGGGCCGCCATCGCTATTGCGAGGTCCTCACTGCAGACATACTGATGATTTCATGTTGGGGCCTGTGGTGTACAGAGGGGTGTAAAGCTCTGGTGAAGGAGTTACTGGCGCCCCCTGATGGCATTGTCAGGAGGTGAAGTGCCCATTGATGAGTACGGTATGTGCCCACTCCACATTCTCCCTGCGCTCACGTCTCCTGGCCACGGCAGAGCGTCCGGTGGGGAGGGGAGGAGTGGGGGGGGGGGTGTCATGTGCCTTTTATCCTGCACAGATTTATCATATTTATCATTCCTGCACATACTTGCTATTGTAACCATTTCTGTGAAAACACGAGCACTGACTGCTGACCACCACCCTGAAGTATGAGACTGTTGTCAGAAAACACGATCCCTCAACTGCTGACCACCACCCTGAAGTATGAGACTGGGGTCAGAAAACACGATCCCCCAACTGCTGACCACCACCCTGAAGTATGAGACTGGGGTCAGAAAACACGATCCCCGACTGCTGACCACCACCCTGAAGTATGAGACTGGGGTCAGAAAACACGATCCCCGACTGCTGACCACCACCCTGAAGTATGAGACTGGGGTCAGAAAACACGATCCCCGACTGCTGACCACCACCCTGAAGTATGAGACTGGGGTCAGAAAACACGATCCCCGACTGCTGACCACCACCCTGAAGTATGAGACTGGGGTCAGAAAACACGATCCCCCAACTGCTGACCACCACCCTGAAGTATGAGACTGGGGTCAGAAAACACGATCCCCGACTGCTGACCACCACCCTGAAGTATGAGACTGGGGTCAGAAAACACGATCCCCGACTGCTGACCACCACCCTGAAGTATGAGACTGGGGTCAGAAAACACGATCCCCGACTGCTGATCACCACCCTGAAGTATGAGACTGGGGTCAGAAAACACGATCCCCGACTGCTGACCACCACCCTGAAGTATGAGACTGGGGTCAGAAAACACGATCCCCCAACTGCTGACCACCACCCTGAAGTATGAGACTGGGGTCAGAAAACACGATCCCCCAACTGCTGACCACCACCCTGAAGTATGAGACTGGGGTCAGAAAACACGATCCCCGACTGCTGACCACCACCCTGAAGTATGAGACTGGGGTCAGAAAACACGATCCCCGACTGCTGACCACCACCCTGAAGTATGAGACTGGGGTCAGAAAACACGATCCCCGACTGCTGACCACCACCCTGAAGTATGAGACTGGGGTCAGAAAACACGATCCCCGACTGCTGACCACCACCCTGAAGTATGAGACTGGGGTCAGAAAACACGATCCCCCAACTGCTGACCACCACCCTGAAGTATGAGACTGGGGTCAGAAAACACGATCCCCGACTGCTGACCACCACCCTGAAGTATGAGACTGGGGTCAGAAAACACGATCCCCGACTGCTGACCACCACCCTGAAGTATGAGACTGGGGTCAGAAAACACGAGCCCCGACTGCTGACCACCACCCTGAAGTATGAGACTGGGGTCAGAAAACACGATCCCCGACTGCTGATCACCACCATGAAGTATGAGACTGGGGTCAGAAAACACGAGCCCCGACTGCTGATCACTACCCTGAAATATGAGACTGGGGTCAGAAAACACGAGCCCCGACTGCTGACCAACTCCCTGAAATATGAGACTGGGGTCAGAAAACATGAGCCCCGACTGCTGACCACCACCCTGAAATATGAGACTGGGGTCAGAAAACACGAGCCCCGACTGCTGACCAACTCCCTGAAATATGAGACTGGGGTCAGAAAACACGAGCCCCAGACTGTGCGCGGGCCTGCTTGGTGATGGGCAGGCTGCGCGGAGAGGGGTGATGGGCAGGCTGCGCGGAGAGTGGCGAGTCGCGGAGAGTTTCTTTTCTCTGCTTCCACAATGCAATCAGGACGACATTACAATTTGCTTTCAACCTACAGTGTGGTTTGAAGAGTAACTACTGCTGTGAGGGGCGGGCCGGTGTAGGAGGGGGCGGGCCGGTGTAGGAGGGGGCGGGCCGCGGAGGAGGGTTGGGCCATATGGAATTACCTTTAGGAGAAGCGCTGTATAGAGTTTGTTCTCGGTCTATCCGGGGGTCCGCACAACTCTTGGAGACTAGGGTCCGCCCCCATGTTGGGTGATTTATAGGCAGGAGCGGTGTCACAGGCTTCCCCCTCCTCCCAGTTTTTGGTTTATTCTTCTGTGAGTCCTAGTAACCCTGTGTGGAATATACGTGACTGCGCGCTCTGCCCTGTCATCTATATGTTTGTATCATGTAATATGTGCATTTATGTTTGAGAGAATATCAATAAAAAAGAGTGTTTGGCTCCGGCTGCAGTGTCAGAGCGTTTGGTGCCGGCTGCAGTGTCAGAGCGTTTGGTGCCGGCCGCAGTGTCGGAGCGTTTGGTGCCGGCCGCAGTGTCGGAGCGTTTGGTGCCGGCCGCAGTGTCGGAGCGTTTGGTGCCGGCCGCAGTGTCGGAGCGTTTGGTGCCGGCCGCAGTGTCGGAGCGTTTGGTGCCGGCCGCAGTGTCGGAGCGTTTGGTGCTGGCCGCAGTGTCGGAGCGTTTGGTGCTGGCCGCAGTGTCGGAGCGTTTGGTGCCGGCCGCAGTGTCGGAGCGTTTGGTGCCGGCCGCAGTGTCGGAGCGTTTGGTGCCGGCCGCAGTGTCGGAGCGTTTGGTGCCGGCCGCAGTGTCGGAGCGTTTGGTGCCGGCCGCAGTGTCGGAGCGTTTGGTGCCGGCCGCAG
Source organism: Anomaloglossus baeobatrachus (assembly GCF_048569485.1). Classification (NCBI taxonomy): domain Eukaryota; kingdom Metazoa; phylum Chordata; class Amphibia; order Anura; family Aromobatidae; genus Anomaloglossus; species Anomaloglossus baeobatrachus. The sequence continues at coordinate 5,474,162 of NC_134358.1, read as the reverse complement.
TGTCGGAGCGTTTGGTGCCGGCCGCAGTGTCGGAGCGTTTGGTGCCGGCCGCAGTGTCGGAGCGTTTGGTGCCGGCCGCAGTGTCGGAGCGTTTGGTGCCGGCCGCAGTGTCGGAGCGTTTGGTGCTGGCCGCAGTGTCGGAGCGTTTGGTGCTGGCCGCAGTGTCGGAGCGTTTGGTGCCGGCCGCAGTGTCGGAGCGTTTGGTGCCGGCCGCAGTGTCGGAGCGTTTGGTGCCGGCCGCAGTGTCGGAGCGTTTGGTGCCGGCCGCAGTGTCGGAGCGTTTGGTGCCGGCCGCAGTGTCGGAGCGTTTGGTGCCGGCCGCAGTGTCGGAGCGTTTGGTGCCGGCTGCAGTGTCGGAGCGTTTGGTGCTGGCCGCAGTGTCGGAGCGTTTGGTGCCGGCCGCAGTGTCGGAGCGTTTGGTGCCGGCCGCAGTGTCGGAGCGTTTGGTGCCGGCCGCAGTGTCGGAGCGTTTGGTGCCGGCCGCAGTGTCGGAGCGTTTGGTGCCGGCCGCAGTGTCGGAGCGTTTGGTGCCGGCCGCAGTGTCGGAGCGTTTGGTGCCGGCCGCAGTGTCGGAGCGTTTGGTGCCGGCCGCAGTGTCGGAGCGTTTGGTGCCGGCCGCAGTGTCGGAGCGTTTGGTGCCGGCTGCAGTGTCGGAGCGTTTGGTGCTGGCCGCAGTGTCGGAGCGTTTGGTGCCGGCCGCAGTGTCGGAGCGTTTGGTGCCGGCCGCAGTGTCGGAGCGTTTGGTGCCGGCCGCAGTGTCGGAGCGTTTGGTGCCGGCCGCAGTGTCGGAGCGTTTGGTGCCGGGCTTAGCGTCCAAACCAACGGAAATGTAAGTTTATCTCCAAGCAAGAACTTGTTAGAGCTGGTTCTGCTGCCATCTGGTGGCCGTGTATGGGTATTACAGGCTGCACATCCTATGACTTCCATCTATGGTCACATCATTAGGGGTTGTGTGCACCCCTGAAATCTGCTGAGGTCACTGGGGGCTGAGTATCTCCGTACATGTCTGCCGTACTATTGGAGGGAGGGCGGGCTCGTATCATCGGCTGCCCCTGGCCAGGGTCGGCTGTTACATCCGTTCTGTGCCCCTGTAATGTGTAGGATTGTTTTGCTGCTTGCTGTCAGTGAATGGAAGTGTCTGATCACACCAGAGATATTGATATGGGTGCTGCTGTCACTGCTCAGTGCGTCCAGCAGAGGGCAGCCTGGTGCCAGCGTCACTCCTCACCACCTCTTCTCCCCACAATATGAATGGAGGCCAATGTCACGTCATGTGCAGCTTCACCTGGAGGTCACAAATGGCCCCCCCGCCCCTCCCGTGCTCCCCTCCGCCCCTCCCGTGCTCCCCCCCGCCCCTCACACCTTTGCACCGGCTCATGTTCCACCGCTGATAGCACCCTGATGTAGAATTATCATTGCAAATTGGATTCTTCAAAATGGGTAACCCAAGCTTCAAGGACACTGTAGGACAGGTGACTACAATCTATTACTCCCTGTTATCAGCCATTACAGGGGGTAGCGGTTGTAGGACAGGTGACTGCAATCTATTACTCCCTGTTATCAGCCATTACTGGGGAGGAGACTGTAGGACAGGTGAATACAGTCTATTACTCCCCGTTATCAGCCATAACTGGGGAAGAGACTGTAGGACAGGTGACTACAATCTATTACTCCCTGTTATCAGCCAGTACTGGGGAAGAGACTGTAGGACAGGTGACTACAATCTATTACTCCCTGTTATCAGCCATTACTGAGGAGGAGACTGTAGGACAGGTGAGTTCAGTCTATTACTCCCTGTTATCAGCCATTACTGGAGGACAGTGCAGTACTCTCTATAGCTCGCTGTTATCAGGCTGGGGCTGGTGAGTGACCGCGGTGATCTCGCTTCTGGTCCTTCCATGTGTGTATTTGTCCCTGGCTCCTCTGTGCTGCGGGCAGGTTGGGGTTAATGTCACCGGCAGCTGGGCTGTGACCCCGCACATAAATCATTATCGCCCCCTGGAGCCGGTGTCAGTGCTGGAGGCGCAGGGGGGGATCATCGGTGAAAGTTCACATATTTGGCACTCTGCCCCCCAACTCCCCCCCCTCACCCCCGGCCTCATCACCGCCTGTATGTGACGGTGTCCGGTTTCTGATGACAAGTTTAGCACCTACAGGTGGCAAGAATTTTGGGATTTCTCCCCCAGACCCCCACCGGACACAGACCTGAGACAGTGGCCCCGAATTCACAGGACGAGACTCCCTTACATCTGTGCTGTTGGGGGTCTTTTGGTAGGTGCCCCCCCCCATCTGTAGAGGACGGGGGCCCGTTACATCTGTGCTGTTGGGGTATCTTGGTAGGTGCCCTGCATCTGTAGAGGACGGGGCCCCTTACATCTGTGCTGTTGGGGTATCTTGGTAGGTGCCCCCCCCGCCTGTAGAGGACGGGGCCCCTTACATCTGTGCTGTTGGGGTATCTTGGTAGGTGCCCCCCCCTCCATCCGTCTGTAGAGGATGGGGCCCCTTACATCTGTGCTGTTGGGGTCTCTTGGTAGGTGCCCCCCCCACATGTAGAGGACGGGGCCCGTTACATCTGTGGAGATGAGCGAGTAGCGTGATATTGGTATTCTCTTTCCTTGTAACGAGCACTGTGTAATATGCGTGTATTTGTTCTGAATAGCGAGTGCAAGTCACTGGGAAATGCGAGTAATGTTCTGCTGGAGCCAGCGCAGAGGTCTGGAGGCTGAGGACAAGGCTGCAATGGAGGGAAAGTGATGACACTGAATGGGGAGAGGCTGGAGAATATGCTGCCTGCATTTCTGACTCACATGTGGTTTCTGGGATCCCCTGAAGCCTCACAGAGGCAGTTCCATGTAGCTTCAGTCTATCGGTGCCCTGCAGTGTATGTCGCACTGCTCTGCACAGCCCCGCAGTGTCTCGCACAGCCCCGCAGTGTCTCGCACAGCCCCGCAGTGTCTCGCACAGCCCCGCAGTGTCTCGCACAGCCCCGCAGTGTCTCGCACAGCCCCGCAGTGTCTCGCACAGCCCCGCAGTGTCTCGCACAGCCCCGCAGTGTTCGCACAGCCCCGCAGTGTCTCGCACAGCCCCGCAGTGTCTCGCACAGCCCCGCAGTGTCTCGCACAGCCCCGCAGTGTCTCGCACAGCAGTGTGCGAGCAGCTGCGGGATGACGAGCGCCGACATCAGGAGGTTAGCTCAGATCATTACCAGCTGTGATGACCTCCGCTGATCTCGTGACATCATCACTCGTCACTGACTTCCATGACGCTGCATTCTCACATGATGTCTCGCGGACGGCACGAGACTGACTAGCGGTGATGTCATGGGCTCACAGGACAGTTCCCGTGAGAACGCAGTGGCCATGGAACTCAGTGACAAACGCTGACCTCACGAGTTAATGACGTCGGCGCTCGTCATCCCTTGCAGTGACCTGGGCTGACCTCATGATGTTGGCTCAGGTCACTGCACGGCTCTCCCAGCCAATGGGGAACATTCTGCTCTTCATTGACTGGGACAGTGAATATGGTATGGATCGTTGTGGGACCTCCTTATTGGATTACGCCGGACCCGGATTTGTTTTCCTTTTCAATAAATTGGTGAAAGAGGGAATGTTTTGGGAGTGTTTTTTCAAATAAACTTTTTTTGGCTTTTTTTTTTTATTACTGACTGGGTTGGTGATGTCGGGTATCTGATAGACGCCTGACCTCACCAACCCCAGGGATGATGCCAGGTGACATTACACAGCTAGTATCAACCCCATATATTACCCCATTTGCAACCGCACCAGGGCAACGCGATGAACTGGGGATGAAGCGCCAGGATTGGCGCATCTAATGGATAAGCCATTTCTGAGGTGCTTGCGGCCTGCTATTTTTAGGCTGGGGAGGGTCCAATAACCATGGACCTCGCTAGTCTGAGAATACCAGATCACAGCTGTCCGCTTTACCTTGGCTGGTGATCCAATTTGGTGGGGACCCCACATTTTTTGTTTTAAATTATTTATTTACTTTAAAATAACAGCGTGGGGTGCACTCTATTTCTTCGGCGCTCCATTGGGAGACCCAGACGATTGGGTGTATAGCTACTGCCTCCGGAGGCCACACAAAGTATTACACTAAAAAGTGTAAGGCCCCTCCCCTTCTGCGTATACACCCCCCGTGGGATCACGGGCTGCTTCAGTTTTATGCTTTGTGCGAAGGAGGTCAGACATCCACGCATAGCTCCACTGTTTTAGTCAGCAGCAGCTGCTGACTATGTCGGATGGAAGAAAAGAGGGCCCATACTAGGGCCCCCAGCATGCTCCCTTCTCACCCCACTTTTGTCGGGTGTTTGTTAAGGTTGAGGTACCCATTGCGGGTACGGAGGCTGGAGCCCACATGCTGTTTTCCTTCCCCATCCCCCTGAGGGCTCTGGTGAAGTGGGATCTTACCGGCCTCCAGGCTCTGAGGCCGGGCTCCATCCACAGACCCGGAGATCCTGCTGGAATGGAGCGGAGTATCGTCAGGGACAGGCCCTGCAACGTTAAGGTACTCTGTGTCCCCGTACAGTCTATGCACAGACACACTCCAGCGTTGCTGGGTGTGTTAGTGCGCCGGGGACAGTAGCGCTGCGCGCTTGGGCTTTACTCACTGCAGCTTAGCTGAGTGAGTTTGTGTCGGGAACTACCGCGCCAGCCGCTACTGGAGCTGCGGCGCGACTGAGACTTGTAGTGCGCCGGGGACTTTCGCGCTGCCGCGCTTTTACGACGGCAGCGCTTATAAATCTAGTCCCCGGCTTCTGCGGCCTAGTTACGTTTCGTTCCCGCCCCCAGCCCTGCCAGTCAGGGAAGGGGCGAGACGCTGTACAATGATCAGCGCCGAGGGCTGGAGTCTTATTTACATACTCCAGCCCTCTCACTGGGCACAGGGGGACGCCAGTTTCCCGCTCTTGTCTGGGGCACGCCCACGGCCCGCCCCTCTTCACAGGACGCCGGAAGCCATTCCTGCAGGCAATCTAAGCTGGAGAACGGACACAGGCTCTCGGAGACCCAGCAAAGGGATTCTGGCGACCACTTACCCGCTTATGCGGGCGGTAAGCAGCATCTTGGTGCTGACCCCACTATTGCCACAGTGTTTTTTTTTTGTGTACTTTATCCTTGTACTTATATTTGCAAGACCATACACAGACACACGCCAGCATTGCTGGGCGTGTTAGTGCGCCCAGGACAACAGCGCTGCGCGCTTGGACTATACTCACTGCAGCTTAGCTGAGTGAGTTTATCTGTGGGAAACTGCCGCGCTGGAGGCTGCTGGAGGCTGCGGCGCGGCTGAGACTTGTGGCTGTACGGTCGCTTCTTGGCGATATACCCCTAGATAGCTCTGAGGAGACAACAGCATGTCGTCAGCATAGAGCAAGGGGGCCAAGGCACAGGCTTTCTATGCTGTCTGTACCGCACGTGAGGCTGTTTTACCGGCAGGTTCCACTAACCCCTAATGGGTAGAGTCTCTGCTAGTGGTGGCCCAGAGAGGGCCACCTGTGAAACTGTCCAGAGGACAGAGTTTGCAGTTTTTTTGCTGATAAAATGTCTTGGACTATGAACAAAATGCTAGCAACTTTGCAGTCCAGGGCGGTGACTCAGACCATGGGCATTGTTGAATCAAGGCTCCCCGGTCTCCCTCAGTTGGAACTAATCCGTGCTCCAAAGGGGGTCCCATACATCCCAGACTGAAGGCTCTGACACGGACGACAGTTCCAGACAGCCTAAGCGAGCTCGCTGGGAGAGACCCTCGACTTCACACACTGGTCAGGGTCTCAGCGAGAGGTTCTCTGTATGATGAGGTAGCTGGTCAGGTTTCTGATCCTGAGACCGCTTTCATTCTGGATGCTCCTAATGGGACGCCATGGTGAATGATCTCATAGCACCCATCAATACACTGGTGGATATTTCTCCCTCAGCCCCTCCAGTGGAGGAGGCAGCTTCAGCAGGAGAAATTCCATTTCAGGTATCCCAAGCGTAAATTCAGTACTTTTTGGGCCTCTCTGACTCAGGGGAGCAGTCCAGAAACACTACGCTTATCCAGACAAGCTTTTCTCCGCGCGCCATCCTCCATAGTTGCAGTGGAAGATGGGACTTCACTTAAAGATGCCATTGACAGACAGATGGACCTCTGGTTGAAATCTGTCTATGAAGCTATCGGCGTGTCGTTTGCTCCGGCATTCGCAGCCGTATGGGCGCTCCAAGCTTTTTCAGCTGGTCTTGCGCAGGTGGACACCGTCACACGTACATCTGTGCCGCAGGTGGCGTCCTTAACCTCGCATATGTTTGCATTGCGACTTACGCTATTAATGCTGTCCTGGACTCTACGAGCCGTACGTCAGTGGCGTCCGCCAACTCCGTGGTTTTTTACGCAGAGCCTTGTGGTTAAGAGAATGGAAGGCAGATTCTGCTTCCAAAAAGTGTTTAACCAGTTTGCCATTATCTGGTGTCAGACTGTTTGGTGAGCGATTGGATGAAATCATTAAACAGTCCAAGAGTAAGGATTCTTCCTTACACCAGCCCAGATCAAACAAAACCCAACAGAGGAAAGGACAGTCGAGGTTTCGGTCCTTTCCAGGCTCGGGCAGGTCCCAGTTTTCCTCGTCCATAAGGACTCAAAAGGCTCAGAGGGGCTCAGACTCCTGGCGGGCTCAATCACGCCCAAAGAAGGCAGCCGGAGGAACCGCTACCAAGGCGGTTTCCTCATGACTTTCAGCCCTCTCTCTCCGCATTCGTGGTCGGTGGCAGACTCTCCCGCTTGGCGGCATTTAGCTGCCACAGGTCAAAGACCGGTGGGTGAGACACATTTTGTCTCACGTGTACAGGATAGAGTTTTGTTCTCGTCCTCCGGCTCGATTCTTCAGAACTTCCCCACCTCTCGACCGAGCCGATGCTCTTCTGCAGGCAGAAGTAGTGATAATCCCTGTTCCTCTTCAGGAACAAGGTCACGGTTTTTACTCCAATCTGGTTGTGGTGCCAAAAAAGGCCGGCTCTTCCGTTCCGTTCTAGACCTAAAACTGCTCAAAAAAGCAGTGTAAACCAGGCGGTTCCGGATGGAATCCCTCCGCTCCGTCATTGCCTCAAGGTCTCAAGGAGATTTCCTAGCATCAAGAGACATCAGAATGCTTATCTCCACGTGCCGATTGCTCCAGAGCACCAGCGTTTGCTGCGATTCGTTATAGAAAACGAGCATCTTCAGTTCGTAGATCTGCCCTTAGGTCTGGCGACAGCCCCACGGGTTTTCACCAAGATCATGGCAGCAGTGGTAGCAGTCCTGCACTCTCAGGGTCACTCTGTGATCCCTTACTTGGACGATCTACTGGTCAACGCACCCTCTCAAGAGGCATGCCAACGCAGCCTGAACGTTGCGCTGGAGACTCTCCAGAGTTTCGGGTGGATCATCAACTTTTCAAAGTTAAATCTGACACCGACCCAATCACTGACATATCTTGGCATAGAGTTCTATACTCTCTCAGCGATAGTGAAGCTTCCGCTGAACAAACAGCGTTCACTACAGACGGGGGTGCAGTCTCTCCTTCAAGGCCAGTCACACCCCTTAAGACGCCTCATGCACTTCCTAGCGAAGATGGAGGCAGTCCCTTTCGCGCAGTTTCATCTGCGTCCACTTCAATGGGACATTCTCCGCCAAAGCGATGGGAAGTCGACGTCCCTAGACAGTAACGTCTCCCTTTCTCAGACGGTCGAGGACTCTCTTCAGTGGTGACTTCTTCCCACCTCATTGTCAAAAGGAAGGTCCTTCCTACCCCCATCCTGGACGGTGGTCACGACAGACGTGAGTCTGTCAGGGTGGAGAATAGTCTTTCTCCACCACAGGGCTCAGGGTACGTGGACTCAGCAGGAGTCCACCCTTCAGATCAACGTTCTCTTGCCCTGCAAGCCTTCCAGCAGCGGCTGGAATGCAAACAGATCCGAGTTCAGTCGGACAACTCCACAGCGGTAGCATACATCAACCACCAAGGCAGAATACGCAGTTGGCAAGCCTCCCAAGAAGTCCGGCGGACTCTGATGTGGGTGGAAGACAGAGCATCCACCATATCCGCAGTTCACATCCCGGGCGTAGAAAACTGGGAAGCAGACTTCCTCAGTCGCCAGGGTATGGACGCAGGGGAATGGTCTCTGCACCCGGACGGGTTTCAGGAAATCTGGGGCCTTCGGGGGAGGCCGGACGTCGACCTATTGTCGTCTAGGCACAACACCAAGGTCACGAGTTTCATGGTGTGGTCTTACGATCAACGAGCTCTGGCGGCAGGCGCCTTAGTTCAGGATTGGTCGCAGTTCCAGCGACCCTATGTGTTCCCCCTCTGGCACTGTTGCCCAGAGTGCTACGCAAGATCAGCTCCGATTGCCGCCGCGCCATCCTCGTCGCCCCAGACTGGCAGAGGAGGTCGTGGTACCCGGATCTGTGGCATCTCACAGTCGGCCAGCCGTGGGCACTACCAGACCGGCCAAACTTACTGTACCAAGGGCCGTTTTTCTATCTGAATCCTACGGTCCTGAACCTGACTGTGTGGCCATTGAGTCCTGGATCCTAGCGTCTTCAGGATTATCTCATGACGTCATTGCCACCATGTGACGGGCTAGGAAGCCGACGTCTGCCAAGATCTACCACTGTACGTGGAAGATATTCTTACCTTAGGGCTCTGCTCAGGGAGTGTCTCCCTGGCCATTTGGATTGCCTACTTTTCTTCCTTCCTGCAATCGGGTTGGGAAACAGGTTTGTTGCTCGGCTCCCTTAAAGGACAAGTTCCCGCGCTGTCTGTATTCTTTCAGAAGCGCCTAGTACGACTTCCTCAGGTACGCACGTCCCTGCAGGGGGTTTGTCACATTGTCCCTCCGTACTGAGGCCGTTAGACCCATGGGATCTGAACGGGGTACTAATTGCTCTTCAGAAGCCGCCCTGCGGGCCTCTGAGGGATGTTTCACTTTCTCCACTTTCACAGAAAGTGGCCTTTCTGGTAGCGGTCACGTCTCTTCGGAGAGTGTCCGAGCTAGCAGCGCGGTCATCCAAAGCTCCCTTCCTGGTGCTTCACCAAGACAAGGTAGTGCTGCGCCCGATTCCGGAGTTTCTCCCTAAGGTGGTATCCCCCTTTCATCTCAGTCAGGATATCTCCTTACCTTCCTTTTGTTCTTATCCATTTCATCGATATGAAATGGATTTGCATTGTTGGATCTGGTGAAGAGCACTCAGAATCTACATTTCCCGCACGGCGCCCCTGCGCCGCTCGGATGCGCCCTTTGTCCTTGTCGCTGGTAAGCGCAAAGGATCGCAGGCTTCCAAATCCACCCTGGCTCGATGGATCAAGGAACCAATTCTTGAAGCCTACCATTCTGCTGGGCTTCCGGTTCCATCAGGGCTGAAGGCCCATTCTACCAGAGCCGTGGGTGCGTCCTGGGCATTACGGCACTAGGCTACGGCTCAGCAGGTGTGCCAGGCGGCTACCTGGGCGAGTCTGCACACCTTCACCAAGCGTTATCAGGTGCATGCCTACGCTTAGGCGGATGCCAGCCTAAGTAGAAGTGTCCTGCAGGCGGCGGTTGCCTCCATGTAGGGAAGGGCTGTTTTTTACAGTCCAAACTTGAGGTATTAATTTACCCACCCAGGGACTGCTTTTGGACGTCCCAATCGTCTGGGTCTCCCAATGGAGCGCCGAAGAAGAAGGGAATTTTGTTACTTACCGTAAATTCCTTTTCTTCTAGCTCCAATTGGGAGACCCAGCACCCGCCCTGTTTCCTTCGGGATTTTTGGTTTTTCGGGTACACATGTTGTTCATGTTGAATGGTTTCAGTTCTCCGATGTTCCTTCGGATTGAATTTGTTTAACCAGTTATTGGCTTTCCTCCTTCTTGCTTTTGCACTAAAACTGAAGCAGCCCGTGATCCCACGGGGGGTGTATACGCAGAAGGGGAGGGGCCTTACACTTTTTAGTGTAATACTTTGTGTGGCCTCCGGAGGCAGTAGCTATACACCCAATCGTCTGGGTCTCCCAATTGGAGCTAGAAGAAAAGGAATTTACGGTAAGTAACAAAATTCCCTTCTTTGGATTACCAGCCAAGGTGAAGCTGCCAGCTGTGGTCTGCAGCCGTCTGCTTTACCCTAGCTGGCTACAAAAGATAGGGGGACCCCACGTCGTTTTTTAAATTATTTTTTGGCTAAATACAAGGCTAAGCACCCTTTACTGTCACATGAAAGGCACTAAAGGGTGCAAAATTACAAAATTCAGGGGGGGTGGGACATTATATCTATCTATCTATCCATCCAGCTACAGTGCCTTGCGAAAGTATTCGCCCCCTTGAATTTTTCAACCTTTTCCCACATTTCAGGCTTCAAACATAAAGATAAAATGTTAATGTTCTTTTATAAAAATAAATAACTAAATTCGGGCGTGCAATATTATTCATCCCCTTTAGGTTAATACTTTGTAGCGCCCCCTTTTGCTGCGATTACAGCACAGTCTCTTGGGGGATGTGTCTATCAGTTTTGCACATGGAGAGGTGAAATTCTCGCCCGTTCTTCCTTTGTAAACAGCTGGAGCTGAGTGAGGTTGGATGGAGGCGTTTGTGAACAGCAGTTTTCAGCTCTTTCCACAGATTCTCGATTGGGTTCAGGTCTGGACTGTGACTTGGCCATTCTAACACCTGGATACGGTTATTTGTGAACCATTCCATTGTAGATGTTGCTTTATGTTTGGGGTCATTGTCTTGTTGGAAGACAAATCTCCGTCCCAGTCTCAGGTCTTTTGCAGACTCCAACAGGTTTTCTTCCAGAATGGTCCTGTATTTGGCTCCATCCATCTTCCCATCAATTTTACCATCTTCCCTGTCACTGCTGAAGAAAAGCAGGTCCAAACCATGATGCTGCCTCCACCATGTTTGACAGTGGGAATGGTGTGTTCAGGGCGATGAGCTGTGTTGCTTTTATACCTTCTTCCACATGTTTGGTGTCTCCAGGTGGCTTGTGGCAAACTTTAAACAACACTTTTTATGGATATCTTTGAGAAATGGCTTCTTCTTGCCGCTCTCCCATAAAGGCCAGATTTGTGCAGTGTACAGTGGCTGATTGTTGTGCTATGGACAGACTCTCCCACCTCAGCTGTAGATCTCTGCAGATCATCCAGAGGGATCATGGGCCTCTTGGCTGCATCTCTGATCAGTCTTCTCCTTGTGTGAGATGACAGTTTGGATGGAGGCCGGGTCTTGGTAGATTTGCAGGGGTATGATGCTCCTTCCATTTCAATATGATCGCTTGCACAGGGCTTCTTGGGATGTTTAAAGTTGTGGAAATCTTTTTGTAACCAAATCCGGCTTTAAACTTCTCCACAACAGTATCCTGGACCTGCCTGTTGTGTTCCTTGGTCTTCATGATGCTCTCTGCGCTTTACACAGAACATGAGACTATCACAGAGCAGGGGCATTATACGGAGACTTGTTACACACAGGGGCTTATATTTATCATCATCAGTCATTTAGGACAACATTGCATCATTCACAGATCCCCAATCAACTTCTGGAGGGAGTTTGCTGCATTGAAAGCAATGGGGATGAATAATATTGCACCCCCAATTTACAGTTATTTATTTTTTACAAAAGTTTAAAATAAGCAATAAATTTCCTTCCTCTTCACAATTGTGTCACTTGTTGTAGATTCTTCACCAGAACATTAACATTTTATCTTTATGTTTGAAGCCTGAAATGTGGGAATAGGCTGAAAAATTCAAGGGGCTGAATACTTTCACAAGGCACTGTAACAGCAGAACAGTGAGGGCTGCTCTGGAGGATAAGAAACGATGTTACAGAAGAATAGTGAGTGCAGCTCTGTAGGTCAGTGGAATGTAGCACATGATGCCAGCCTGTATCAGTACATTGTTAGTAGTAGGCTGTGCTGCTGGCGACGGGGGGTCTGATGGCAGCGGGGTGGTCTGGTGTTGTGTTGTTGGAAGAGGGGAGGTGTAGTGATGGCGGTGGGGGGGGTCTGATGTTGGGGGAGGGGGTCTGCGCTCTCTCCCCCCTGCACTTTGCGCTCTCTCTCCCCCCCCGCACTTTGCGCTCTCTCTCTCCCCCCCGCACTTTGCGCTCTCTCTCCTCCCCGCACTTTGCGCTCTCTCTCTCCCCCCCGCACTTTGCGCTCTCTCCCCCCCGCGCACTTTGCGCTCTCTCCTCTCCCCCCGCGCACTTTGCGCTCTCTCCTCTCCCCCCCCGCGCACTTTGCGCTCTCTCCTCTCCCCCCCGCGCACTTTGCGCTCTCTCCTCTCCCCCCCCGCGCACTTTGCGCTCTCTCCCCCCCCGCACTTTGCGCTTTCCCCCCCGCGCACTTTGCGCTCTCTCCCCCCCCCGCACTTTGCGCTTTCCCCCCCGCGCACTTTGTGCTCTCTCCCCCCCGCACTTTGCGCACTCTCCCCCCGCACTTTGCGCTCCCTCTCCCCCCCGCACTTTGCGCTCTCTCTCCCCCCCGCACTTTGCGCGCTCTCCCCCCCCGCACTTTGCGCTCTCTCCCCCCCGCACTTTGCGCTCTCTCCCCCCGCACTTTGCGCTCTCTCCCCCCGCACTTTGCGCTCTCTCCCCCCCGCACTTTGCGCTCTCTCCCCCGCGCGCACTTTGCGCTCTCTCCCCGCGCGCACTTTGCTCCCTCTCCCCCCCGCACTTTGCGCTCTCTCTCTCCCCCCACACTTTGCGCTCTCTCTCCCCCCGCACTTTGCGCTCTCTCTCCCCCCCGCACTTTGCGTTCTCTCTCCCCCCCCGCACTTTGCGCTCTCTCCCCCCCGCACTTTGCGCTCTCTCCCCCCTGTGCACTTTGCGCTCTCTCTCTCCCCCCCTGTGCACTTTGCGCTCTCTCTCCCCCCCTGTGCACTTTGCACTCTCTCTCTCTCCCCCCCTGTGCACTTTGTGCTCTCTCCCCTGTGCACTTTGTGCTCTCTCCCCTGTGCACTTTGCGCTCACTCCCCCCTGTGCACTTTGCGCTCACTCCCCCCTGTGCACTTTGCGCTCCCCCCCCTGTGCACTTTGCGCTCGCTCTCTCCCCCCCTGTGCACTTTGCGCTCGCTCTCTCCCCCCTGTGCACTTTGCGCTCGCTCTCTCCCCCCCTGTGCACTTTGCGCTCGCTCTCTCCCCCCCGTGCACTTTGCGCTCGCTCTCTCCCCCCCTGTGCACTTTGCGCTCGCTCTCTCCCCCCCTGTGCACTTTGCGCTCGCTCTCTCCCCCCTGTGCACTTTGCGCTCGCTCTCTCCCCCCCTGTGCACTTTGCGCTCGCTCTCTCCCCCCCTGTGCACTTTGCGCTCGCTCTCTCCCCCCCTGTGCACTTTGCGCTCGCTCTCTCCCCCCCTGTGCACTTTGCGCTCTCTCTCCCCCGCGCACTTTGCGCTCTCTCTCCCCCCGCGCACTTTGCGCTCTCCCCCCCCGCACTTTGCGCTCTCTCTCCCCCCGCGCACTTTGCGCTCTCTCTCCCCCCCGCACTTTGCGCTCTCTCCCCCCCGCACTTTGCGCTCTCTTCCCCCCACCGCACATTGCGCTCTCTTCCCCCCACCGCACATTGCGCTCTCTCTCTCCCCCCGCACTTTGCGCTCTTTCCCCCCCCGCACACTTTGCGCTCTTCCTCCCCCCCGCACTTTGCGCTCTCCCTCCCCCCCCCCGCACTTTGCGCTCTCTCCCCCCCCCGCACTTTGCGCTCTCTCCCCCCCCCGCACTTTGCGCTCTCTCTCCCCCCCGCACTTTGCGCTCTCTCCCCCCCGCACTTTGCGCTCTCTCCCCCCCGCACTTTACGCTCTCTCTCCCCCCCCCGCACTTTGCGCTCTCTCTCCCCCCCCCGCACTTTGCGCTCTCGCTCTCCCCCCCTGTGCACTTTGCGCTCTCGCTCTCCCCCCCCTGTGCACTTTGCGCTCTCGCTCTCCCCCCCCTGTGCACTTTGCGCTCTCGCTCTCCCCCCTGTGCACTTTGCGCTCTCGCTCTCCCCCCCCTGTGCACTTTGCGCTCTCGCTCTCCCCCCCTGTGCACTTTGCGCTCTCGCTCTCCCCCCCTGTGCACTTTGCGCTCTCGCTCTCCCCCCCTGTGCACTTTGCGCTCTCGCTCTCCCCCCCTGTGCACTTTGCGCTCTCGCTCTCCCCCCCTGTGCACTTTGCGCTCTCGCTCTCCCCCCCTGTGCACTTTGCGCTCTCGCTCTCCCCCCCTGTGCACTTTGCGCTCTCGCTCTCCCCCCCTGTGCACTTTGCGCTCTCGCTCTCCCCCCCTGTGCACTTTGCGCTCTCGCTCTCCCCCCCTGTGCACTTTGCGCTCTCGCTCTCCCCCCCTGTGCACTTTGCGCTCTCGCTCTCCCCCCCTGTGCACTTTGCGCTCTCGCTCTCCCCCCCTGTGCACTTTGCGCTCTCTCTCCCCCCCTGTGCACTTTGCGCGCTCTCTCTCCCCCCCTGTGCACTTTGCGCTCTCTCTCCCCCCCGCACTTTGCGCTCTCTCCCCCCCCGCACTTTGCGCTCTCTCCCCCCCCTGTGCACTTTGCGCTCTCTCTCCCCCCCTGTGCACTTTGCGCTCTCTCTCCCCCCCTGTGCACTTTGCGCTCTCTCTCTCCCCCCCTGTGCACTTTGCGCTCTCTCTCTCCCCCCCTGTGCACTTTGTGCTCTCTCCCCTGTGCACTTTGCGCTCGCTCCCCCCCCTGTGCACTTTGCGCTCCCCCCCCTGTGCACTTTGCGCTCTCTCTCCCCCCTGTGCACTTTGCGCTCTCTCTCTCCCCCCGCACTTTGCGCTCTCTCTCTCCCCCCCGCACTTTGCGCTCTCTCTCTCCCCCCCGCACTTTGCGCTCTCTCTCTCCCCCCCGCACTTTGCGTTCTCTCTCCCCCCCCGCACTTTGCGTTCTCTCTCCCCCCCCCCGCACTTTGCGCTCTCTCCCCCCCTGTGCACTTTGCGCTCTCTCTCCCCCCTGTGCACTTTGCGCTCTCTCCCCCCCTGTGCACTTTGCGCTCTCTCTCCCCCCCTGTGCACTTTGCGCTCTCTCTCTCCCCCCCTGTGCACTTTGTGCTCTCTCCCCTGTGCACTTTGCGCTCACTCCCCCCTGTGCACTTTGCGCTCTCTCCCCCCACCACACTTTGCGCTCTCTCTCTCCCCCCCGCACTTTGCGCTCTCTCTCTCCCCCCCCGCACTTTGCGCTCTCTCTCTCCCCCCCCCGCACTTTGCGCTCTCTCTCCCCCCCGCACTTTGCGCTCTCTCTCCCCCCCGCGCACTTTGCGCTCTCTCTCCCCCCCGCGCACTTTGCGCTCTCTCCCCCCCCGCACTTTGCGCTCTCTCCCCCCGCACTTTGCGCTCTCTTCCCCCCACCGCACATTGCGCTCTCTTCCCCCCACCGCACATTGCGCTCTCTCTCTCCCCCCCCCGCGCACTTTGCGCTCTCCCTCCCCCCCGCACTTTGCGCTCTCTCCCCCCCCGCACTTTGCGCTCTCTCCCCCCCCGCACTTTGCGCTCTCTCCCCCCCCCGCACTTTGCGCTCTCTCTCCCCCCCGCACTTTGCGCTCTCTCTCCCCCCCCGCACTTTGCGCTCGCTCGCGCCCCCCTGTGCACTTTGCGCTCGCTCTCCCCCACCTGTGCACTTTGCGCTCTCTCCCCCCCTGTGCACTTTGCGCTCTCTCCCCCCCTGTGCACTTTGCGCTCTCTCTCCCCCCCTGTGCACTTTGCGCTCTCTCTCCCCCCCTGTGCACTTTGCGCTCCCCTCTCCCCCCGCACTTTGCGCTCTCTCTCTCCCCCCCGCACTTTGCGCTCTCTCTCTCCCCCCCGCACTTTGCGCTCTCTCTCTCCCCCCCTGTGCACTTTGCGCTCTCTCTCCCCCCCCTGTGCACTTTGCGCTCTCTCTCTCCCCCCCTGTGCACTTTGCGCTCTCTCTCTCCCCCCCTGTGCACTTTGTGCTCTCTCCCCTGTGCACTTTGCGCTCGCTCCCCCCTGTGCACTTTGCGCTCCCCCCCCCTGTGCACTTTGCGCTCTCTCTCCCCCCGCACTTTGCACTCTCTCTCCCCCCCACACTTTGCGCTCTCTCTCCCCCCACACTTTGCGCTCTCTCTCTCCCCCCGCACTTTGCGCTCTCTCTCTCCCCCCCGCACTTTGCGTTCTCTCTCCCCCCCTGTGCACTTTGCGCTCTCTCCCCCCCTGTGCACTTTGCGCTCTCTCTCCCCCCCTGTGCACTTTGCGCTCTCTCTCTCCCCCCCTGTGCACTTTGCGCTCTCTCTCTCCCCCCCGCACTTTGCGCTCTCTCCCCCCCGTGCACTTTGCGCTCTCTCTCTCCCCCCCTGTGCACTTTGCGCTCTCGCTCTCCCCCCTGTGCACTTTGCGCTCTCGCTCTCCCCCCCTGTGCACTTTGCGCTCTCGCTCTCCCCCCCTGTGCACTTTGCGCTCTCGCTCTCCCCCCCTGTGCACTTTGCGCTCTCGCTCTCCCCCCCTGTGCACTTTGCGCTCTCTCTCTCCCCCCCTGTGCACTTTGTGCTCTCTCCCCTGTGCACTTTGCGCTCACTCCCCCCTGTGCACTTTGCGCTCACTCCCCCCTGTGCACTTTGCGCTCCCCCCCTGTGCACTTTGCGCTCGCTCTCTCCCCCCCCGTGCACTTTGCGCTCGCTCTCTCCCCCCCCGTGCACTTTGCGCTCGCTCTCTCCCCCCTGTGCACTTTGCGCTCGCTCTCTCCCCCCCGTGCACTTTGCGCTCGCTCTCTCCCCCCCCTGTGCACTTTGCGCTCGCTCTCTCCCCCCCTGTGCACTTTGCGCTCGCTCTCTCCCCCCCTGTGCACTTTGCGCTCGCTCTCTCCCCCCCTGTGCACTTTGCGCTCGCTCTCTCCCCCCCCTGTGCACTTTGCGCTCGCTCTCCCCCGCGCACTTTGCGCTCTCTCTCCCCCCGCGCACTTTGCGCTCTCTCTCCCCCCGCGCACTTTGCGCTCTCTCTCCCCCCCGCACTTTGCGCTCTCTCCCCCCCCGCACTTTGCGCTCTCTCTCCCCCCGCGCACTTTGCGCTCTCTCCCCCCCGCGCACTTTGCGCTCTCTCCCCCCGCGCACTTTGCGCTCTCCCTCCCCCCGCGCACTTTGCGCTCTCTCTCCCCCCGCGCACTTTGCGCTCTCTCTCCCCCCGCGCACTTTGCGCTCTCTCCCCCCGCGCACTTTGCGCTCTCTCCCCCCCGCACTTTGCGCTCTCTTCCCCCCCACCGCACATTGCGCTCTCTTCCCCCCCACCGCACATTGCGCTCTCTTCCCCCCACCGCACATTGCGCTCTCTCTCTCCCCCCGCACTTTGCGCTCTCTCCCCCCCCCGCGCACTTTGCGCTCTCCCTCCCCCCCCCGCACTTTGCGCTCTCTCCCCCCCCCGCACTTTGCGCTCTCTCTCTCCCCCCCCGCGCACTTTGCGCTCTTCCTCCCCCCCGCACTTTGCGCTCTACCTCCCCCCCGCACTTTGCGCTCTCCCTCCCCCCCCGCACTTTGCGCTCTCCCCCCCCCCCGCACTTTGCGCTCTCTCCCCCCCCCCGCACTTTGCGCTCTCTCCCCCCCCCGCACTTTGCGCTCTCTCCCCCCCCGCACTTTGCGCTCTCTCTCCCCCCCGCACTTTGCGCTCTCTCTCCCCCCCCGCACTTTGCGCTCGCTCTCCCCCCCCTGTGCACTTTGCGCTCGCTCTCACCCCCCTGTGCACTTTGCGCTCTCTCCCCCCCTGTGCACTTTGCGCTCTCTCCCCCCCTGTGCACTTTGCGCTCTCTCTCCCCCCCTGTGCACTTTGCGCTCTCTCTCCCCCCCTGTGCACTTTGCGCTCCCTCTCCCCCCCGCACTTTGCGCTCTCTTTCTCCCCCCCGCACTTTGCGCTCTCTCTCTCCCCCCCCTGTGCACTTTGCGCTCTCTCTCTCCCCCCCTGTGCACTTTGCGCTCTCTCTCCCCCCCTGTGCACTTTGCGCTCTCTCTCTCCCCCCCTGTGCACTTTGCGCTCTCTCTCTCCCCCCCTGTGCACTTTGCGCTCTCTCCTTTGTGCACTTTGCGCTCGCTCCCCCCCTGTGCACTTTGCGCTCCCCCCCCTGTGCACTTTGCGCTCTCTCTCCCCCCGCACTTTGCGCTCTCTCTCTCCCCCCCCGCACTTTGCGTTCTCTCTCCCCCCCTGTGCACTTTGCGCTCTCTCCCCCCCTGTGCACTTTGTGCTCTCTCTCCCCCCCTGTGCACTTTGCGCTCTCTCTCTCCCCCCTGTGCACTTTGCGCTCTCTCTCTCCCCCCCTGTGCACTTTGCGCTCGCTCTCCCCCCCTGTGCACTTTGCGCTCGCTCTCTCTCCCCCCCTGTGCACTTTGCGCTCGCTCTCTCCCCCCCTGTGCACTTTGCGCTCGCTCTCTCCCCCCCTGTGCACTTTGCGCTCGCTCTCTCCCCCCCTGTGCACTTTGCGCTCGCTCTCTCCCCCCCTGTGCACTTTGCGCTCGCTCTCTCCCCCCCTGTGCACTTTGCGCTCGCTCTCTCCCCCCCTGTGCACTTTGCGCTCGCTCTCTCCCCCCCTGTGCACTTTGCGCTCGCTCTCTCCCCCCCTGTGCACTTTGCGCTCACTCTCACCCCCCCCCTGTGCACTTTGCGCTCGCTCTCTCCCCCCCTGTGCACTTTGCGCTCGCTCTCTCCCCCCCTGTGCACTTTGCGCTCGCTCTCTCCCCCCCTGTGCACTTTGCGCTCGCTCTCTCCCCCCCTGTGCACTTTGCGCTCGCTCTCTCCCCCCCTGTGCACTTTGCGCTCGCTCTCTCCCCCCCTGTGCACTTTGCGCTCGCTCTCTCCCCCCCTGTGCACTTTGCGCTCGCTCTCTCCCCCCCTGTGCACTTTGCGCTCGCTCTCTCCCCCCCTGTGCACTTTGCGCTCGCTCTCTCCCCCCCTGTGCACTTTGCGCTCGCTCTCTCCCCCCCTGTGCACTTTGCGCTCGCTCTCTCCCCCCCTGTGCACTTTGCGCTCGCTCTCTCCCCCCCCTGTGCACTTTGCGCTCGCTCTCTCCCCCCCTGTGCACTTTGCGCTCGCTCTCTCCCCCCCTGTGCACTTTGCGCTCGCTCTCTCCCCCCCTGTGCACTTTGCTCCCTCCCCTTACTTCCGGTATGACGTCGCACCGCCGGCTCTGGTAACGTAGTGACAGGCACATACAATACTGGAGATGTGATCCCGGCTCACACTGGTATAAATAAGTGCGGGGTATGATCGGGATGCAGTGACCGCTGTCACCACCATCCTGCGCGGTCACCGAGCCCCCCCGCCGCTGGTATAAAACACAATCCGCCCCAGAATTAGATTGCGCCTTTATTTCCAATTACAGCCTGTGATTCGGTAATTAATCCTGAGTGACACTCGTGGGTCCGGATTTTGGGATTAGGTGTCAAGCTGCATTAACCCCTTGTGGCCAGGCCAGCTCTTGCAGCTTGCCGCTGCATAGTGTGGTGCCAAACTGTGCACATAAAGTAGTCCCATCTGGAGCTTCCTGCACCCCCCGATTGTTCATCATGGCAGCGGTGCCTGGAAATGTGCAGATGGATCTGTGATCCCAGTGTGCGGTGCTTGCTGTCATGGAATAGCAGTGTAGTTTTCAGCGCGTGGTGTCGGTATACAGCTGGTGCATTCCTCGCAGTCGGGGGTCGAGCACGCGCTTTTGGCTTTTGCTTTGGATGACCGCTCTGATCCAAAGTCACTTGAGTAAGTCATGCTGAAGCCATTACTTCATTGTGTCACCGCATAGGGGTATTATTTTTGGCTTTGTAGAATAATAAGTGACGCTATAAGTTGTACTGCGGCGCGCAGTGTGCCCGTACAACGATTAGACCCAGATGGATGCGCCTGAAGCTCCGCTGCACAGGCATGCCAAAATGATGGTGATAAAGTCTGAAAGCATCCGCATATTGGAGACGCAGATAATGTGCGTGTACTGAGGGAGAGCTGGGACGTGTCCAGCTGCACCGTGTGGAGGCATCTGAGGAGCGTTACTGAGGGAGAGCTGGGACGTGTCCGGCCGCACCGTGCGGAGGCATCTGAGGAGTGTGACTGAGGGAGAGCTGGGACGTGTCCAGCTGCACCGTGTGGAGGCATCTGAGGAGCGTTACTGAGGGAGAGCTGGGACGTGTCCGGCCGCACCGTGCGGAGGCATCTGAAGAGCGTGCCTGAGGGAGAGCTGGGACGTGTCCAGCCGCACCGTGTGGAGGCATCTGAAGAGCGTGCCTGAGGGAGAGCTGGGACGTGTCCGGCCGCACCGTGCGGAGGCATCTGAGGAGCGTGTACTGAGGGAGAGCTGGGACGTGTCCAGCTGCACCGTGTGGAGGCATCTGAGGAGCGTTACTGAGGGAGAGCTGGGACGTGTCCGGCCGCACCGTGCGGAGGCATCTGAAGAGCGTGCCTGAGGGAGAGCTGGGGACGTGTCCGGCCGGACCGTGTGGAGGCATTCGAAGAGTGTGACTGAGGGAGAGCTGGGACGTGTCCGGCCGCACCGTGTGGAGGCATCTGAGGAGCGTTACTGAGGGAGAGCTGGGACGTGTCCGGCCGCACCGTGCGGAGGCATCTGAAGAGCGTGCCTGAGGGAGAGCTGGGACGTGTCCGGCCGGACCGTGTGGAGGCATTCGAAGAGTGTGACTGAGGGAGAGCTGGGACGTGTCCGGCCGCACCGTGTGGAGGCATCTGAGGAGCGTTACTGAGGGAGAGCTGGGACGTGTCCGGCCGCACCGTGCGGAGGCATCTGAAGAGCGTGCCTGAGGGAGAGCTGGGACGTGTCCGGCCGGACCGTGTGGAGGCATCTGAGGAGCGTGACTGAGGGAGAGCTGGGACGTGTCCGGCCGGACCATGCGGAGGCATCTGAGGAGCGTGACTGAGGGAGAGCTGGGACGTGTCCGGCCGGACCGCGCGGAGGCATCTGAGGAGCGTGACTGAGGGAGAGGTGGGACGTGTCCGGCCGGACCGTGCGGAGGCATCTGAGGAGTGTGACTGAGGGAGAGCTGGGACGTGTCCGGCCGGACCGTGTGGAGGCATCTGAGGAGTGTGACTGAGGGAGAGCTGGGACGTGTCCAGCCGGACCGTGCGGAGGCATTTGAGGAGTGTGACTGAGGGAGAGCTGGGACGTGTCCGGCCGGACCGCGCGGAGGCATTTGAGGAGTGTGACTGAGGGAGAGCTGGGACGTGTCCGGCCGGACCGCGCGGGGGCATCTGAGGAGCGTGACTGAGGGAGAGCTGGGACGTGTCCGGCCGGACCGTGCGGAGGCATCTGAGGAGTGTGACTGAGGGAGAGCTGGGAGCGCTTCTGCTGGCAGGGTGTGTTTTTTTTTCTTTTCCTTTTGTTATATATAATCCCCTCCCACAATGAGTTAATGTAAGTACGGCCGGTGTCACACTTGCGATTGTCTCGCGGTGCATCACCCGTCATGGACTCTCACGCCCCTTGCAGGAGCGGGTCGGTTGCATGCATCTCTCTGCAGCTGGGACGCTCCTGTGTGCAGCGTGTGAGTCTGTGCCGGGTGATGCACCGCGAGACAATCGCAAGTGTGACACCGGCCGAACTATATACGATATCCGCGGATAATCCACTATATCACCTGAGTGCGCCATGCCGGGAGGGATGCTATGTGGACATGTCTCCGAGGCCGGCGGGGTCCGGGCAGCCCCCTTCTAGTTCTGATATATCCGATGAGTGGCACAGCTCACTTCCCCCACTCGCCGCGCCCCTTTAATGGCAGCCTGCCAGCGCTGATTTATGCTGCCGGCGGCTTGTGCTTAATATGATATAATTAGCTGTAATTAAATATTTAGTCAATTCCTGCCCCACAGCGCGCCCCTCGTCACCCGAGTACTGGGGGGCACAGAATGTATACACCAGTCTCTACCAGCTCCACACTGGCACCCGCAGATACTGCCAGCGTCACCCCACATGTGCTGCTATCAGATGGGGGATGGGAGGGTCAGCGAGTACTGGGGGGCACAGAATGTATACACCAGTCTCTACCAGCTCCACACTGGCACCCCCAGATACTGCCAGCGTCACCCCGCATGTGCCGCTATCAGATGGGGGATGGGAGGGTCAGCGAGTACTGGGGGGCACAGAATGTATATACCAGTCTCTACCAGCTCCACACTGGCACCCCCAGATACTGCCAGCGTCACCCCGCATGTGCTGCTATCAGATGAGGGATGGGAGGGTCAGCGAGTACTGGGGGGCACAGAATGTATACACCAGTCTCTACCAGCTCCACACTGGCACCCCCAGATACTGCCAGCGTCACCCCGCATGTGCTGCTATCAGATGGGGGATGGGAGGGTCAGCGAGTACTGGGGGGCACAGAATGTATATACCAGTCTCTACCAGCTCCACACTGGCACCCCCAGATACTGCCAGCGTCACCCCGCATGTGCTGCTATCAGATGAGGGATGGGAGGGTCAGCGAGTACTGGGGGGCACAGAATGTATACACCAGTCTCTACCAGCTCCACACTGGCACCCCCAGATACTGCCAGCGTCACCCCGCATGTGCTGCTATCAGATGGGGGATGGGAGGGTCAGCGAGTACTGGGGGGCACAGAATGTATATACCAGTCTCTACCAGCTCCACACTGGCACCCCCAGATACTGCCAGCGTCACCCCGCATGTGCTGCTATCAGATGGGGGATGGGAGGGTCAGCGAGTACTGGGGGGCACAGAATGTATATACCAGTCTCTACCAGCTCCACACTGGCACCCCCAGATACTGCCAGCGTCACCCCGCATGTGCTGCTATCAGATGGGGGATGGGAGGGTCAGCGAGTACTGGGGGGCACCTCAGAATGTATATACCAGTCTCTACCAGCTCCACACTGGCACCCCCAGATACTGCCGAGCGTCACCCCGCATGTGCTGCTATCAGATGGGGGATGGGAGGGTCAGCGAGTACTTGGGGGGGCACAGAATGTATACACCAGTCTCTACCAGCTCCACACTGGCACCCCCAGATACTGCTCACCCCGCATGTGCCGCTATCAGATGAGGGATGGGGGGGTCAGCGAGTACTGGGGGCACAGAATGTATATACCAGTCTCTACCAGCTCCACTCACTGGCACCCCCAGATACTGCCAGCGTCACCCCGCATGTGCTGCTATCAGATGGGGGATGGGGGGGTCAGCGAGTACTGGGGGGCACAGAATGTATATACCAGTCTCTACCAGCTCCACACTGGCACCCCCAGATACTGCCAGCGTCACCCCGCATGTGCTGCTATCAGATGGGGGATGGGAGGGTCAGCGAGTACTGGGGGGCACAGAATGTATATACCAGTCTCTACCAGCTCCACACTGGCACCCCCAGATACTGCCAGCGTCACCCCACATGTGCTGCTATCAGATGAGGGATGGGGGGGGTCAGCGAGTACTGGGGGCACAGAATGTATATACCAGTCTCTACCAGCTCCACACTGGCACCCCCAGATACTGCCAGCGTCACCCCGCATGTGCTGCTATCAGATGGGGGATGGGAGGGTCAGCGAGTACTGGGGGGCACAGAATGTATATACCAGTCTCTACCAGCTCTACACTGGCACCCCCAGATACTGCCAGCGTCACCCCGCATGTGCCGCTATCAGATGGGGGATGGGGGGGTCAGCGAGTACTGGGGGGCACAGAATGTATATACCAGTCTCTACCAGCTCCACACTGGCACCCCCAGATACTGCCAGCGTCACCCCGCATGTGCTGCTATCAGATGGGGGATGGGAGGGTCAGCGAGTACTGGGGGGCACAGAATGTATATACCAGTCTCTACCAGCTCCACACTGGCACCCCCAGATACTGCCAGCGTCACCCCACATGTGCTGCTATCAGATGGGGATGGGAGGGTCAGCGAGTACTGGGGGGCACAGAATGTATATACCAGTCTCTACCAGCTCCACACTGGCACCCCCAGATACTGCCAGCGTCACCCCGCATGTGCTGCTATCAGATGGGGGATGGAGGGTCAGCGAGTACTGGGGGGCACAGAATGTATACACCAGTCTCTACCAGCTCCACACTGGCACCCCCAGATACTGCCAGCGTCACCCCGCATGTGCCGCTATCAGATGAGGGATGGGGGGGTCAGCGAGTACTGGGGGCACAGAATGTATATACCAGTCTCTACCAGCTCCACACTGGCACCCCCAGATACTGCCAGCATCACCCGCATGTGCTGCTATCAGATGAGGGATGGGGGGGTCAGCGAGTACTGGGGGCACAGAATGTATATACCAGTCTCTACCAGCTCCACACTGGCACCCCCAGATACTGCCAGCGTCACCCCGCATGTGCCGCTATCAGATGGGGGATGGGAGGGTCAGCGAGTACTGGGGGGCACAAAATGTATATACCAGTCTCTACCAGCTCCACACTGGCACCCCCAGATACTGCCAGCGTCACCCCGCATGTGCTGCTATCAGATGAGGGATGGGAGGGTCAGCGAGTACTGGGGGGCACAGAATGTATACACAAGTCTCTACCAGCTCCACACTGGCACCCCCAGATACTGCCAGCGTCACCCCGCATGTGCTGCTATCAGATGGGGGATGGGGGGGTCAGCGAGTACTGGGGGGCACAGAATGTATACACCAGTCTCTACCAGCTCCACACTGGCACCCCCAGATACTGCCAGCGTCACCCCGCATGTGCTGCTATCAGATGAGGGATGGGGGGGGTCAGCGAGTACTGGGGGCACAGAATGTATATACCAGTCTCTACCAGCTCCACACTGGCACCCCCAGATACTGCCAGCGTCACCCCACATGTGCCGCTATCAGATGGGGGATGGGGGGGTCAGCGAGTACTGGGGGGGCACAGAATGTATTTACCAGTCTCTACCAGCTCCACACTGGCACCCCCAGATACTGCCAGCGTCACCCCGCATGTGCCGCTATCAGATGAGGGATGGGGGGGTCAGCGAGTACTGGGGGGCACAGAATGTATTTACCAGTCTCTACCAGCTCCACACTGGCACCCCCAGATACTGCCAGCGTCACCCCGCATGTGCCGCTATCAGATGAGGGATGGGGGGGTCAGCGAGTACTGGGGGGCACAGAATGTATATACCAGTCTCTACCAGCTCCACACTGGCACCCCCAGATACTGCCAGCGTCACCCCGCATGTGCCGCTATCAGATGAGGGATGGGGGGGTCAGCGAGTACTGGGGGGCACAGAATGTATACACCAGTCTCTACCAGCTCCACACTGGCACCCCCAGATACTGCCAGCGTCACCCCGCATGTGCCGCTATCAGCTGAGGGATGGGGGGGGTCAGCGAGTACTGGGGGGGCACAGAATGTATATACCAGTCTCTACCAGCTCCACACTGGCACCCCCAGATACTGCCAGCGTCACCCCGCATGTGCCGCTATCAGATGGGGGATGGGGGGGGTCAGCGAGTACTGGGGGGCACAGAATGTATATACCAGTCTCTACCAGCTCCACACTGGCACCCCCAGATACTGCCAGCGTCACCCCGCATGTGCCGCTATCAGATGGGGGATGGGAGGGTCAGCGAGTACTGGGGGGCACAGAATGTATATACCAGTCTCTACCAGCTCCACACTGGCACCCCCAGATACTGCCAGCGTCACCCCGCATGTGCCGCTATCAGATGGGGGATGGGAGGGTCAGCGAGTACTGGGGGGCACAGAATGTATATACCAGTCTCTACCAGCTCCACACTGGCACCCCCAGATACTGCCAGCGTCACCCCGCATGTGCCGCTATCAGATGGGGGATGGGAGGGTCAGCGAGTACTGGGGGGCACAGAATGTATTTACCAGTCTCTACCAGCTCCACACTGGCACCCCCAGATACTGCCAGCGTCACCCCGCATGTGCTGCTATCAGATGAGGGATGGGGGAGGTCAGCGAGTACTGGGGGGCACAGAATGTATATACCAGTCTCTACCAGCTCCACACTGGCACCCCCAGATACTGCCAGCGTCACCCCGCATGTGCCGCTATCAGCTGAGGGATGGGGGGGGTCAGCGAGTACTGGGGGGGCACAGAATGTATTTACCAGTCTCTACCAGCTCCACACTGGCACCCCCAGATACTGCCAGCGTCACCCCGCATGTGCTGCTATCAGATGAGGGATGGGAGGGTCAGCGAGTACTGGGGGGCACAGAATGTATATACCAGTCTCTACCAGCTCCACACTGGCACCCCCAGATACTGCCAGCGTCACCCCGCATGTGCTGCTATCAGATGAGGGATGGGAGGGTCAGCGAGTACTGGGGGGGCACAGAATGTATACACCAGTCTCTACCAGCTCCACACTGGCACCCCCAGATACTGCCAGCGTCACCCCGCATGTGCTGCTATCAGATGAGGGATGGGAGGGTCAGCGAGTACTGGGGGGCACAGAATGTATTTACCAGTCTCTACCAGCTCCACACTGGCACCCCCAGATACTGCCAGCGTCACCCCGCATGTGCTGCTATCAGATGAGGGATGGGAGGGTCAGCGAGTACTGGGGGGGCACAGAATGTATACACCAGTCTCTACCAGCTCCACACTGGCACCCCCAGATACTGCCAGCGTCACCCCGCATGTGCTGCTATCAGATGGGGGATGGGAGGGTCAGCGAGTACTGGGGGGCACAGAATGTATATACCAGTCTCTACCAGCTCCACACTGGCACCCCCAGATACTGCCAGCGTCACCCCGCATGTGCCGCTATCAGATGAGGGATGGGGGGGGTCAGCGAGTACTGGGGGCACAGAATGTATACACCAGTCTCTACCAGCTCCACACTGGCACCCCCAGATACTGCCAGCGTCACCCCACATGTGCCGCTATCAGATGGGGGATGGGAGGGTCAGCGAGTACTGGGGGGCACAGAATGTATACACCAGTCTCTACCAGCTCCACACTGGCACCCCCAGATACTGCCAGCGTCACCCCGCATGTGCCGCTATCAGATGAGGGATGGGGGGGTCAGCGAGTACTGGGGGGCACAGAATGTATACACCAGTCTCTACCAGCTCCACACTGGCACCCCCAGATACTGCCAGCGTCACCCCGCATGTGCTGCTATCAGATGGGGGATGGGAGGGTCAGCGAGTACTGGGGGGCACAGAATGTATATACCAGTCTCTACCAGCTCCACACTGGCACCCCCAGATACTGCCAGCGTCACCCCGCATGTGCTGCTATCAGATGGGGGATGGGAGGGTCAGCGAGTACTGGGGGGCACAGAATGTATATACCAGTCTCTACCAGCTCCACACTGGCACCCCCAGATACTGCCAGCGTCACCCCGCATGTGCTGCTATCAGATGGGGGATGGGAGGGTCAGCGAGTACTGGGGGGCACAGAATGTATATACCAGTCTCTACCAGCTCCACACTGGCACCCCCAGATACTGCCAGCGTCACCCCGCATGTGCTGCTATCAGATGGGGGATGGGAGGGTCAGCGAGTACTGGGGGGCACAGAATGTATACACCAGTCTCTACCAGCTCCACACTGGCACCCCCAGATACTGCCAGCGTCACCCCGCATGTGCTGCTATCAGATGGGGGATGGGAGGGTCAGCGAGTACTGGGGGGCACAGAATGTATACACCAGTCTCTACCAGCTCCACACTGGCACCCCCAGATACTGCCAGCGTCACGCCGCATGTGCTGCTATCAGATGAGGGATGGGGGGGGTCAGCGAGTACTGGGGGGCACAGAATGTATACACCAGTCTCTACCAGCTCCACACTGGCACCCCCAGATACTGCCAGCGTCACCCCGCATGTGCCGCTATCAGATGAGGGATGGGGGGGGTCAGCGAGTACTGGGGGCACAGAATGTATACACCAGTCTCTACCAGCTCTACACTGGCACCCCCAGATACTGCCAGCGTCACCCCGCATGTGCCGCTATCAGATGGGGATGGGAGGGTCAGCGAGTACTGGGGGGCACAGAATGTATACACCAGTCTCTACCAGCTCCACACTGGCACCCCCAGATACTGCCAGCGTCACCCCGCATGTGCTGCTATCAGATGGGGGATGGGAGGGTCAGCGAGTACTGGGGGGCACAGAATGTATATACCAGTCTCTACCAGCTCCACACTGGCACCCCCAGATACTGCCAGCGTCACCCCACATGTGCTGCTATCAGATGGGGGATGGGAGGGTCAGCGAGTACTGGGGGGCACAGAATGTATACACCAGTCTCTACCAGCTCCACACTGGCACCCCCAGATACTGCCAGCGTCACCCCACATGTGCCGCTATCAGATGGGGATGGGAGGGTCAGCGAGTACTGGGGGGCACAGAATGTATATACCAGTCTCTACCAGCTCCACACTGGCACCCCCAGATACTGCCAGCGTCACCCCGCATGTGCCGCTATCAGATGGGGGATGGGAGGGTCAGCGAGTACTGGGGGGCACAGAATGTATATACCAGTCTCTACCAGCTCCACACTGGCACCCCCAGATACTGCCAGCGTCACCCCGCATGTGCCGCTATCAGATGGGGGATGGGAGGGTCAGCGAGTACTGGGGGGCACAGAATGTATATACCAGTCTCTACCAGCTCCACACTGGCACCCCCAGATACTGCCAGCGTCACCCCGCATGTGCCGCTATCAGATGGGGGATGGGAGGGTCAGCGAGTACTGGGGGGCACAGAATGTATACACCAGTCTCTACCAGCTCCACACTGGCACCCCCAGATACTGCCAGCGTCACCCCGCATGTGCCGCTATCAGATGAGGGATGGGAGGGTCAGCGAGTACTGGGGGGCACAGAATGTATACACCAGTCTCTACCAGCTCCACACTGGCACCCCCAGATACTGCCAGCGTCACCCCGCATGTGCCGCTATCAGATGGGGGATGGGAGGGTCAGCGAGTACTGGGGGCACAGAATGTATACACCAGTCTCTACGAGCTCCACACTGGCACCCCCAGATACTGCCAGCGTCACCCCACATGTGCCGCTATCAGATGGGGGATGGGAGGGTCAGCGAGTACTGGGGGGCACAGAATGTATACACCAGTCTCTACCAGCTCCACACTGGCACCCCCAGATACTGCCAGCGTCACCCCGCATGTGCTGCTATCAGATGGGGGATGGGAGGGTCAGCGAGTACTGGGGGGCACAGAATGTATACACCAGTCTCTACCAGCTCCACACTGGCACCCCCAGATACTGCCAGCGTCACCCCACATGTGCTGCTATCAGATGGGGGATGGGAGGGTCAGCGAGTACTGGGGGGCACAGAATGTATGTACCAGTCTCTACCAGCTCCACACTGGCACCCCCAGATACTGCCAGCATCACCCCGCATGTGCTGCTATCAGATGAGGGATGGGGGGGGTCAGCGAGTACTGGGGGCACAGAATGTATATACCAGTCTCTACCAGCTCCACACTGGCACCCCCAGATACTGCCAGCGTCACCCCGCATGTGCCGCTATCAGATGGGGGATGGGGGGTCAGCGAGTACTGGGGGGCACAGAATGTATACACCAGTCTCTACCAGCTCCACACTGGCACCCCCAGATACTGCCAGCGTCACCCCGCATGTGCCGCTATCAGATGGGGGATGGGAGGGTCAGCGAGTACTGGGGGCACAGAATGTATATACCAGTCTCTACCAGCTCCACACTGGCACCCCCAGATACTGCCAGCGTCACCCCGCATGTGCTGCTATCAGATGGGGGATGGGAGGGTCAGCGAGTACTGGGGGGCACAGAATGTATATACCAGTCTCTACCAGCTCCACACTGGCACCCCCAGATACTGCCAGCGTCACCCCACATGTGCTGCTATCAGATGGGGGATGGGGGGGTCAGCGAGTACTGGGGGGCACAGAATGTATACACCAGTCTCTACCAGCTCCACACTGGCACCCCCAGATACTGCCAGCGTCACCCCACATGTGCTGCTATCAGATGGGGGATGGGGGGGTCAGCGAGTACTGGGGGGCACAGAATGTATACACCAGTCTCTACCAGCTCTACACTGGCACCCCCAGATGTGGCCGGTGAGCAGCGGTCAGTGGCGCGGTCTCCGTCACCACACTTGGTGGTCCGAGGCTCCGGGGTCTGGGATTCTCCCCATTCCTGGCTGTTTTTTTTTTTTTTAGGACAGGTGGAAGCCATCACCCAGGCAGAGGCGACACTCCGAGCCTAAATCACTCATAATGGGCACCGCCAGCACCACTGCCCATGTGTGTGGTAGTATCTGACTGGGCATGCTGGGAGTTGTAGTTCAGGCGATTTCTGGCTCACATTCACTCCCTGTGCGCTACCGGACCCCTCTCCTATCGCCTCTTTGGACGCAGGCTGGACCTTCTCACCTGCCTCCTTCTTGGTCACAGTGCAGACCCCCCCTTGGTCGCCCCCTTTGGTCGCAGTGCGGACCCCCTCGCCCCCCCCCCCTGCCGGTCGCCCCCTTTGGTCGTAGTGCGAACCCCCCCCCGCCGGTTGCCCCCTTTGGTCGCAGTGCGGACCCCCCTCCCCTCCCGCCGGTCACCCCATTTGGTCATAGTGCGGAACCCCCCCCCCCGCCGGTCGCCCCCTTTGGTCGTAGTGCGGACCCCACCCCCGCCGGTCGCCTCCGCCAGTCGCAGTGCGGACCCCCCCTTGGTAGCAGTGCGGACCCCCCCGCCGGTCACCCCCTTTGGTTGCAGTGTGGACTCCCCCTTTGGTTACCCCCTTTGGTCGCAGTGCGGACCCCCCCCTTTGGTCGCCCCCCTTGGTCGCAGTGCGGACCCCCCCCTTTGGTCGCCCCCTTTGGTCGCAGTGCGGACGTCCCCGCCGGTCGCCCCCTTGGTTATTTTGAGTGATGACACTTTCCCCTTCTCTTGGATTTGGGGGGGGGGGGGGGCAGCAGCTGGGGCCGCAGTAATTATCCACCCCTCGCCTTTGTTCTCCTGGGAGAGGAGCAGGAAGCCGGACCCCATCAGCCGTCATTTTATGAGGGTTATTTTAGGAATATGATGTGGCCTCTCCCCAGGGTACAAGGCTGCGGGCAGCTGCGGCTCTACCGCCATATAACTGCAGGTAATGCACCGCAGTTACATCAGTAATGTGAGCCTCTGCACCGGCCTCAGATCACGCCTCAGCTATGACCTCCACATTGGATAACGAGGGGTTAAAGCTGCCCGCACAACACCCGACTGTGGGGGATTTGTGTAGGTTCCCTTTGGCTCCGGGGGCTCTCAGCCGCTTACCCCTCTTAGGGGTCTCATAGACAGCGGGGGGCTCTGCTGCAGTAAGAGCATTAGAGGCTCGTGTACCCCACAGAGGAAAGGCGGGGGCTGCACTGGAGACACCGGCAGGAACAGACGGGGACTGCTAAAAGCGAGCCTGTAATCTGCCCGCAGGATGGCGGCACTGCGCCCACAATCACAGGATGGCGGCACTGCGCCCACAATCACAGGATGGCGGCACTGCACCCACAATCACAGGATGGCAGCACTGTGCCCACAATCACAGGATGGCAGCACTGCACCCACAATCACAGGATGGCGGCACTGCGCCCACAATCACAGGCACAATCACCGGATGGCGGCACTGCACCCACAATCACAGGATGGCGGCACTGCGCCCACAATCACAGGATGGCGGCACAGCGCCCACAATCACAGGATGGCGGCACTGCACCCACAATCACAGGATGGCGGCACTGCGCCCACAATCACAGGATGGCGGCACAGCGCCCACAATCACAGGATGGCGGCACAGCGCCCACAATCACAGGATGGCGGCACAGCGCCCACAATCACAGGATGGCGGCACTGCGCCCACAATCACAGGATGGCGGCACTGCGCCCACAATCACAGGATGGCGGCACAGCGCCCACAATCACAGGATGGCGGCACAGCGCCCACAATCACAGGATGGCGGCACAGCGCCCACAATCACAGGATGGCGGCACAGCGCCCACAATCACAGGATGGCGGCACTGCGCCCACAATCACAGGATGGCGGCACAGCGCCCACAATTTATTATTATTTATTATTATTATTTATTTATGGAGCACCATTGATTCCATGGTGCTGTACATGAGAAGGGGGTTACATACAAAATACATATACAAGTTACAGTAGACAGACTAGTACAGAGGGAAGAGGGCCCTGCCCTTGCGGGCTTACATTCTATAGGATTATGGGTAGGAGACAGTAGGTGGGGTGTAGGTGGGGCGGCAGCTCCGCGCGGTGGTAGGGCGGCAGCTCCGCGCGGTGGTGGGGCGGCAGCTCCGCGCGGTGGTGGGGCGGCAGCTCCGCGCGGTGGTGGGGCGGCAGCTCCGCGCGGTGGTGGGGCGGCAGCTCCGCGCGGTGGTGGGGCGGCAGCTCCGCGCGGTGGTGGGGCGGCAGCTCCGCGCGGTGGTGGGGCAGTGAGGTCATTCAAGGTTATAGGCATTTCTGAACAGATGAGTCTTTAGGTTCCGTTTGAAGTTTGCAAGTGTAGTAGATAATCTGACGTGTTGAGGCAGTGAGTTCACAATTACAGGATGGCGGCACAGCGCCCACAATCACAGGATGGCGGCACTGCGCCCACAATCACAGAGCAGTTGTTAGTTAAGCATTTTCACCTGCACTCACATAATGTCCTGCAATCTGCTGACAGTTTTGGGAGTGACTGTGGGGGAGGGGTTTTACTCTTCACTTTATTTTATAGATTGAAGTGAGGATCTGTTTGTAAATCCCATAATAAAGGTCACTGGTGATCGCACTTATAGATGTGGCCTCCAGAGGGAGCCCTCTGCACACAGATGAGAGGACGTGAAAGGCTCAGACTGGAGGGTCCGAGGAGGGGGGACACCACTGAGCTGATCACATCCCTAGTGATGAGTCTGCTGTACCGTGCCCCCTCCTGCAGACCTCTGCTGTCCTGTGCCCCCTCCTGCAGACCTCTGCTGTCCTGTGCCCCCTCCTGCAGACCTCTGCTGTCCTGTGCCCCCTCCTGCAGACCTCTGCTGTCCTGTGCCCCCTCCTGCACACCTCTGCTGTCCTGTGCCCCCTCCTGCACACCTCTGCTGTCCTGTGCCCCCTCCTGCAGACCTCTGCTGTCCTGTGCCCCCTCCTGCACACCTCTGCTGTCCCGTGCCCCCTCCTGCAGACCTCTGCTGTCCTGTGCCCCCTCCTGCAGACCTCTGCTGTCCTGTGCCCCCTCCTGCAGACCTCTGCTGTCCTGTGCCCCCTCCTGCAGACCTCTGCTGTCCCGTGCCCCCTCCTGCAGACCTCTGCTGTCCCGTGCCCCCTCCTGCAGACCTCTGCTGTCCCGTGCCCCCTCCTGCACACCTCTACTGCCCCGTGCCCCCTCCTGCACACCTCTGCTGTCCCGTGCCCCCTCCTGCAGACCTCTGCTGTCCCGTGCCCCCTCCTGCAGACCTCTGCTGTCCTGTGCCCCCTCCTGCACACCTCTGCTGTCCTGTGCCCCCTCCTGCACACCTCTGCTGTCCTGTGCCCCCTCCTGCACACCTCTGCTGTCCTGTGCCCCCTCCTGCACACCTCTGCTGTCCTGTGCCCCCTCCTGCACACCTCTGCTGTCCTGTGCCCCCTCCTGCAGACCTCTGCTGTCCCGTGCCCCCTCCTGCAGACCTCTGCTGTCCCGTGCCCCCTCCTGCAGACCTCTGCTGTCCCGTGCCCCCTCCTGCAGACCTCTGCTGTCCCGTGCCCCCTCCTGCAGACCTCTGCTGTCCTGTGCCCCCTCCTGCACACCTCTGCTGTCCCGTGCCCCCTCCTGCACACCTCTGCTGTCCCGTGCCCCCTCCTGCACACCTCTGCTGTCCCGTGCCCCCTCCTGCAGACCTCTGCTGTCCCGTGCCCCCTCCTGCAGACCTCTGCTGTCCCGTGCCCCCTCCTGCAGACCTCTGCTGTCCCGTGCCCCCTCCTGCAGACCTCTGCTGTCCCGTGCCCCCTCCTGCAGACCTCTGCTGTCCCGTGCCCCCTCCTGCAGACCTCTGCTGTCCCGTGCCCCCTCCTGCACACCTCTGCTGTCCCGTGCCCCCTCCTGCACACCTCTGCTGTCCCGTGCCCCCTCCTGCACACCTCTGCTGTCCCGTGCCCCCTCCTGCACACCTCTGCTGTCCCGTGCCCCCTCCTGCACACCTCTGCTGTCCCGTGCCCCCTCCTGCACACCTCTGCTGTCCCGTGCCCCCTCCTGCACACCTCTGCTGTCCCGTGCCCCCTCCTGCACACCTCTGCTGTCCCGTGCCCCCTCCTGCACACCTCTGCTGTCCCGTGCCCCCTCCTGCACACCTCTGCTGTCCCGTGCCCCCTCCTGCACACCTCTGCTGTCCCGTGCCCCCTCCTGCACACCTCTGCTGTCCCGTGCCCCCTCCTGCAGACCTCTGCTGTCCCGTGCCCCCTCCTGCAGAACTCTGCTGTTTTGTGCCCCCTGCTGCAGATTTCTGCTGTCCTGT
The DNA here is from genome assembly GCF_048569485.1 of Anomaloglossus baeobatrachus. NCBI lineage: Eukaryota > Metazoa > Chordata > Amphibia > Anura > Aromobatidae > Anomaloglossus > Anomaloglossus baeobatrachus. The sequence continues at coordinate 5,439,812 of NC_134358.1, read as the reverse complement.
GCCCCCTCCTGCACACCTCTGCTGTCCTGTGCCCCCTCCTGCACACCTCTGCTGTCCTGTGCCCCCTCCTGCACACCTCTGCTGTCCTGTGCCCCCTCCTGCAGACCTCTGCTGTCCTGTGCCCCCTCCTGCAGACCTCGGCTGTCCTGTGCCCCCTCCTGCAGACCTCTGCTGTCCTGTGCCCCCTCCTGCAGACCTCTGCTGTCCCGTGCCCCCTCCTGCAGACCTCTGCTGTCCCGTGCCCCCTCCTGCAGACCTCTGCTGTCCCGTGCCCCCTCCTGCAGACCTCTGCTGTCCCGTGCCCCCTCCTGCACACCTCTGCTGTCCCGTGCCCCCTCCTGCACACCTCTGCTGTCCCGTGCCCCCTCCTGCACACCTCTGCTGTCCCGTGCCCCCTCCTGCACACCTCTGCTGTCCCGTGCCCCCTCCTGCAGACCTCTGCTGTCCCGTGCCCCCTCCTGCAGACCTCTGCTGTCCTGTGCCCCCTCCTGCAGACCTCTGCTGTCCTGTGCCCCCTCCTGCAGACCTCTGCTGTCCTGTGCCCCCTCCTGCAGACCTCTGCTGTCCTGTGCCCCCTCCTGCAGACCTCTGCTGTCCTGTGCCCCCTCCTGCAGACCTCTGCTGTCCTGTGCCCCCTCCTGCAGACCTCTGCTGTCCTGTGCCCCCTCCTGCAGACCTCTGCTGTCCTGTGCCCCCTCCTGCAGATTTCTGATGTCCTGTGCCCCCTTCTGCAGATCTCTCGTACCAGCCCGCGGCCCCGGCCCCCCGTCATCCCTCTTATAAAAGGCAGCACGTTGTACAGAGTGGATCATAATGGGGGTCCCAGCACTGCGGGTGCTGGGGGGGGACTGCGCCTCTCGTGTCACTCTAGAAAAGACTTTGTGTATCTCTTGCTGTCAGTGAATAGACATATTCTGGGTTGTGTCTTCTGCTTTTGGTGCACAGATCAGTGTAATGGGCCTGGTATCTGTCCAGCCCTGCTGCTGCTGTGTACTTTGCATTCACCCTAAAGTGGGTGGTCCTTCATCAGTATTCTGCAAGTACTATAGGTGCTGAACATCCCTTCCCAGCATGCACTGCTCCTGCCTGATTATGGCGTTATTCCATTGGATAGACGGTTGGGTTTCCGGTCCCGGCACTGTGCGTGGGCTCTCGCTGAGCCGCGTCCTATGATGGAAGGGCGCGCTTCCCGCTTGTGTTGATGACTTTTGGTTTTCTATATCCATGTAATATTAGTATTGCTGGTGATGGACCCTGCTGTGAGCAGTATCAGCCCCTGCTCTGCTCCATAATGGAAGCCATCTGTAGGTGGCGCCACAGAGGTGTTATCCTCCTGCAGGGAGCAGAGATCTATGGATTCCTGGGATCCTTCCCTGTAAGACTTTCCACAAGGAGAACCTGCCCCAAGAACCTATGAGAAATGGGCGTCCTAAGAGGAATCCACCACCAAAAGCGTCATCTGAGTGGCTCCTTTCACCGTTTAGTGTCAGCAAATGCGTCTGCACTGCAGCCGCCACCCGGTCCAGATTACTACCAGAGACCCAGCTGCCAGTGCCCGGTCCAGATTACTACCAGAGACCCAGCTGCCAGTGCCCGGTCCAGATTACTACCAGAGACCCAGCTGCCAGTGCCCGGTCCAGATTACTACCAGAGACCCAGCTGCCAGTGCCCGGTCCAGATTACTACCAGAGACCCAGCTGCCAGTGCCAGGTCCAGATTACTACCAGAGACCCAGCTGCCGGTCCCCGGTCCAGAATACTACCAGAGACGCAGCCACCGGTGCCCGGTCCAGATTACTATCAGAGACCCAGCCGCCGGTGCCCGGTCCAGATTACTACCAGAGACCCAGCCGCCGGTGCCCGGTCCAGATTACGACCAGAGACCCAGCTGCCAGTGCCCTGTCCAGATTACTACCAGAGACCCAGCTGCCGGTGCCCGGTCCAGATTACTACCAGAGACCCAGCTGCCAGTGCCAGGTCCAGATTACTACCAGAGACCCAGCTGCCGGTCCCCGGTCCAGATTACTATCAGAGACCCAGCCGCCGGTGCCCGGTCCAGATTACTATCAGAGACCCAGCCGCCGGTGCCCGGACCAGATTACTACCAGAGACCCAGCCGCCAGTGCCCGGTCCAGATTACTACCAGAGACCCAGCTGCCACCCGGTCCAGATTACTACCAGAGACCCAGCTCAGCTGCCGGTGCCCGGTCCAGATTACTACCAGAGACCCAGCTGCCGGTGCCCGGTCCAGATTACTACCAGAGACCCAGCTGCCAATGCCCGGTCCAGATTACTACCAGAGACCCAGCTGCCAGTGCCCGGTCCAGATTACTACCAGAGACCCAGCTGCCAGTGCCCGGTCCAGATTACTACCAGAGACCCAGCTGCCAGTGCCCGATCCAGATTACTACCAGAGACCCAGCTGCCAGTGCCAGGTCCAGATTACTACCAGAGACCCAGCTGCCGGTGCTCGGTCCAGATTACTACCAGAGACCCAGCTGCCAGTGCCAGGTCCAAATCAGTACCAGAGTTACAGCCGGATTGTAGCCACCGCCTGGTCCGGACTAGTAATAGAGACATGGCCGGTGTGTAGCCACCACCACCCGGTCCAGATTACCGGAGACGTGTGGAGACTGCAGCGGCCCCGGTCCTCCTCACATGGAGGTCTCCTGAGGTCATGGCAGCCCCCCGCTTTTCTTCTTGCGTCTTCCATCTGTCCCCATCAGGAGCCTCGTCCATCACGCACATAGCTCCCGCTTCCTTGCAGGCGGGTTCAGCACCTCTCTCCGCTCAGACTCCATACACTCCCCGCCGGGCTGTCAATATGAAGATTTATTACCTGACCGCCGGCGAGGGCGAAAGCAAAATGTATCAAACGCTGCCAAGCCAGACTCCGAATAACTTGTCAAATTCACAAGTTTTACCGTTTTCCCTCCCCCATCGGTCGCCCCAACGCGGTGACATTACTCGGTAATTGCCGGCTACGCGGCAGCGTACTGTCTCCACTGCGGTGTCTAATGAGACGCTGATCGGAAGCGGAGCGATGGCTGCACGTCTCGTCTTCTCCTCATCCCCGTACAATTATCTATGGACGCGGATCTCGCTTAACTCTGTCATTGTGTGCGGCCCCTCGCCTCCATCTGCCGCTCATTAGCTGCGCACATTAGTGACGCTTTACACCACGGACAGCAGCCTGCTCCGCGGAGCGGATTATGGGAGCGCGGACAGCCTGCCCCGCGGAGCGGATCATGGGAGCGCGGACAGCCTGCCCCGCGGAGCGGATCATGGGAGTGCAAACAGCTTGCCCCACGGAGCGGATCATGGGAGGGCGGACAGCCTGCCCAGCGGAGCGGATCATGGGAGGGCGGACAGCCTGCCCCGCGGAGCGGATCATGGGAGGACGGACAGCCTGCCCCGCGGAGCGGATCATGGGAGGACGGACAGCCTGCCCCGCGGAGCAGTACATGGGAGCGCGGACGGACAGCCTGCCCCGCGGAGCGGATCATGGGAGCGCGGATGGACAGCCTGCCCCGCGGAGCGGATCATTGGAGGGCGGACGGACAGCCTGCCCCGCGGAGCGGATCATTGGAGGGCGGACAGACAGCCTGCCCCGCGGAGCGGATCATGCATGGGAGGGCGGACAGACAGCCTGCCCCGCGGAGCGGATCATGCATGGGAGGGCGGACAGACAGCCTGCCCCGCGGAGCGGATGATGGGAGGGCGGACAGACAGCCTGCCCCGCGGAGCGGATGATGGGAGGGCGGACAGACAGCCTGCCCCGCGGAGCGGATGATGGGAGGGCGGACAGACAGCCTGCCCCGCGGATGGCGGACAGAGACCCTGGACCTGAAGGTGCCGTGTGGTGACAGAGTTGCAGAATATCATAGGAGGCTATATTTAAGAGCCCTCTGTTTGTGATCAGTGAAGGGGGATATCCTGTTGATATTTATAACACTTCCCCTTTAAATAAACACTTTGAAGGGGTTGTCTAGCATTAGAGGCCTGGGCTGCTGGTTTCTAGCGCCCCCTTGTGGCATCTGGTTCTGTCTTGTATTGCAGCTCACAGCCATAAATTTAGGTTCAGGTGTCAGCCGGGATGGGACAGGTGTGAGGATGAGTCCTGCGATCTAGCCGTGTGGATAAGTGTCAGCCGGGGATGGGACAGGTGTGAGGATGAGTCCTGCGATCTAGCCGTGTGGATAAGTGTCAGCCGGGGATGGGACAGGTGTGAGAACGCGTCCTGCGAGCTCGCCTCGTGGATAAGTGTCAGCCGGGGATGGGACAGGTGTGAGGACGCGTCCTGCGACCTAGCCGCGTGGATAAGTGTCAGCCGGGGATGGGACAGGTGTGAGAACGCGTCCTGCGAGCTCGCCTCGTGGATAAGTGTCAGCCGGGGATGGGACAGGTGTGAGGACGCGTCCTGCGACCTAGCCGCGTGGATAAGTGTCAGCCGGGGATGGGACAGGTGTGAGAACGCGTCCTGCGAGCTCGCCTCGTGGATAAGTGTCAGCCGGGGATGGGACAGGTGTGAGGACGAGTCCTGCGAGCTAGCCGCATGTATAAGTGTCAGCCGGGGATTGGACAGGTGTGAGGACGCGTCCTGCGACCTAGCCGCGTGGATAAGTGTCAATCCGGGGATGGGACAGGTGTGAGGATGCGTCATGCGAGCTCGCCTCGTGGATAAGTGTCAGCCGGGGATGGGACAGGTGTGAGGACGTGTCCTGCGATCTAGCCGCGTGGATAAGTGTCAGCCGGGGATGGGACAGGTGTGAGAACGCGTCCTGCGAGCTCGCCGCGTGGATAAGTGTCAGCCGGGGATGGGACAGGTGCGAGGACGAGTCCTGCGAGCTAGCCGCGTGGATAAATGTCAGCCGGGGATGGGACAGGTGTGAGAACGAGTCCTGCGAGCTCACCGCGTGGATAAGTGTCAGCCGGGGATGGGACAGGTGTGAGGACGAGTCCTGCGAGCTCGCTTCGTGTCTCGTGGATAAGTGTCAGCCGGGAAAGGGACAGGTGTGAGGACGAGTCCTGCGAGCTCACCGCGTGGATAAGTGTCAGCCGGGGATGGGACAGGTGTGAGGACGCGTCCTGCGAGCTCACCGCGTGGATAAGTGTCAGCCAGGGATGGGACAGGTGTGAGGACGCGTCCTGCGAGCTCACCGCGTGGATAAGTGTCAGCCGGGGATGGGACAGGTGTGAGGACGCGTCCTGCGAGCTAGCCGCGTGGATAAATGTCAGCCGGGGATGGGACGGGTGTGAGGACGCATCCTGCGAGCTCGCCGCGTGGATAAGTGTCAGCCAGGGATGGGACAGGTGTCAGGACGAGTCCTGCGAGCTCGCCGCGTGGATAAGTGTCAGCCGGGGATGGGACAGGTGTGAGGACGAGTCCTGCGAGCTAGTCGCGTGGATAAGTGTCAGCCGGGGATGGGACAGGTGTGAGGACGTGTCCTGCGAGCTCGCCTCGTGGATAAGTGTCAGCCGGGGATGGGACAGGTGAGAGGACGAGTCCTGCGAGCTCGCTGCGTGGATAAGTGTCAGCCGGGGATGGGACAGGTGTGAGGACGCGTCCTGCGAGCTAGCCGCGTGGATAAGTGTCAGCCGGGGATGGGACAGGTGTGAGGACGAGTCCTGCGAGCTCGCTTCGTGTCTCGTGGATAAGTGTCAGTCGGGGATGGGACAGGTGTGAGGACGAGTCCTGCGAGCTCGCTTCGTGTCTCGTGGATAAGTGTCAGCCGGGAAAGGGACAGGTGTGAGGACGAGTCCTGCGAGCTCACCGCGTGGATAAGTGTCAGCCGGGGATGGGACAGGTGTGAGGACGCGTCCTGCGAGCTAGCCGCGTGGATAAATGTCAGCCGGGGATGGGACAGGTGTGAGGACGCGTCCTGCGAGCTCGCCGCGTGGATAAGTGTCAGCCGGGGATGGGACAGGTGTGAGGACGCGTCCTGCGAGTGCACTACGTACCTCGTGGATAAGTGTCAGCCGGGGATGGGACAGGTGTGAGGACGCGTCCTGCGAGCTCGCCGCGTGTATAAGTGTCAGCCGGGGATAGGACAGGTGTGAGGATGAGTCCTGCGAGCTCGCTGCGTGTCTCGTGGATAAGTGTCAGCCGGGGATGGGACAGGTGTGAGGACGCGTCCTGCGAGCTCGCCTCGTGGATAAGTGTCAGCCGGGGATGGGACAGGTGTGAGGATGCGTCCTGCGAGCTAGCCGCGTGGATAAGTGTTAGCCGGGGATGGGACAGGTGTGAGGACGAGTCCTGCGAGCTCGCTTCGTGTCTCGTGGATAAGTGTCAGTCGGGGATGGGACAGGTGTGAGGACGAGTCCTGCGAGCTCGCTTCGTGTCTCGTGGATAAGTGTCAGCCGGGAAAGGGACAGGTGTGAGGACGAGTCCTGCGAGCTCACCGCGTGGATAAGTGTCAGCCGGGGATGGGACAGGTGTGAGGACGCGTCCTGCGAGCTAGCCGCGTGGATAAATGTCAGCCGGGGATGGGACAGGTGTGAGGACGCGTCCTGCGAGCTCGCCGCGTGGATAAGTGTCAGCCAGGGATGGGACAGGTGTCAGGACGAGTCCTGCGAGCTCGCCTCGTGGATAAGTGTCAGCCGGGGATGGGACAGGTGTGAAGACGCGTCCTGCGAGTGCGCTACGTACCTCGTGGATAAGTGTCAGCCGGGGATGGGACAGGTGTGAGGATGAGTCCTGCGAGCTCGCTGCGTGTCTCGTGGATAAGTGTCAGCCGGGGATGGGACAGGTGTGAGGACGCGTCCTGCGAGCTCGCCGCGTGTATAAGTGTCAGCCGGGGATGGGACAGGTGTGAGGACGAGTCCTGCGAGTGCGCTACGTACCTCATGGATAAGTGTCAGCCGGGGAAGGGACAGGTGTGAGGACGAGTCCTGCGAGCTAGCCGTGTGGATAAGTGTCAGCCGGGGATGGGACAGGTGTGAGGACGAGTCCTGCGAGCTAGCCTCGTGGATAAGTGTCAGCCGGGGATGGGACAGGTGTGAGGACGCGTCCTGCGAGCTAGCCACGTGGATAAGTGTTAGCCGGGGATGGGACAGGTGTGAGGACGCGTCCTGCGAGCTAGCCGTGTGGATAAGTGTCAGCCGGGGATGGGACAGGTGTGACGAGTCCTGCGAGCTAGCCTCGTGGATAAGTGTCAGCCGGGGATGGGACAGGTGTGAGGATGTGTCCTGCGAGCTCGCTGCGTGTCTCGTGGATAAGTGTCAGCCGGGGATGGGACAGGTGTGAGGACGCGTCCTGCGAGCTCGCCTCGTGGATAAGTGTCAGCCGGGGATGGGACAGGTGTGAGGATGCGTCCTGCGAGCTAGCCGCGTGGATAAGTGTTAGCCGGGGATGGGACAGGTGTGAGGACGAGTCCTGCGAGCTCACCGCGTGGATAAGTGTCAGCCGGGGATGGGACAGGTGTGAGGATGCGTCCTGCGGGCTAGCCGCGTGGATAAGTGTCAGCCGGGGATGGGACAGGTGTGAGGACGAGTCCTGTGAGCTAGCCGCGTGGAAAAGTGTCAGCCGGGGATGGGACAGGTGTGAGGACGCGTCCTGCGAGCTCGCCGTGTGGAAAAGTGTCAGCCGGGGATGGGACAGGTGTGAGGACGCGTCCTGCGAGCTCACCGCGTGGATAAGTGTCAGCCGGGGATGGGACAGGTGTGAGGACGAGTCCTGCGAGCTAGCCGCGTGGATAAGTGTCAGCCGGGGATGGGACAGGTGTGAGGACGAGTCCTGCGAGCTCGCTGCGTGTCTCGTGAATAAGTGTCAGTCGGGGATGGGACAGGTGTGAGGACGAGTCCTGTGAGCTAGCCGCGTGGATAAGTGTCAGCCGGGGATGGGACAGGTGTGAGGACTAGTCCTGCGAGCTAGCTGCGTGTCTCGTGAATTCGTGTCAGTCGGGGATGGGACAGGTGTGAGGACGAGTCCTGCGAGCTCACCGCGTGGATAAGTGTCAGCCGGGGATGGGACAGGTGTGAGGACGTGTCCTGCGAGCTAGCCGCGTGTCTCGTGAATAAGTGTCAGTCGGGGATGGGACAGGTGTGAGGACGCGTCCTGCGAGCTCGCCTCGTGGATAAGTGTCAGCCGGGGATGGGACAGGTGTGAGGACGAGTCCTGCGAGTGCGCTACGTACCTCATGGATAAGTGTCAGCCGGGGATGGGACAGGTGTGAGGACGCGTCCTGCGAGCTAGCTGCGTGGATAAGTGTCAGCCAGGGATGGGACAGGTGTGAGGACGCGTCCTGCGAGCTCGCTGCGTGTCTCGTGAATAAGTGTCAGCCGGGGATGGGACAGGTGTGAGGACTAGTCCTGCGAGCTAGCCGCGTGGATAAGTGTCAGCCGGGGATGGGACAGGTGTGAGGACGCGTCCTGTGAGCTAGCTGCGTGGATAAATGTCAGCCGGGGATGGGACAGGTGTGAGGACGCGTCCTGCGAGCTCGCCGTGTGGAAAAGTGTCAGCCGGGGATGGGACAGGTGTGAGGACGCGTCCTGCGAGCTCACCGCGTGGATAAGTGTCAGCCGGGGATGGGACAGGTGTGAGGACGAGTCCTGCGAGCTAGCCGCGTGGATAAGTGTCAGCCGGGGATGGGACAGGTGTGAGGACGAGTCCTGCGAGCTCGCTGCGTGTCTCGTGAATAAGTGTCAGCCGGGGATGGGACAGGTGTGAGGACTAGTCCTGCGAGCTAGCTGCGTGTCTCGTGAAAAAGTGTCAGTCGGGGATGGGACAGGTGTGAGGACGCGTCCTGCGAGCTAGCCTCGTGGATAACTGTCAGCCGGGGATGGGACAGGTGTGAGGACGTGTCCTGCGAGCTAGCCGCGTGTCTCGTGAATAAGTGTCAGTCGGGGATGGGACAGGTGTGAGGACGCGTCCTGCGAGCTCGCCGCGTGTATAAGTGTCAGCCGGGGATAGGACAGGTGTGGGGACGCGTCCTGCGAGCTCACCGCATGGATAAGTGTCAGCCGGGGATGGGACAGGTGTGAGGACTAGTCCTGCGAGCTAGCCGCGTGGATAAGTGTCAGCCGGGGATGGGACAGGTGTGAGGACGCGTCCTGTGAGCTAGCTGCGTGGATAAATGTCAGCCGGGGATGGGACAGGTGTGAGGACGCGTCCTGCGAGCTCGCCGCGTGGAAAAGTGTCAGCCGGGGATGGGACAGGTGTGAGGACGAGTCCTGTGAGCTAGCCGCGTGGATAAGTGTCAGCCGGGGATGGGACAGGTGTGAGGATGCGTCCTGCGAGCTCGCCGCGTGCATAAGTGTCAGCCGGGGTTGGGACAGGTGTGAGGACTAGTCCTGCGAGCTAGCCGCGTGGATAAGTGTCAGCCGGGGATGGGACAGGTGTGAGGACGCGTCCTGTGAGCTAGCTGCGTGGATAAATGTCAGCCGGGGATGGGACAGGTGTGAGGACGCGTCCTGCGAGCTCGCCGCATGGAAAAGTGTCAGCCGGGGATGGGACAGGTTTGAGGACGAGTCCTGTGAGCTAGCCGCGTGGATAAATGTCAGCCGGTGATTGGACAGGTGTGAGGATGCGTCCTGCGAGCTAGCCGCGTGGATAAGTGTCAGCCGGGGATGGGACAGGTGTGAGGATGCGTCCTGCGAGATCGCCGTGTGGAAAAGTGTCAGCCGGGGATGGGACAGGTGTGAGGACGAGTCCTGCGAGCTAGCCGCGTGGATAAGTGTCAGCCGGGGATGGGACAGGTGTGAGGACGCGTCCTGTGAGCTAGCTGCGTGGATAAATGTCAGCCGGGGATGGGACAGGTGTGAGGACGCGTCCTGCGAGCTCGCCGCATGGAAAAGTGTCAGCCGGGGATGGGACAGGTTTGAGGACGAGTCCTGTGAGCCAGCCGCGTGGATAAATGTCAGCCGGTGATGGGACAGGTGTGAGGATGCGTCCTGCGAGCTAGCCGCGTGGATAAGTGTCAGCCGGGGATGGGACAGGTGTGAGGATGCGTCCTGCGAGCTCGCCGTGTGGAAAAGTGTCAGCCGGGGATGGGACAGGTGTGAGGACGAGTCCTGCGAGCTCGCTGCGTGTCTCGTGAATAAGTGTCAGTCGGGGATGGGACAGGTGTGAGGACGAGTCCTGCGAGCTAGCTGCGTGTCTTGTGGATAAGTGTCAGCCGGGGATGGGACAGGTGTGAGGGCTAGTCCTGCGAGCTAGCCGCGTGGATAACTGTCAGCCGGGGATGGGACAGGTGTGAGGACGCGTCCTGTGAGCTAGCTGCGTGGAAAAGTGTCAGCCGGGGATGGGACAGGTGTGAGGACGCGTCCTGTGAGCTAGCCGCGTGGAAAAGTGTCAGCTGGGGATGGGACAGGTGTCAGGACGAGTCCTGCGAGCTCGCCTCGTGGAAAAGTGTTAGCCGGGGATGGGACAGGTGTGAGGACGCGTCCTGCGAGCTCGGCGTGTGGATAAGTGTCAGCCGGGGTTGGGACAGGTGTGAGGACGCGTCCTGCGAGCTCGCCGCGTGCCGCATGGATAAGTGTCAGCCGGGGATGGGACAGGTGTGAGGACGAGCCCTGCGAGTGCGCTGCGTGCCTCGTGGATAAGTGTCAGCCGGGGATGGATGGCCCGGGGAGGATAATTAGAGAAGCCCGGAGTGCTGCTGCTGGTTGAGTGAGTCTAGTAGGAGTAGGATCTCCATCTTCCCCCTAATAGGCCTGTGACAGTCGGCGCGGGGGGCGACGTGGGCCCCTCGTGCCACCGGCTGTATTGTCATTAAACGCCAGGTAGCTGAGAACAGTCACAAGAAGCCCCCGGTACTCGCAGCTTTGACAGCGGCTATTAGTCATCGGCGGGCTACCCAGACGTGTCACACGGCAGCCGGATCCCCGCTTACAGTGACTTATTGCCCCTGTCTGCGCTCCGCCATTGTGATTTGATAATCGGTAAATGTTTGTCAAAGATGAATTTGTTCCTTTATTCAGTGCCGAGCATGGCGACAAAATGAAAGGAGCCGCTGCCACTCACTGCCAGAACGTGCCGATCGGAGGGCGGGGGAGTGTGGCCCCAAATGCAGGGACAAAATGAAAGGAACCGCTGCCACTCACTACCAGAACGTGCCGACCGGAGGGCGGGGGGAGATGTGACCCCAAATACAGGGACAAAATGAAAGGAGCCGCTGCCACTCACTGCCAGAACGTGCCGACCGGGGGGCGGGGGACAAACAGGGACAAAATGAAAGGAACCGCTGCCACTCACTGCCAGAAGGTGCCGACCGGGGGGCGGGGGACAAACTGGGTCAAAATGAAAGGAACCGCTGACACTCACTACCAGAACGTGCCGACCGGAGGGCGGGGGGAGTGTGGCCCCAAATACAGGGACAAAATGAAAGGAGCCGCTGCCACTCACTGCCAGAACGTGGCGACCGGGGGGCGGGGGACAAACTGGGTCAAAATGAAAGGAACCGCTGCCACTCACTACCAGAACGTGCCGACCGGAGGGCGGGGGAGTGTGGCCCCAAATACAGGGACAAAATGAAAGGAGCCGCTGCCACTCACTACCAGAACGTGCCGACCGGAGGGCGGGGGACAAACAGGGACAAAATGAAAGGAACCGCTGCCACTCACTGCCAGAACGTGCCGACCGGGGGGCGGGGGACAAACGGGGACAAAGTGAAAGGAACCGCTGCCTCTCACTGCCAGAACGTGCCGACCGGGGGGCGGGGGACAAACAGGGACAAAGTGAAAGGAACCGCTGCCTCTCACTGCCAGAACGTGCCGACCGGGGGGGCGGGGGACAAACAGGGACAAAGTGAAAGGAACCGCTGCCTCTCACTGCCAGAACGTGCCGACCGGGGGGCGGGGGACAAACTGGGTCAAAATGAAAGGAGCCGCTGCCACTCACTGCCAGAACGTGCCGACCGGGGGGCGGGGGACAAACAGGGACAAAGTGAAAGGAACCGCTGCCTCTCACTGCCAGAACATGCCGACCGGGGGGCGGGGGACAAACTGGGTCAAAATGAAAGGAACCGCTGCCACTCACTGCCAGAACGTGCCGACCAGAGGGCGGGGGAAGATGTGGCCCCAAATACAGGGACAAAATGAATGGAGCCGCTGCCACTCCGGTCATGCTGCTCTCCCCGCGGGCGGGGGCTGCTCTTCTCATGATCGTGCTGGACTCCCCGCGAGTGTGGTGCTCTCCCCCCGCGGGCGGGCTGCTCTCCCCCCGCAGGTGTACTCTAGCGCCCCCTCTGGCTCACTGACCAGCATCTTCAGTATCCGAGCCACATAGATCAGATGCATCAGGAAGTTTTAGGACTGGAATAGGCACCGGGCCAGAAAGTAACCGTCCACCGCAATAAAGACACATAGCACTGTATAAATATCCGCGGCCGCTGGGCTGATGGATGATCGGATACTTCTATATAAAGGAGGTGTTGGCTGTGAGCGAGTGCTGGCCGTAGTGAAGCTGCTGCTGGAGGAGGAGTAAAATGGGGGACGTGATGGTGACGACGCCGGGATGCATGTAACTACGTCCTGTACAGACAACATATCCTCCGGGATAAGGTATAAGCCCGTCCCTCCATGTGAGACAAAACCATACAGTCATCTGTCAGTTACATCAGCCCTTTCCAGCCGCGCGTCTGGGCCTGCAGCGCTAAGAAATGTCAATCCTACGACACCTTTACCTCTTATATCTGTTGCTGCATTCACAATTTGTAACTAAGGTGTTTAGTGCTCTGGGCGTCCCTGAGCACTTGATTGACAGCTGTCTGTGTGACGTCAGGCAGGCGATCAGATACTGAGCCAACAAAGAAGATAAAGACCGGTGCTAGGAGTGGAAACAACCACTGGAGGCACTGTCTCTGGAGGCAAAATGCCACGCCCAGAGCACCGAACTCTATATTAGCATATGGGAAGACACAGATTACCAGATCTGATGGGGTCAATGGATTTACATGTTAAAGGGCTGCATGCCCAAATATACAGTATGGAAAGGTGGCGATTACTGACAGACGCCCTTCAAAGCAGATTTCCAACTTGTATTCAGGTCCAAAATTGAGTAAGGCTATGTGCGCACAGTGCGTTTTTTCGCGGCATTTTTGCACGTTTTTCGGGTGCGTTTTTGGCCTCAAAACTGCATGACTTTGCTTCCCCAGCAAAGTCTATGAGTTTTCATTTTTGCTGTCCGCACACATCTGGTTTTTTTTTCAGCTGCGTTTTTGTGGTGCCACAAAAACGCAGCATGTCAATTATTCCCGCGTTTTTCACTGCGCTTTTCATCCATTGAGTTCAATGGGATGTTGAAAGACGCAATGAGAAAGGCAAATAGCTGCGTTTTGGTGCGTTTCTAAGACCAAAAACGCAGCTATAAACGCAGGAGGTGGGTAGTAAAGTGACGTGTACAGGAAGAGGATTCCTTCTGTCAGTATATACAGAAGCGTGAATCCTCCCGGTACAGTCACCGCCGCGTCCACCTCCCGTCCTGTGCATGTATGCTGCCGTGCGGCGCCATGTCTGGGCAGGAGGTGGAAGCGGCTGCGAAAACAAAAGTTAACAGTAGAAAAAAAAAAAAAAAAAGTTATACTCACCTGTCTGCAGACTCCCGGTGCCATGCCCGCTGCCATCTCCTCTCACGGTATCGCCACCCCCGCTCCGGCTGTGTGCAGACGGCCGGGAAACCTCCGATGGATGCAGGACCTGGCGATGGATCACCTGATGCAGTCACCTGACGCATCAGGTGATCGTAAGTATCGCGGTGACGCGGGCGCCCGGCCGGTATCAGCGGATGCGTCAGGAGACTTCATCCCTGATTACCGGCAGCTGCTGCAGCGATCGGACGGGATCAGACTCCGCTGGAGCAGCTGCCGGTAATCAGCACATAAGTGAGTATTATTTATTTATTTTATTTTTTTTGCACCGATGCATCAGCTGATTGTATAAAAGCCGATTATACAATCAGCTGATGTGTGATGGGATTCAGGCACTTGATCCTGACACATCATCTGATCGCTTTGCCTTCCAGCAAACCGATCAGATGATATTGGATCCGGATTGGACGGCGCGGGACCCTGACCCAGGATTACTGCGGAGGGTTTTTTTTTATTTCAATAAAGATGGAGTCACTAATTGTGTTGTGTTTTATTTCTAATAAAAATATTTTTCTGTGTGTTGTGTTTTTTTTTATCTTTACTAGAAATTCATGGTGACCATGTCTAATATTGGCGTGACACCATGAATTTCGGGCTTAGGGCCAGCTATACAGCTAGCCCTAACCCCATTATTACCCAGCGAGCCACCCGGCATCAGGGCAGCTGGAAGAGTTGGGTACAGCGCCAGAAGATGGCGCTTCTATGAAAGCGCCATTTTCTGGGGTGGCTGCGGGACTGCAATTCACAGCGGGGGTGCCCAGAAAGAATGGGCACCCTGCACTGTGGATTCCAATCCCCAGCTGCCTAGTTGTACCCGGCTGGACTCAAAAATTGGGCGAAGCTCACGTCATTTTTTTTTAAAATTATTTTATGAAATTCATGAAATAATTTAAAAAAAAAAAGGGCTTCCCTATATTTTTGGTTCCCAGCCGGGTACAAATAGGCAGCTGGGGGTTGGGGGCAGCCCGTACCTGCCTGCTGTACCCGGCTAGCATACAAAAATATGGCGAAGCCCACGTCATTTTTTTTGTTTGGGGGGGCAAAGAAATCCTGCATACAGTCCTGGATGGAGGATGCTGAGCCTTGTAGGTCTGCTCCCCCTGACTCTCCCTCAAGCATTCAGTCCTGGATGGAGCATGCTGAGCCTTGTAGTTCTGCAGCTGTCTGCTCTTCTGCATACACTAGTGGAGAATGAAGAACACATTGAAGAACGAAATGACATCAGACCTTTTTTTTTTTTGTTCACTGATAAAAAACGCAGCAAAACGCAGCCAAAAATGCACCAAATCGCGGCAAAAACGCATGTGTTTTTTTATGCGTTTTTTCGACGCAGGTGCGTTTTTGTGCGTTTTTAGCGGCCAAAAACGCACGAAAACGCAGCGTCAAAAAGACGCAGTGTGCGAACCTAGCCTTAATTTATATTTATCATTGTTTACCGACTGTACAGACAATAACGTGATGATTCTGTGTGCAGCCACCACTAGGGGGAGCTACCTGTATACAGAGATACATGATAAGATCCTGTCTGCAGCCACCACTAGGGGGAGCTCCCTGTATACAGAGATATATGATAAGCTCCTGTCTGCAGCCACCACTAGGGGGAGCTCCCTGTATACAGAGATACATGATAAGCTCCTGTCTGCAGCCACCACTAGAGGGAGCTCCCTGTATACAGAGATACATGATAAGATCCTGTCTGCAGCCACCACTAGGGGGAGCTCCCTGTATACAGAGATACTTGATAAGCTCCTGTCTGCAGCCACCACTAGGGGGAGCTCCCTGTATACAGAGATACATGATAAGATCCTGTCTGCAGCCACCACTAGGGGGAGCTCCCTGTATACAGAGATACAAGATAAGATCCTGTCTGCAGTCACCACTAGGGGAAGCTCCCAGCAGTCGGGGATTGTGTTGTACGTCCCCAGCAGTTGGGGATTGTGTTGTACGTCCCCAGCAGTCGGGGATTGTGCTGCGCGTCCTCAGCAGTCGGGGATTGTGCTGCGCGTCCTCAGCAGTCGGGGATTGTGCTGCGCGTCCTCAGCAGTCGGGGATGGTGCTGCGCGTCCTCAGCAGTCGGGGATTGTGCTGCGCGTCCTCAGCAGTCGGGGATTGTGCTGCGCGTCCTCAGCAGTCGGGGATGGTGCTGCGCGTCCTCAGCAGTCGGGGATGGTGCTGCGCGTCCTCAGCAGTCGGGGATGGTGCTGCGCGTCCTCAGCAGTCGGGGATTGTGCTGCGCGTCCTCAGCAGTCGGGGATTGTGCTGCGCGTCCTCAGCAGTCGGGGATTGTGCTGCGCGTCCTCAGCAGTCGGGGATGGTGCTGCGCGTCCTCAGCAGTTGGGGATGGTGCTGCGCGTCCTCAGCAGTTGGGGATGGTGCTGCGCGTCCTCAGCAGTCGGGGATGGTGCTGCGCGTCCTCAGCTGTCGGGATTACTTGGATTGTTTTTCTTCTGCAGCATCTCACCTCCATCTTTTTCTCGTTGCGCAGCATCATCCTCCTCCTCTCTGAGAAGCTCCTCCTCCAGCCGGGTGATAAAGACGCGATACAGGATCGTGAAAAGAAGCTGCGCAGCTCCTCTGGTGACGTCTCCGTTATCTCCGCTCAGCTCGTCTCTGAACTGGAGAACTCGGTAAGTGCTGGTCAGTGTACGGGCGTATGACTGTGAGCCGCATGCTGCAGAGGTGGGATGGAAGCAATAGAACGTGTGGGTTGTGTTCCTGTTTACACACCGCACGGTCCTCACGCTGTCACCTCCACCCTCATCTACACCGCACGGTCCTCACGCTGTCTGCTCCGCCCTCATCTACTCCGCACGGTCCTCACGCTGTCACCTCCACCCTCATCTACACCGCACGGTCCTCACGCTGTCACCTCCACCCTCATCTACACCGCACGGTCCTCACGCTGTCACCTCCACCCTCATCTACTCCGCACGGTCCTCACGCTGTCACCTCCACCCTCATCTACTCCGCACGGTCCTCACGCTGTCACCTCTACCCTCATCTACACCGCACGGTCCTCACGCTGTCACCTCCACCCTCATCTACACCGCACGGTCCTCACGCTGTCACCTCCGCCCTCATCTACACCGCACGGTCCTCACGCTGTCACCTCCACCCTCATCTACACCACACGGTCCTCACGCTGTCTGCTCAACCCTCATCTACTCCGCACGATCCTCACGCTGTCTGCTCCACCCTCATCTACACCGCACGGTCCTCACGCTGTCACCTCCGCCCTCACCTACTCCGCACGGTCCTCACGCTGTCGCCTCCGCTTTCATCTACTCCGCACGTTCCTCACGCTGTCTGCTCCACCCTCATCTACACCGCACGATCCTCACGCTGTCTGCTCCACCCTCATCTACACCGCACGGTCCTCACACTGTCTGTTCCACCCTCATCTACTCCGCACGATCCTCACGCTGTCACCTCCACCCTCATCTACACCGCACGGTCCTCACGCTGTCACCTCCGCCCTCATCTACTCCGCACGATCGTCATGCTGTCACCTCCACCCTCATCTACTCCGCACGATCCTCACGCTGTCACCTCCGCCCTCATCTACACCACACGGTCCTCACGCTGTCTGCTCCACCCTCATCTACACCACACGGTCCTCACGCTGTCACCTCCACCCTCATCTACACCACACGGTCCTCACGCTGTCTGCTCAACCCTCATCTACTCCGCACGATCCTCACGCTGTCTGCTCCACCCTCATCTACACCGCACGGTCCTCACGCTGTCACCTCCGCCCTCACCTACTCCGCACGGTCCTCACGCTGTCACCTCCGCTTTCATCTACTCCGCACGTTCCTCACGCTGTCTGCTCCACCCTCATCTACACCGCACGATCCTCACGCTGTCTGCTCCACCCTCATCTACACCGCACGGTCCTCACACTGTCTGTTCCACCCTCATCTACTCCGCACGATCCTCACGCTGTCACCTCCACCCTCATCTACACCGCACGGTCCTCACGCTGTCACCTCCGCCCTCATCTACTCCGCACGATCGTCATGCTGTCACCTCCACCCTCATCTACTCCGCACGATCCTCACGCTGTCACCTCCACCCTCATCTACTCCGCACGGTCCTCACGCTATCACCTCCGCCCTCATCTACTCCGCACGGTCCTCACGCTGTCTGCTCCACCCTCATCTACACCACTCGGTCCTCACGCTGTCTGCTCCACCCTCATCTACACCGCACGATCCTCACGCTGTCTGCTCCACCCTCATCTACTCCGCACGGTCCTCACGCTGTCTGCTCCACCCTCATCTACTCCGCACGATCCTCACGCTGTCACCTCCGCCCTCATCTACTCCGCACGATCCTCACGCTGTCTGCTCCACCCTCATCTACACCGCACGATCCTCACGCTGTCTGCTCCACCCTCATCTACACCGCACGGTCCTCACACTGTCTGCTCCACCCTCATCTACTCCGCACGGTCCTCACGCTGTCACCTCCACCCTCATCTACTCCGCACGGTCCTCACGCTGTCACCTTCACCCTCATCTACACCGCACAGTCCTCACACTGTCACCTCCGCCCTCATCTACACCGCACGGTCCTCACGCTGTCACCTCCGCCCTAATCTACACCACACGGTCCTCACGCTGTCTGCTCCACCCTCATCTACTCCGCACGGTCCTCACGCTGTCTGCTCCACCCTCATCTACTCCGCACGGTCCTCACGCTGTCTGCTCCACCCTCATCTACACCACACGGTCCTCACGCTGTCTGCTCCACCCTCATCTACACCGCACGGTCCTCACGCTGTCTGCTCCACCCTCATCTACTCCGCACGGTCCTCACGCTGTCTGCTCCACCCTCATCTACTCCGCACGGTCCTCACGCTGTCTGCTCCACCCTCATCTACTCCGCACGGTCCTCACGCTGTCACCTCCGCCCTCATCTACTCCGCACGGTCCTCACGCTGTCTGCTCCACCCTCATCTACACCACACGGTCCTCACGCTGTCTGCTCCACCCTCATCTACACCGCACGGTCCTCACGCTGTCACCTCCGCCCTCATCTACACCACACGGTCCTCACGCTGTCACCTCCGCCCTCATCTACTCCGCACGGTCCTCACGCTGTCTGCTCCACCGTCATCTACTCCGCACGGTCCTCACGCTGTCTGCTCCACCCTCATCTACTCCGCACGGTCCTCACGCTGTCTGCTCCACCCTCATCTACACTGCACGGTCCTCACGCTGTCTGCTCCACCCTCATCTACACCACACGGTCCTCACGCTGTCACCTCCGCCCTCACCTACTCCGCACGGTCCTCACGCTGTCTGCTCCACCCTCATCTACACCACACGGTCCTCACGCTGTCACCTCCGCCCTCACCTACTCCGCACGATCCTCACGCTGTCTGCTCCACCCTCATCTACTCCGCACGATCCTCACGCTGTCACCTCCGCCCTCATCTACTCCGCACGGTCCTCACGCTGTCTGCTCCACCCTCATCTACACCACACGGTCCTCACGCTGTCACCTCCGCCCTCATCTACTCTGCACGGTCCTCACGCTGTCACCTCCGCCCTCATCTACTCCGCACGGTCCTCACGCTGTCTGCTCCACCCTCATCTACACCGCACGGTCCTCACGCTGTCACCTCCGCCCTCACCTACTCCGCACGTTCCTCACGCTGTCTGCTCCACCCTCATCTGCACCGCACGGCCCTCACGCTGTCTGCTCCACCCTAATCTACTCCGCACGATCCTCACGCTGTCTGCTCCACCGTCATCTACACCGCACGGTCCTCACGCTGTCACCTCCACCCTCATCTACACCGCACGGTCCTCACGCTGTCACCTCCGCCCTCACCTACTCCGCACGTTCCTCACGCTGTCTGCTCCACCCTCATCTACACCGCACGGTCCTCACGCTGTCACCTCCGCCCTCACCTACTCCGCACGTTCCTCACGCTGTCTGCTCCACCCTCATCTGCACCGCACGGCCCTCACGCTGTCTGCTCCACCCTCATCTACACCACACGGTCCTCACGCTGTCACCTCCGCCCTCATCTACTCCGCACGATCCTCACGCTGTCTGCTCCACCCTCATCTACTCCGCACGGTCCTCACGCTGTCACCTCCACCCTCATCTACTCCGCACGGTCCTCACGCTGTCACCTCCGCCCTAATCTACTCCGCACGATCCTCACGCTGTCTGCTCCACCCTCATCTACTCCGCACGGTCCTCACGCTGTCACCTCCACCCTCATCTACTCCGCACGGTCCTCACGCTGTCTGCTCCACCCTCATCTACACCGCACGGTCCTCACGCTGTCACCTCCGCCCTCACCTACTCCGCACGTTCCTCACGCTGTCTGCTCCACCCTCATCTACACCACACGGTCCTCACGCTGTCTGCTCCACCCTCATCTACACCACACGGTCCTCACGCTGTTTGCTCCACCCTCATCTACACCACACGGTCCTCACGCTGTCTGCTCCACCCTCATCTACTCCGCACGGTCCTCATGCTGTCTGCTCCACCCTCATCTACTCCGCACGTTCCTCACGCTGTTTGCTCCACCCTCATCTACACCACACGGTCCTCACGCTGTCTGCTCCACCCTCATCTACTCCGCACGGTCCTCACGCTGTCTGCTCCACCCTCATCTACACCGCACGGTCCTCACGCTGTCTGCTCCACGCTCATCTACTCCGCTCGGTCCTCACGCTGTCTGCTCCACCCTCATCTACTCCGCACGGTCCTCACGCTGTCTGCTCCACCCTCATCTACACCACACGGTCCTCACGCTGTCTGCTCCACCCTCATCTACTCCGCACGGTCCTCACGCTGTCACCTCCGCCCTCATCTACTCCGCACGGTTCTTACGCTGTCTGCTCCACCCTCATCTACACCGCACGGTCCTCACGCTGTCACCTCCGCCCTCAACTACACCACACTGTCCTCACGCTGTCACCTCCGCCCTCATCTACTCCGCACGGTCCTCACGCTGTCTGCTCCACCGTCATCTACTCCGCACGGTCCTCACGCTGTCTGCTCCACCCTCATCTACTCCGCACGGTCCTCACGCTGTCTGCTCCACCCTCATCTACACTGCACGGTCCTCACGCTGTCTGCTCCACCCTCATCTACTCCGCACGGTCCTCACGCTGTCTGCTCCACCCTCATCTACTCCGCACGGTCCTCACGCTGTCTGCTCCACCCTCATCTACTCCGCACGGTCCTCACGCTGTCTGCTCCACCCTCATCTACACCACACGGTCCTCATGCTGTCTGCTCCACCCTCATCTACACCGCACGGTCCTCACGCTGTCTGCTCCACCCTCATCTACACCACACGGTCCTCACGCTGTCTGCTCCACCCTCATTTACACCGCACAGTCCTCACGCTGTCTGCTCCACCCTAATCTACTCCGCACGGTCCTCACGCTGTCACCTCCGCCCTAATCTACTCCGCACGATCCTCACGCTGTCACCTCCGCCTTCATCTACTCCGCACAGTCCCCTCTGCCGTCATCTGCACCGCACGGTCCCCTCTTCCGTCATCTGCACCGCACGGTCCCCTCTGCCGTCATCTGCACCGCACGGTCCCCTCTGCCGTCATCTGCACCGCACGGTCCCCTCTGCCGTCATCTGCACCGCACGGTCATCTCTGCCGTCATCTGCACCGCACGGTCCCCTCTGCCGTCATCTGCACCGCACGGTCCCCTCTGCCGTCATCTGCACCGCACGGTCCCCTCTGCCGTCATCTGCACCGCACGGTCCCCTCTGCCGTCATCTGCACCGCACGGTCCCCTCTGCCGTCATCTGCACCGCACGGTCCCCTCTGCCGTCATCTGCACCGCACGGTCCCCTCTGCCGTCATCTGCACCGCACGGTCCCCTCTGCCGTCATCTGCACCGCACGGTCCCCTCTGCCGTCATCTGCACCGCACGGTCCCCTCTGCCGTCATCTGCACCGCACGGTCCCCTCTGCCGTCATCTGCACCGCACGGTCCCCTCTGCCGTCATCTGCACCGCACGGTCCCCTCTGCCGTCATCTGCACCGCACGGTCCCCTCTGCCGTCATCTGCACCGCACGGTCCCCTCTGCCGTCATCTGCACCGCACGGTCCCCTCTGCCGTCATCTGCACCGCACGGTCCCCTCTGCCGTCATCTGCACCGCACGGTCCCCTCTGCCGTCATCTGCACCGCACGGTCCCCTCTGCCGTCATCTGCACCGCACGGTCCCCTCTGCCGTCATCTGCACCGCACGGTCCCCTCTGCCGTCATCTGCACCGCACGGTCCCCTCTGCCGTCATCTGCACCGCACGGTCCCCTCTGCCGTCATCTGCACCGCACGGTCCCCTCTGCCGTCATCTGCACCGCACGGTCCCCTCTGCCGTCATCTGCACCGCACGGTCCCCTCTGCCGTCATCTGCACCGCACGGTCCCCTCTGCCGTCATCTGCACCGCACGGTCCCCTCTGCCGTCATCTGCACCGCACGGTCCCCTCTGCCGTCATCTGCACCGCACGGTCCCCTCCGCCGGCCCCTGCGCTGGGTGGCTTGTCAGTTGTACAGAGGTTTTTCACCATAGTGATGCATCCTGGGATTTGCTGTGGCTTGTCTGCAGCCTCCTGGCTCTGGTCTCTGCCATTTTACCTTCCACTAGTGACCCCACGTTGCTCCATTTTACCATTTGGTTGTTCTGCTCCCTCTTGTGGGACCCTCTGGGTCCGTCAGGGTGTTCTGCTGCCTCCTGTGGGACCCCCGGTGTCCGGCAGGAGGTTCTGCTCCCTCGTGTAGGACCCCCGGTGTCCGTCAGGAGGTTCTGCTCCCTCCTGTGGGACCCCCGGTGTCCGGCAGGAGGTTCTGCTCCCTCCTGTGGGACCCCCGGTGTCCGGCAGGAGGTTCTGCTCCCTCCTGTGGGACCCCCTGGGGTCCGGCAGGGGGTTCCGCTCTCTCCTGTGGGACCCCGGGATCCGTCAGGAGGTTCTGCTCCCTCCTGTGAGACCACTGGTGTCCGGCAGGGTGGGCAGCGTCCAGCACAGGAGCCGGTGGTGTCAGAACCGGGTGGGACGTGTTTTTCTAGCACATTAGCAGCTGGACATTTTGACACGTCTTCCACGGCTCCGTGCAGAATGTGGCTGCTAAGGACAGAGGCTTGTGCCTTCACCGTGTGGACATCATCGGCTCCTGCGGACACACGGCGTCTGTACATAATACTCCGATTACTCACAGCTCATCTTAAAGGGGAACTCCACCTGTTACTGGTGCAGTCTGACCTCATGTGACGCGCTGCCTCTCCGGGACATGGTATACAGCTTCTGCCCTCATGTGACGCGCTGCCTCTCCGGGACATGGTATACAGCTTCTGACATCACATGGGACGCGCTGCCTCTCCGGGACATGGTATACAGCTTCTGACCTCATGTGACGCGCTGCCTCTCCGGGACATGGTATAGAGCTTCTGATATCATGTGACGCGCTGCCTCTCCGGGACATGGTATACAGCTTCTGATATCATGTGACGCGCTGCCTCTCCAGGACATGGTATACAGCTTCTGACATCACATGGGACGCGCTGCCTCTCCGGGACATGGTATACAGCTTCTGATATCATGTGATGCGCTGCCTTCTGTCCTCTTATGACGCGCTGACTCTCTGGGACATGGTATACAGCTTCTGACCTCATGTGACGCGCTGCCTCTCCGGGACATGGTATACAGCTTCTGACATCACATGGGACGCGCTGCCTCTCCGGGACATGGTATACAGCTTCTGATATCATGTGATGCGCTGCCTCTCCGGGACATGGTATACAGCTTCTGACCTCATGTGACGCGCTGCCTCTCCGGGACATGGTATACAGCTTCTGACCTCATGGGACGCGCTGCCTCTCCGGGACATGGTATACAGCTTCTGACCTCATGTGACGCGCTGCCTCTCCGGGACATGGTATAGAGCTTCTGATATCATGTGACGCGCTGCCTCTCCGGGACATGGTATACAGCTTCTGATATCATGTGACGCGCTGCCTCTCCAGGACATGGTATACAGCTTCTGACATCACATGGGACGCGCTGCCTCTCCGGGACATGGTATACAGCTTCTGATATCATGTGATGCGCTGCCTCTCCGGGACATGGTATACAGCTTCTGACCTCATGTGATGCGCTGCCTCTCCGGGACATGGTATACAGCTTCTGACCTCATGTGATGCGCTGCCTCTCCGGGACATGGTATACAGATTCTGACCTCATGTGATGCGCTGCCTCTCCGGGACATGGTATACAGCTTCTGACATCATGGGACGCACTGCCTCTCCGGGACATGGTATACAGCTTCTGACATCATGGGACGCGCTGCCTCTCCGGGACATGGTATACAGCTTCTGACCTCATGGGACGCACTGCCTCTCCGGGACATGGTATACAGCTTCTGACATCATGGGACGCGCTGCCTCTCCGGGACATGGTATACAGCTTCTGACCTCATGTGATGCGCTGCCTCTCCGGGACATGGTATGCAGCTTCTGACATCACATGGGACACGCTGCCTCTCCGGGACATGGTATACAGCTTCTGACCTCATGTGACGCTTTGCCTCTCCGGGACATGGTATACAGCTTCTGACCTCATGGGACGCGCTGCCTCTCCGGGACATGGTATACAGCTTCTGACATCACATGGGACGCGCTGCCTCTCCGGGACATGGTATACAGCTTCTGACCTCATGGGACGCGCTGCCTCTCCGGGACATGGTATACAGCTTCTGACCTCATGTGACGCGCTGCCTCTCCGGGACATGGTATACAGCTTCTGAACTCATGGGACGCGCTGCCTCTCCGGGACATGGTATACAGCTTCTGACCTCATGTGACGCGCTGCCTCTCCGGGACATGGTATACAGCTTCTGACCTCATGTGATGCGCTGCCTCTCCGGGACATGGTATACAGCTTCTGACCTCACATGGGACGCGCTGCCTCTCCGGGACATGGTATACAGCTTCTGACCTCACATGTGACGCGCTGCCTCTCCGGGACATGGTATACAGCTTCTGACATCACATGGGACGTGCTGCCTCTCCGGGACATGGTATACAGCTTCTGACCTCATGTGACGCGCTGCCTCTCTGGGACATGGTATACAGCGTCTGACCTCATGTGATGCGCTGCCTCTCCGGGACATGGTATACAGCTTCTGAACTCATGAGACGCGCTGCCTCTCCGGGACATGGTATACAGCTTCTGACCTCATGTGACGCGCTGCCTCTCCGGGACATGGTATACAGCTTCTGACCTCATGTGACGCGCTGCCTCTCCGGGACATGGTATACAGCTTCTGACCTCATGTGACGCGCTGCCTCTCCGGGACATGGTATACAGCTTCTGACCTCATGTGACGCGCTGCCTCTTCGGGACATGGTATACAGCTTCTGACCTCACATGGGACGCGCTGCCTCTCCGGGACATGGTATACAGCTTCTGACCTCATGTGACGCGCTGCCTCTCCGGGACATGGTATACAGCTTCTGACCTCATGTGATGCGCTGCCTCTCCGGGACATGGTATACAGCTTCTGACCTCATGTGATGCGCTGCCTCTCCGGGACATGGTATACAGCTTCTGACCTCATGTGACGCGCTGCCTCTCCGGGACATGGTATACAGCTTCTGACCTCATGTGACGCGCTGCCTCTCCGGGACATGGTATACAGCTTCTGACATCACATGGGACGCGCTGCCTCTCCGGGACATGGTATACAGCTTCTGACCTCATGGGACGTGCTGCCTCTCCGGGACATGGTATACAGCTTCTGACATCACATGGGACGCGCTGCCTCTCCGGGACATGGTATACAGCTTCTGACCTCATGGGACGTGCTGCCTCTCCGGGACATGGTATACAGCTTCTGACATCACATGGGACGCGCTGCCTCTCCGGGACATGGTATACAGCTTCTGACCTCATGTGACGCGCTGCCTCTCCGGGACATGGTATACAGCTTCTGACCTCATGTGACGCGCTGCCTCTCCGGGACATGGTATACAGCTTCTGACCTCATGTGACGCGCTGCCTCTCCGGGACATGGTATACAGCTTCTGACCTCATGGGACGCGCTGCCTCTCCGGGACATGGTATACAGTTTCTGACCTCATGGGACGCGCTGCCTCTCCGGGACATGGTATACAGTTTCTGACATCTCTGCTTGCCATCAGTGAATGAAAAGTTTTATTATCCACATACTGAGGCCATACAGACACAAATGTTCTTGCAGCTGCAGGACTGCTGCAGTGTGTCAGTGCTGATCCATTGGTAGCAGACAAGGCTCCCACAGAATATCTCCATTTTCCTCCATGTCACAGCATAGCGGGGAGAGTGGATGGCATAAATAAGCAGATCAGCGTCCCTGAGCGGTGGAGGGTGGGGATGTGGTGCTCGGCGGAGGTCGCGGTGTCCTCTGGTGGTGCCCATACTGAACATAGCATCTCTCTCGCACCGGGACAGCTGCGCCCGCCGCTCCTCCTCACTCTGCACCTCGACTTACAGTGCAGGCGATATCGGGGGTGTGAAATGCTGATCGGAGGGGGTCACCCCGACCTCAGCCACAAGCATGTGTCCGTCCTCCGGGGGCTGCTCAGTCATTGGGGGCTACCTCCTGCTATGTACATCGCCCCCCTTATCATGGAGGGTGATATGTGATCGTCGCACACAAGATCGGTCTTTACAGGAAGAACTTTCAATATAAAGGGGTCCCTGTGTGGTGTGAGACGTGTGGCAATGCTGGGAGCCGGCCAGGTGGGGTCCGGGGCGGGGTACAGGGGACGGCTGCACCGGCCACCTTCACAGATCTCATCACCCACCACTCATGAGAGGGAACAGACCTGAAACCAAACAGACTACCACTGGCTTCAGAAGCGAAACCAGTCCCTGCATATATACAGACCCCAATCCAGCCCCCCATGGGTACAGACCCCAAACCAGTCCACATGGATACAGAAATGAAACCAAAGAGACCACCACGGTTTTCAGAACTGAAACCAGTCCCCTTGTTGGTACAGACCCCCAGACCAGTCCCCGCCCCGTGGGTGCAGACCCCTAGACCAGTCCCGCACTGTGGGCGCAGACCCCCAGACCAGTCCCTGCCCCGTGGGCGCAGACCCCCCCCCCATATCAGTCCCCGCCCCGTGGGCGCAGACCCCCCCATATCAGTCCCCGCCCCGTGGGCGCAGACCCCCCCCCATATCAGTCCCCGCCCCGTGGGCGCAGACCCCTCCCATATCAGTCCCCGCCCCGTGGGGGCAGACCCCCAGACCAGTGCCCGCCCACCCCGTGGCGGTCTGTACCCATGGAGGGGACTGGTCTGGTGTCAGTGCGGCACGGTACAGTACAAACCCTAAACCATACAGAATAAAGTCCCCACATAGCCCTCCGTACAGAATAATGGGGGAAGGAGTAGACGGCTGCCTCTTATATCATTGCTTTTATCCTTATCTGCATCAAGGATACTGATACAGTTAAAAGTGCGATGCCGTGGAGGGGGGTGAGATGACGATGGAGGTGGAGTAGGGTGTGGGGTGTGGGGGGTGCCAATACCGACATCAAGGGCCAAATAAAATCAGCCGCCAGAGTTTGGCATATGTGCTGTGGTCCCTATTGTCGCAGGTAATGGCGGCTTAGCTCTTGGGGCCGGGTTGTTGCAGGTAGAGGACATTACACAGCATTCCTTACATCCTCCTGTGCTGCTGTGGGAGGACAGTGCAGGGCGTTCCTTACATCCTCCTGTGCTGCTGTGGGAGGACAGTGCAGGGCGTTCCTTACATCCTCCTGTGCTGCTGTGGGAGGACAGTGCAGGACATTCCTTACATCCTCCTGTGCTGCTGTGGGAGGACAGTGCAGGGCGTTCCTTACATCCTCCTGTGCTGCTGTTGGAGGAGATTCCTTACATCCTCCTGTGCTGCTGTGGGAGGACATTCCTTACATCCTCCTGTGCTGCTGTGGGAGGACATCCCTTACATCCTCCTGTGCTGCTGTGGGAGGACATTCCTTACATCCTCCTGTGCTGCTGTGGGAGGACAGTGCAGGGCGTTCCTTACATCCTGCTGTGCTGCTGTGGGAGGAGATTCCTTACATCCTCCTGTGCTGCTGTGGGAGGACAGTGCAGGGCGTTCCTTACATCCTCCTGTGCTGCTGTGGGAGGAGATTCCTTACATCCTCCTGTGCTGCTGTGGGAGGACAGTGCAGGACATTCCTTACATCCTCCTGTGCTGCTGTGGGAGGACAGTGCAGGGCGTTCCTTACATCCTCCTGTGCTGCTGTGGGAGGAGATTCCTTACATCCTCCTGTGCTGCTGTGGGAGGACAGTGCAGGGCGTTCCTTACATCCTCCTGTGCTGCTGTGGGAGGACAGTGCAGGGCGTTCCTTACATCCTCCTGTGCTGCTGTGGGAGGAGATTCCTTACATCCTCCTGTGCTGCTGTGGGAGGAGATTCCTTACATCCTCCTGTGCTGCTGTGGGAGGACAGTGCAGGGCGTTCCTTACATCCTCCTGTGCTGCTGTGGGAGGACAGTGCAGGGCGTTCCTCACATCCTCCTGTGCTGCTGTGGGAGGACAGTGCAGGACATTCCTTACATCCTCCTGTGCTGCTGTGGGAGGAGATTCCTTACATCCTCCTGTGCTGCTGTGGGAGGACAGTGCAGGGCGTTCCTTACATCCTCCTGTGCTGCTGTGGGAGGAGATTCATTACATCCTCCTGTGCTGCTGTGGGAGGACAGTGCAGGGCGTTCCTTACATCCTCCTGTGCTGCTGTGGGAGGACAGTGCAGGGCGTTCCTTACATCCTCCTGTGCTGCTGTGGGAGGAGATTCCTTACATCCTCCTGTGCTGCTGTGGGAGGAGATTCCTTACATCCTCCTGTGCTGCTGTGGGAGGACAGTGCAGGGCGTTCCTTACATCCTCCTGTGCTGCTGTGGGAGGAGATTCATTACATCCTCCTGTGCTGCTGTGGGAGGACATTCCTTACATCCTCCTGTGCTGCTGTGGGAGGACATTCCTTACATCCTCCTGTGCTGCTGTGGGAGGACAGTGCAGGGCGTTCCTTACATCCTGCTGTGCTGCTGTGGGAGGACAGTGCAGGGAGTTCCTTACATCCTCCTGTGCTGCTGTGGGAGGAGATTCCTTACATCCTCCTGTGCTGATGTGGGAGGACAGTGCAGGGTGTTCCTTACATCCTCCTGTGCTGCTGTGGGAGGACAGTGCAGGGCATTCCTTACATCCTCCTGTGCTGCTGTGGGAGGACAGTGCAGGGCGTTCCTTACATCCTCCTGTGCTGCTGTGGGAGGACAGTGCAGGGCGTTCCTTACATCCTCCTGTGCTGCTGTGGGAGGACAGTGCAGGGCATTCCTTACATCCTGCTGTGCTGCTGTGGGAGGACAGTGCAGGGCATTCCTTACATCCTCCTGTGCTGCTGTGGGAGGACAGTGCAGGGCCTTCCTTACATCCTCCTGTGCTGCTGTGGGAGGACAGTGCAGGGCGTTCCTTACATCCTCCTGTGCTGCTGTGGGAGGACAGTGCAGGGCCTTCCTTACATCCTCCTGTGCTGCTGTGGGAGGACAGTGCAGGGCGTTCCTTACATCCTCCTGTGCTGCTGTGGGAGGACAGTGCAGGGCCTTCCTTACATCCTCCTGTGCTGCTGTGGGAGGACAGTGCAGGGCGTTCCTTACATCCTCCTGTGCTGCTGTGGGAGGACAGTGCAGGGCCTTCCTTACATCCTCCTGTGCTGCTGTGGGAGGACAGTGCAGGGCCTTCCTTACATCCTCCTGTGCTGCTGTGGGAGGACAGTGCAGGGCCTTCCTTACATCCTCCTGTGCTGCTGTGGGAGGAGATTCCTTACATCCTCCTGTGCTGCTGTGGGAGGACAGTGCAGGGCGTTCCTTACATCCTCCTGTGCTGCTGTGGGAGGACAGTGCAGAGGGCGTTCCCCGGCAGTGATGTGTGCGAGGTGCTTTGTGCCCTTGGAGGGAGGTATTTCGGACCCTTTGGGTCACGTCCCCGTGCCCTTACCCTTCGGGGCTGATGGATCTGCCCCCCCGCTCCCTCCACCCATGAACTTGTAGAGGATATAGCCGGACGCTAATTTTCGGCATTTTTCGGTAATATTTTCCCTCCAGATAGATTTATCCGCGGCTCGGGAGCCGTTTACCCAATTTATGAAGATAATTTTCATCCGGTGGATGAGGGTAAATTTACACCTGTGATTTCCATATTAATTTGCGGGGCTAAGTGGCTGTAATTCCCGGCGCGCGGCTATCTGGTGCTCGCGGCTTTCCTGATGCAATTTCCCGCGCGGTAAATCTCTGCCGTCGCCATCAACTTAAATTAACTTAAATTAATTTACTTAATAAGAGTTCCAGATCATTGTGAAGGAGCCGCAGATTTATGGCCGCCCGTCCGCTTCCCCCACTGCCGACCGCAGAGTGATGGCAGCTACGTGCCGCTGAGCCCCGGGCAGGAGGCCGACTCCTCACCTCATGGAGGCCCGGACCCTGCAGCATCCCTGCCCTGCTCCAGGAAGGGACATACAGGACGGCAGTGAGGACTGGGAGGTGTTTGGTATTCGGCCCTCTGGTTACTCCTCTGGACACAGGCTATATTTCCCTTATGTCTTCCTGTGTTTGGTGTTCGGCCCTCTGGTTACTCCTCTGGTCACAGGCTGTATTTCCCTTATGTCTTCCTGTGTTTGGTGTTCGGCCCTCTGGTTACTCCTCTGGACACAGGCTGTATTTCCCTTATGTCTTCCTGTGTTTTGGTGTTCGGCCCTCTGGTTACTCCTCTGATCACAGGCTGTATTTCCCTTATGTCTTCCTGTGTTTGGTATTGGGTCCTCTGGTTACTCCTCTGGTCACAGGCTGTGTTTCCCTTATGTCTTCCTGTGTTTGGTGTCCGGCCCTCTGGTTACTCCTCTGGTCACAGGCTGTGTTTCCCTTATGTCTTCCTGTGTTTGGTGTCCGGCCCTCTGGTTACTCCTCTGGTCACAGGCTGTGTTTCCCTTATGTCTTCCTGTGTTTGGTGTCCGGCCCTCTGGTTGCTCCTCTGGACACAGGCTGTATTTCCCTTATGTATTCCTGTGTTGGTATTGGGTCCTCTGGTTACTCCTCTGGACACAGGCTGTATTTCCCTTATGTCTTCCTGTGTTTGGTGTTGGGCCCTCTGGTTGCTCCTCTGGACACAGGCTGTATTTCCCTTATGTATTCCTGTGTTTGGTATTCGGCCCTTTGGTTATTCCTCTGGTCACAGGCTGTATTTCCCTTATGTCTTCCTGTGTTTGGTATTCGGCCCTCTGGTTATTCCTCTGGTCACAGGCTGTATTTCCCTTATGTCTTCCTGTGTTTTATCTTTGGTCCTCTGGTTATTCTTCTGGTCACAGGCTGTATTTCCCTTATGTCTTCCTGTGTGTGGTATTCGGCCCTCTGGTTATTCCTCTGGTCACAGGCTGTATTTCCCTTATGTCTTCCTGTGTTTGGTGTTCATTCCTCTGGTTACTCCTCTGGTCACAGGCTGTATTTCCCTTATGTCTTCCTGTGTTTGGTATTTGGCCCTCTGGTTGCTCCTATAGTCACAGGCTGTATTTCCCTTATGTCTTCCTGTGTTTGGTGTTCATTCCTCTGGTTACTCCTCTGGTCACAGGCTGTATTTCCCTTATGTCTTCCTGTGTGTGGTATTCGGCCCTCTGGTTATTCCTCTGGTCACAGGCTGTATTTCCATTATGTCTTCCTGTGTTTTATCTTTGGTCCTCTGGTTATTCTTCTGGTCACAGGCTGTATTTCCCTTATGTCTTCCTGTGTGTGGTATTCGGCCCTCTGGTTATTCCTCTGGTCACAGGCTGTATTTCCCTTATGTCTTCCTGTGTTTGGTGTTCATTCCTCTGGTTACTCCTCTGGTCACAGGCTGTATTTCCCTTATGTCTTCCTGTGTTTGGTATTTGGCCCTCTGGTTGCTCCTATGGTCACAGGCTGTATTTCCCTTATGTCTTCCTGTGTTTGGTGTTCATTCCTCTGGTTACTCCTCTGGTCACAGGCTGTATTTCCCTTATGTCTTCCTGTGTGTGGTATTCGGCCCTCTGGTTATTCCTCTGGTCACAGGCTGTATTTCCCTTATGTCTTCCTGTGTTTGGTATTTGGCCCTCTGGTTACTCCTCTGGTCACAGGCTGTATTTCACTTATGTCTTCCTGTGTTTGGTATTTGGCCCTCTGGTTACTCCTCTGGTCACAGGCTGTATTTCCCTTATGTCTTCCTGTGTTTGGTGTTCATTCCTCTGGTTACTCCTCTGGTCACAGGCTGTATTTCCCTAATGTCTTCCTGTGTGTGGTATTTGGCCCTCTGGTTACTCCTCTGGTCACAGGCTGTATTTCCCTTATGTCTTCCTGTGTTTGGTATTTGGCCCTCTGGTTACTCCTCTGGTCACAGGCTGTATTTCACTTATGTCTTCCTGTGTTTGGTATTTGGCCCTCTGGTTACTCCTCTGGTCACAGGCTGTATTTCCCTTATGTATTCCTGTGTTGGTATTGGGTCCTCTGGTTACTCCTCTGGACACAGGCTGTATTTCCCTTATGTCTTCCTGTGTTTGGTATTCGGCCCTCTGGTTATTCCTCTGGTCACAGGCTGTATTTCCCTTATGTCTTCCTGTGTTTTATCTTTGGTCCTCTGGTTATTCTTCTGGTCACAGGCTGTATTTCCCTTATGTCTTCCTGTGTGTGGTATTCGGCCCTCTGGTTATTCCTCTGGTCACAGGCTGTATTTCCCTTATGTCTTCCTGTGTTTTATCTTTGGTCCTCTGGTTATTCTTCTGGTCACAGGCTGTATTTCCCTTATGTCTTCCTGTGTGTGGTATTCGGCCCTCTGGTTATTCCTCTGGTCACAGGCTGTATTTCCCTTATGTCTTCCTGTGTTTGGTGTTCATTCCTCTGGTTACTCCTCTGGTCACAGGCTGTATTTTCCTTATGTCTTCCTGTGTTTGGTATTTGGCCCTCTGGTTGCTCCTATGGTCACAGGCTGTATTTCCCTTATGTCTTCCTGTGTTTGGTGTTCATTCCTCTGGTTACTCCTCTGGTCACAGGCTGTATTTCCCTTATGTCTTCCTGTGTTTGGTATTTGGCCCTCTGGTTACTCCTCTGGTCACAGGCTGTATTTCACTTATGTCTTCCTGTGTTTGGTATTTGGCCCTCTGGTTACTCCTCTGGTCACAGGCTGTATTTCCCTTATGTCTTCCTGTGTTTGGTATTTGGCCCTCTGGTCACAGGCTGTATTTCCCTTATGTCTTCCTGTGTTTTATCTTTGGTCCTCTGGTTATTCTTCTGGTCACAGGCTGTATTTCCCTTATGTATTCCTGTGTTTGGTATTCGGCCCTCTGGTTATTCCTCTGGTCACAGGCTGTATTTCCCTTATGTCTTCATGTGTGTGGTATTCGGCCCTCTGGTTATTCCTCTGGTCACAGGCTGTATTTCCCTTATGTCTTCCTGTGTTTGGTGTTCGTTCCTCTGGTTGCTCCTCTGGTCACAGGCTGTATTTCCCTTATGTCTTCCTGTGTTTGGTGTTCATTCCTCTGGTTGCTCCTCTGGTCACAGGCTGTATTTCCCTTATGTCTTCCTGTGTTTGGTGTTCATTCCTCTGGTTGCTCCTCTGGTCACAGGCTGTATTTCCCTTATGTCTTCCTGTGTTTGGTGTTCATTCCTCTGGTTGCTCCTCTGGTCACAGGCTGTATTTCCCTTATGTCTTCCTGTGTTTGGTATTTGGCCCTCTGGTTGCTCCTATGGTCACAGGCTGTATTTCCCTTATGTCTTCCTGTGTTTGGTGTTCGTTCCTCAGGTTACTCCTCTGGTCACAGGCTGTATTTTCTCTCTGCCATTGCTGTGGTTGCGGGTTTATTTGTGGCGTTGCGGGGGTTAATCTTGAAGCCATCACTTTCCTGCTAAATTCTCGCTTTTGCTAAATCCGCTGGTGACATGAAAGTGGAGTGTAATCCTGCGCCTCCCCCTCTGTCGGGGGCTTCCTCCAGGCCGGGGGGGTCATTTACCGTTTATTAATCTCGCCAGGACGGAAGGTTTAAGATGACATCTCATTAAAGCTGAAGCTGCGGCGTCCGCGGCGCTGTAATCTGTGTAATGAGGAGACAGAGCCGCTCATTGTCTCCCTCCACAGCCCCTGACATGTGCCCCCGCTAATCCGGCCGGTGCGAGCGGCAGCCTCTGGGGTCCGCACAATGCGCCCTGCCGTGATCCGGGAGCGAAGGAAGAAAAAGAAGATGCGCTAATCTCCGGAGATTGTCAGCGCCCCCCCACCCCCCGGCCGTCACCAGCCGCACCATACAGACCCCGGAGAATGAGCAACATTACATCACCCTGTGCATCCTCTACATGCACCGAAAGAGGCCGGATTATCAGATGGCCCCACACAATTATTGGCAAGAGGTCCGGAGGTCAGAATACAGGTCTCATAGGACCTCCGTAGTGAGACCAGGGACACCGGGAGGCTGGATTATCTCAGGACCCCCATAGTGAGGCCAGGGACACCTGGAGGCTGGATTATCTCAGGACCCCCATAGTGAGGCCAGGGACACCGGGAGGCTGGATTATCTCAGGATCCCCATAGTGAGGTTAGGAACACCGGGAGGCTGGATTATTCACGAGAGGTGGCATATTATCAAAGATTCTGGATTATTCCCGAGAGGTAGCATACTGTCAAATATTCTGGATTATTCCCGAGAGGTGGCATGCTGTCAGATATTCTGGATTATTCCCGAGAGGTGGCATACTGTCAGATATTCTGGATTATTCCGGAGAGGTGGCATACTGTCAGATATTCTGGATTATTCCCGAGAGGTGGCATACTGTCAGATATTCTGTATTATTCCCGAGAGGTGGAATACTGTCAGATATTCTGTATTATTCCCGAGAGGTGGCATACTGTCAGATATTCTGGATTACTCCCGAGAGGTAGCATACTGTCAGATATTCTGGATTATTCCCGAGAGGTGGCATACTGTCAGTTATTCTGGATTATTTCGGAGAGGTGGCATACTGTCAGATATTCTGGATTACTCCCGAGAGGTAGCATACTGTCAGATATTCTGGATTATTCCCGAGAGGTGGCATACTGTCAGATATTCTAGATTATTCATGAGAGGAGGTAGCATACTGTCAGATATTCTGGATTATTCCCAAGAGGTGGCATACTGTCAGATATTCTAGATTATTCATGAGAGGAGGTAGCATACTGTCAGATATTCTGGATTATTCC
Organism: Anomaloglossus baeobatrachus; assembly: GCF_048569485.1. Classification (NCBI taxonomy): domain Eukaryota; kingdom Metazoa; phylum Chordata; class Amphibia; order Anura; family Aromobatidae; genus Anomaloglossus; species Anomaloglossus baeobatrachus. The sequence goes on along the minus strand of NC_134358.1, from coordinate 5,404,958 downwards.
CGAGAGGTGGCATACTGTCAGATATTCTGGATTATTCATGAGAGGAGGTAGCATACTTTCAGATATTCTGGATTATTCCCGAGAGGTGGCATACTGTCAGATATTCTAGATTATTCATGAGAGGAGGTAGCATACTGTCAGATATTCTGGATTATTCCCAAGAGGTGGCATACTGTCAGATATTCTAGATTTTTCTTGAGAGGAGGTAGCATACTGTCAGATATTCTGGATTACTCCCGAGAGGTAGCATGCTGTCAGATATTCTGGATTATTCCCAAGAGGTGGCATACTGTCAGATATTCTAGATTATTCATAAGAGGAGGTAGCATACTGCCAGATATTCTGGATTATTCCCGAGAGGTGGCATACTGTCAGATATTCTGGATTATTCCCGAGAGGTGGCATACTGCCAGATATTCTGGATTATTCCCGAGAGGTGGCATACTGTCAGATATTCTGGATTATTCCCGAGAGGTGGCATACTGTCAGATATTCTGGATTATTTCGGAGAAGTGGCATACTGTCAGATATTCTGGATTATTCCCGAGAGGTGGCATACTGTCAGATATTCTGGATTATTCCCGAGAGGTGGCATACTGTCAAATATTCTGGATTATTACCGAGAGGAGGTAGCATACTGTCAGATGTTCTGGATTATTCCGGAGAGGTGGCATACTGTCAGATATTCTGGATTATTCCGGAGAGGTGGCATACTGTCAGATATTCTGGATTATTCCCGAGAGGTGGCATACTGTCAGATATTCTGGATTATTCCGGAGAGGTGGCATACTGTCAGATATTCTGGATTATTCCCGAGAGGTGGCATACTGTCAGATATTCTGGATTATTCCCGAGAGGTGGCATACTGTCAGATATTCTGTATTATTCCCGAGAGGTGGCATACTGTCAGATATTCTGGATTACTCCCGAGAGGTAGCATACTGTCAGATATTCTGGATTATTGGACAGGCTGAGAAAAGTCCAGAAAGCCGACTCATGAGGAAAGAATAGGAAACCAAAACAGGATGATTTATCCTGGATTATTCCATTTTTTAGATTACTGGGCAGCTCTAGTAAAGGAGCCTAATGGATGTCAGATAGTCTGGATTATTGCACAGTTTTAGGAAAGGCCAAAAAGCCAACTGTAAAAGTACAGCGAGCCATCCGTAAGATCGATGAGCCAAAGGCAGGAACAGTCCTGATAGTCGCCAGATTATTGGATGTTCTGGATTATTGGACTGCCATGGAAAAGTCCAAAAAGTCAACTTGTAAGCGTAGGGAAATTTTCAGTTCTTCTGGATTATTTGATAGAATAATGTGTAAGGGTGGGGATGGGGTGCAATTACTGTAATCCGGCGCCTCTCATTCCAGACCCTGGTGACAGTCGTTGTACATGGACGTGTGAGCAGCCGCAGCTTTGGTCGTGATCGGAGCATTTTTCTTCTCTGTGACATTTCCCCTAATCTTTTCTATGTCATAGGCTCATCAGTGACGAGGGCCGGTGGTCGCTGGTTGGCTCTGCTGGCCGCCGCCCTTTGCTGGCCGCCGCCCTTTGCTGGCCGCCGCCCTTTGCTGGCCGCCGCCCTTTGCTGACCTGCGCCCTTTGCTGACCTGCGCCCTTTGCTGACCTGCGCCCTTTGCTGACCTGCGCCCTTTGCTGGCCGCCGCCCTTTGCTGGCCGCCGCCCTTTGCTGGCCACCACCCTTTGCTGGCCGCCGCCCTTTGCTGACCTGCTCCCTTTGCTGGCCGCCGCCCTTTGCTGACCGCCGCCCTTTGCTGACCGCCGCCCTTTGCTGACCACCGCCCTTTGCTGACCGCCGCCCTTTGCTGACCGCCGCCCTTTGCTGACCCGCGCCCTTTGCTGACCCGCCGCCCTTTGACTGCCGCCTTTTGCTGACCGCCGTCTTTTGCTGACCGCCGCCCTTTGCTGACTGCCGCCCTTTGACTGCCGCCTTTTGCTGACCGCCGCCTTTTGCTGACCGCCGCCCTTTGCTGACCGCCGCCCTTTGCTGACCCGCGCCCTTTGCTGACCCGCCGCCCTTTGACTGCCGCCTTTTGCTGACCGCCGTCTTTTGCTGACCGCCGCCCTTTGCTGACTGCCGCCCTTTGACTGCCGCCTTTTGCTGACCTGCTCCCTTTGCTGGCCGCCGCCCTTTGCTGACCTGCTCCCTTTGCTGGCCGCCGCCCTTTGCTGACCGCCGCCCTTTGCTGACCGCCGCCCTTTGCTGACCACCGCCCTTTGCTGACCGCCGCCCTTTGCTGACCGCCGCCCTTTGCTGACCCGCGCCCTTTGCTGACCCGCCGCCCTTTGACTGCCGCCTTTTGCTGACCGCCGTCTTTTGCTGACCGCCGCCCTTTGCTGACTGCCGCCCTTTGACTGCCGCCTTTTGCTGACCGCCGCCTTTTGCTGACCGCCGCCCTTTGCTGACCGCCGCCCTTTGCTGACCCGCGCCCTTTGCTGACCCGCCGCCCTTTGACTGCCGCCTTTTGCTGACCGCCGTCTTTTGCTGACCGCCGCCCTTTGCTGACTGCCGCCCTTTGACTGCCGCCTTTTGCTGACCGCCGCCTTTTGCTGACCGCCGCCCTTTGACCGCCGCCCTTTGACTGCCGCCCTTTGCTAAATCGCGCCCTTTGCTGACCCGCACAGTTAGCTGACCTGCCGCCCTTTGCTGACCCGCACCCTTTGCTGACCCCTGTGAGCGCTGTCTTTGGGGCGCCTCCGTGTTCCCCTCTCTGCTCTCCGGGCAGCGGTGAGAACACATCTGTTGCAGCATGAAGCCGGGCATTGTGCTGCTGCAGCTGGAGCCGTCACCGGCCGTTATCCGTGCGCACAATCGCCTCGCGCCAATCTAGGGCACATTTCACGCCCAATTTGCATCTCCAGTTCTCCACAGATATTAATTCTGCCATCCGCAGGCAGCTGCACCCTCCTGTAACCAGAGACTCCCGGGCTGGTGACCTGACGTGCCCGGCCGCTCTCCATCATACTCACAAACGCTGTGGGGTCCCAGGACGGATTCTGGATTGTCAGATGTCGCACTATTGGACGGTTTTTGGATCATGTAGAGAATCGGATTGCAAAGCCCAATAAAAACAAAAGCGAACTCTGACGTTTTGTGTCTGATACAGAGATCCATGTAATGAAAGACACGAGGCAGACGAGGGGCGAGGAGGACAACCTGCTGCAGAGGATGAGCCGCCTCCCGTCACCGCTCACATCTCCATTCTGTACTGAGATGTCAGCGGTGCAGCAGTCGGCGGTGCAGCAGTCGGCGGTGCAGCAGTCGGCGGTGCAGCAGTCGGCGGTGCAGCAGTCGGCGGTGCAGCAGTCGGCGGTGCAGCAGTCGGCGGTGCAGCAGTCGGCGGTGCAGGAGTCGGCGGTGCATGAGTCTGCAGTCAGCGGTGCCGGAGTCTGCAGTCAGCGGTGCCGGAGTCTGCAGTCAGCGGTGCCGGAGTCTGCAGTCAGCGGTGCCGGAGTCTGCAGTCAGCGGTGCCGGAGTCTGCAGTCAGCGGTGCCGGAGTCTGCAGTCAGAGGTGCAGGAGTCTGCAGTCAGAGGTGCAGGAGTCTGCAGTCAGCGGTGCAGCAGTCGGCAGTCAGCGGTGCAGCAGTCGGCAGTCAGCGGTGCAGCAGTCGGCAGTCAGCGGTGCAGCAGTCGGCAGTCAGCGGTGCAGCAGTCGGCGGTCAGCGGTGCAGTCGGCAGTCGGCGGTGCAGCAGTCAGCGGTGCAGCAGTCGGCAGTCGGCGGTGCAGCAGTCAGCGGTGCAGCAGTCGGCGGTCAGCGGTGCAGTCGGCAGTCGGCGGTGCAGCAGTCAGCGGTGCAGCAGTCGGCAGTCGGCGGTGCAGCAGTCAGCGGTGCAGCAGTCGGCAGTCAGTGGTGCAGTCGTCGGCAGTCAGCGGTGCAGTCGGCAGTCAGCGGTGCAGGAGTCAGCGGTGCAGGAGTCAGCAGTTAGCGGTACAGCACTCAGCGGTGCAGGAGTCTGCAGTCAGCGGTGCAGCAGTCGGCAGTCAGCGGTGCAGTCGTCGGTAGTCAGCGGTGCAGTCGGCAGTCAGCGGTGCAGGAGTCAGCGGTGCAGGAGTCAGCAGTCAGCAGTCAGCGGTGTAGCAGTCAGCGGTCAGCGACAGTCTGCTGACAACCACGACACCCCGTGTAAAGGCCCTGTCACACACAGAGATAAATCTTTGGCAGATCTGTGGTTGCAGTGAAATCATGGACATATTGTTCCATTTGTACACAGCCACAAACCTGCCACTGATTGTCCACAATTTCAGTGCAACCACAGATCTGCCGCAGATTAATCTCTGTGTGTGACAGGGCCTTTAGGCCAGGATCATGTGAACCTTTTGTTGCTAAACTCTGTTAGATATTTTCTACACTAATACATTGTATGGATCCGGGCTCCTTAGATTATAGAGGACGGTGTAGACCGGATACATTGTATAGAGGACGGGATGCATTGTATAGAGGACGGTGTAGACCGGATGCATTGTATAGAGGACGGTGTAGACCGGATGCATTGTATAGAGGACGGTGTAGACCGGATGCATTGTATAGAGGACGGTGTAGACCGGATACATTGTATAGAGGACGGTGTAGGCCGGATGCATTGTATAGAGGACGGTGTAGACCGGATGCATTGTATAGAGGACGGTGTAGACCGGATGCATTGTATAGAGGACGGTGTAGACCGGATACATTGTATAGAGGACGGTGTAGGCCGGATGCATTGTATAGAGGACGGTGTAGACCGGATGCATTGTATAGAGGACGGTGTAGACCGGATGCATTGTATAGAGGACGGTGTAGACCGGATACATTGTATAGAGGACGGTGTAGACCGGATGCATTGTATAGAGGACGGTGTAGACCGGATGCATTGTATAGAGGACGGTGTAGACCGGATACATTGTATAGAGGACAGTGTAGGCCGGATGCATTGTATAGAGGACGGTGTAGACCGGATGCATTGTATAGAGGACGGTGTAGACCGGATGCATTGTATAGAGGACGGTGTAGACCGGATGCATTGTATAGAGGACGGTGTAGGCCGGATGCATTGTATAGAGGACGGTGTAGACCGGATGCATTGTATAGAGGACGGTGTAGACCGGATGCATTGTATAGAGGACGGTGTAGACCGGATGCATTGTATAGAGGACGGTGTAGGCCGGATGCATTGTATAGAGGACGGTGTAGACCGGATGCATTGTATAGAGGACGGTGTAGACCGGATGCATTGTATAGAGGACGGTGTAGGCCGGATGCATTGTATAGAGGACGGTGTAGGCCGGATGCATTGTATAGAGGACGGTGTAGGCCGGATGCATTGTATAGAGGACGGTGTAGGCCGGATGCATTGTATAGAGGACGGTGTAGGCCGGATGCATTGTATAGAGGACGGTGTAGGCCGGATGCATTGTATAGAGGACGGTGTAGGCCGGATGCATTGTATAGAGGACGGTGTAGGCCGTATGCATTGTATAGAGGACGGTGTAGGCCGTATGCATTGTATAGAGGACGGTGTAGGCCGGATGCATTGTATAGAGGACGGTGTAGAATGGATACATTGTATAGAGGACGGTGTAGAATGGATACATTGTATAGAGGACGGTGTAGGCCGGATGCATTGTATAGAGGATGGTGTAGGCCGGATGTATTGTATAGAGGACGGTGTAGACCGGATGCATTGTATAGAGGACGGAGTAGACCGGATGCATTGTATAGAGGACGGTGTAGACCGGATGCATTGTATAGAGGACGGTGTAGAATGGATACATTGTATAGAGGATGGTGTAGACCGGATACATTGTATAGAGGACGGTGTAGGCCGGATGCATTGTATAGAGGACGGTGTAGGCCGGATGCATTGTATAGAGGACGGTGTAGGCCGGATGCATTGTATAGAGGACGGTGTAGGCCGGATGCATTGTATAGAGAACGGTGTAGGCCGGATGCATTGTATAGAGGACGGTGTAGAATGGATACATTGTATAGAGGACGGTGTAGAATGGATACATTGTATAGAGGACGGTGTAGGCCGGATGCATTGTATAGAGGACGGTGTAGGCCGGATGCATTGTATAGAGGACGGTGTAGACCGGATGCATGGTATAGAGGACGGTGTAGGCCGGATGTATTGTATAGAGGACGGTGTAGACCGGATGCATTGTATAGAGGACGGTGTAGACCGGATGCATTGTATAGAGGACGGTGTAGAATGGATACATTGTATAGAGGACGGTGTAGAATGGATACATTGTATAGAGGACGGTGTAGAATGGATACATTGTATAGAGGACGGTGTAGGCCGGATGCATTGTATAGAGGACGGTGTAGACCGGATGCATTGTATAGAGGACGGTGTAGACCGGATGCATTGTATAGAGGACGGTGTAGGCCGGATGCATTGTATAGAGGACGGTGTAGGCCGGATGCATTGTATAGAGGACGGTGTAGGTCGGATGCATTGTATAGAGGACGGTGTAGAATGGATACATTGTATAGAGGACGGTGTAGAATGGATACATTGTATAGAGGACGGTGTAGACCGGATACATTGTATAGAGGACGGTGTAGGCCGGATACATTGTATAGAGGACGGTGTAGACCGGATACATTGTATAGAGGACGATGTAGGCCGGATACATTGTATAGAGGACGGTGTAGGCCAGATACATTGTATAGAGGACGGTGGTATAGAGGACGGTGTAGGATGGATACATTGTATAGAGGACGGTGTAGACCGGATACATTGTATAGAGGACGGTGTAGAATGGATACATTGTATAGAGGACGGTGTAGAATGGATACATTGTATAGAGGACGGTGTAGAATGGATACATTGTATAGAGGACGGTGTAGACCGGATGCATTGTATAGAGGACGGTGTAGGCCGGATGCATTGTATAGAGGACGGTGTAGAATGGATACATTGTATAGAGGACGGTGTAGGCCGGATGCATTGTATAGAGGACGGTGTAGAATGGATACATTGTATAGAGGACGGTGTAGGCCGGATGCATTGTATAGAGGACAGTGTAGGCCGGATGCATTGTATAGAGGACGGTGTAGGTCGGATGCATTGTATAGAGGACGGTGTAGGCCAGATACATTGTATAGAGGACGGTGTAGAATGGATACATTGTATAGAGGACGGTGTAGGCCGGATGCATTGTATAGAGGACAGTGTAGGCCGGATGCATTGTATAGAGGACGGTGTAGGTCGGATGCATTGTATAGAGGACGGTGTAGAATGGATACATTGTATAGAGGACGGTGTAGGCCGGATGCATTGTATAGAGGACGGTGTAGGCCGGATGTATTGTATAGAGGACGGTGTAGACCGGATGCATTGTATAGAGGACGGTGTAGACCGGATGCATTGTATAGAGGACGGTGTAGACCGGATGCATTGTATAGAGGACGGTGTAGGCCGGATGCATTGTATAGAGGACGGTGTAGAATGGATACATTGTATAGAGGATGGTGTAGACCGGATACATTGTATAGAGGACGGTGTAGGCCGGATGCATTGTATAGAGGACGGTGTAGACCGGTTGCATTGTATAGAGGACGGTGTAGGCCGGATGCATTGTATAGAGGACGGTGTAGGCTGGATGCATTGTATAGAGGACGGTGTAGACCGGATGCATTGTATAGAGGACGGTGTAGACCGGATGCATTGTATAGAGGACGGTGTAGGCCGGATGCATTGTATAGAGGACAGTGTAGGCCGGATGCATTGTATAGAGGACGGTGTAGGTCGGATGCATTGTATAGAGGACGGTGTAGAATGGATACATTGTATAGAGGACGGTGTAGACCGGATGCATTGTATAGAGGACGGTGTAGGCCGGATGCATTGTATAGAGGACGGTGTAGACCGGATGCATTGTATAGAGGACTGTGTAGACCGGATGCATTGTATAGAGGACGGTGTAGGCCGGATGCATTGTATAGAGGACGGTGTAGACCGGATACATTGTATAGAGGACGGTGTAGAATGGATACATTGTATAGAGGACGGTGTAGAATGGATACATTGTATAGAGGACGGTGTAGAATGGATACATTGTATAGAGGACGGTGTAGAATGGATACATTGTATAGAGGACGGTGTAGACCGGATGCATTGTATAGAGGACGGTGTAGGCCGGATGCATTGTATAGAGGACGGTGTAGAATGGATACATTGTATAGAGGACGGTGTAGGCCGGATGCATTGTATAGAGGACGGTGTAGAATGGATACATTGTATAGAGGACGGTGTAGGCCGGATGCATTGTATAGAGGACAGTGTAGGCCGGATGCATTGTATAGAGGACGGTGTAGGTCGGATACATTGTATAGAGGACGGTGTAGAATGGATACATTGTATAGAGGACGGTGTAGAATGGATACATTGTATAGAGGACGGTGTAGACCGGATGCATTGTATAGAGGACGGTGTAGACCGGATGCATTGTATAGAGGACGGTGTAGACCGGATACATTGTATAGAGGACGGTGTAGACCGGATGCATTGTATAGAGGACGGTGTAGGCCGGATGCATTGTATAGAGGACGGTGTAGGCCGGATGCATTGTATAGAGGACGGTGTAGGCCGGATGCATTGTATAGAGGACGGTGTAGGCCGGATGCATTGTATAGAGGACGGTGTAGGCCGGATGCATTGTATAGAGGACGGTGTAGAATGGATACATTGTATAGAGGACGGTGTAGAATGGATACATTGTATAGAGGACGGTGTAGGCCGGATGCATTGTATAGAGGACGGTGTAGGCCGGATGTATTGTATAGAGGACGGTGTAGACCGGATGCATTGTATAGAGGACGGTGTAGACCGGATGCATTGTATAGAGGACGGTGTAGACCGGATGCATTGTATAGAGGGCGGTGTAGGCCGGATGCATTGTATAGAGGACGGTGTAGAATGGATACATTGTATAGAGGATGGTGTAGGCCGGATGCATTGTATAGAGGACGGTGTAGGCCGGATGCATTGTATAGAGGACGGTGTAGGCCGGATGCATTGTATAGAGGACGGTGTAGGCCGGATGCATTGTATAGAGGACGGTGTAGGCCGGATGCATTGTATAGAGAACGGTGTAGGCCGGATGCATTGTATAGAGGACGGTGTAGAATGGATACATTGTATAGAGGACGGTGTAGAATGGATACATTGTATAGAGGACGGTGTAGGCCGGATGCATTGTATAGAGGACGGTGTAGACCGGATACATAGTATAGAGGACGGTGTAGACCGGATGCATTGTATAGAGGACGGTGTAGACCGGATGCATTGTATAGAGGACGGTGTAGACCGGATGCATTGTATAGAGGACGGTGTAGACCGGATGCATTGTATAGAGGACGGTGTAGACCGGATGCATTGTATAGAGGACGGTGTAGACCGGATGCATTGTATAGAGGACGGTGTAGACCGGATGCATTGTATAGAGGACGGTGTAGACCGGATGCATTGTATAGAGGACGGTGTAGACCGGATGCATTGTATAGAGGACGGTGTAGACCGGATGCATTGTATAGAGGACGGTGTAGACCGGATGCATTGTATAGAGGACGGTGTAGACCGGATGCATTGTATAGAGGACGGTGTAGACCGGATGCATTGTATAGAGGACGGTGTAGGCCGGATGCATTGTATAGAGGACGGTGTAGGCCGGATGCATTGTATAGAGGACGGTGTAGGCCGGATGCATTGTATAGAGGACGGTGTAGAATGGATACATTGTATAGAGGACGGTGTAGCATGGATACATAGTATAGAGGACGGTGTAGACCGGATGCATTGTATAGAGGACGGTGTAGGCCGGATGCATTGTATAGAGGACGGTGTAGGCCGGATGCATTGTATAGAGGACGGTGTAGAATGGATACATTGTATAGAGGACGGTGTAGAATGGATACATTGTATAGAGGACGGTGTAGGCCGGATGCATTGTATAGAGGACGGTGTAGGCCGGATGCATTGTATAGAGGACGGTGTAGGCCGGATGCATTGTATAGAGGACGGTGTAGACCGGATGCATTGTATAGAGGACGGTGTAGGCCGGATGCATTGTATAGAGGACAGTGTAGGCCGGATGCATTGTATAGAGGACGGTGTAGGTCGGATGCATTGTATAGAGGACGGTGTAGAATGGATACATTGTATAGAGGACGGTGTAGGCCGGATGCATTGTATAGAGGACGGTGTAGGCCGGATGCATTGTATAGAGGACGGTGTAGACCGGATGCATTGTATAGAGGACTGTGTAGACCGGATGCATTGTATAGAGGACGGTGTAGGCCGGATGCATTGTATAGAGGACGGTGTAGACCGGATACATTGTATAGAGGACGGTGTAGACCGGATGCATTGTATAGAGGACGGTGTAGACCGGATGCATTGTATAGAGGACGGTGTAGGCCGGATGCATTGTATAGAGGACGGTGTAGACCGGATGCATTGTATAGAGGACGGTGTAGGCCGGATGCATTGTATAGAGGACGGTGTAGGCCGGATGCATTGTATAGAGGACGGTGTAGGCCGGATGCATTGTATAGAGGACGGTGTAGACCGGATGCATTGTATAGAGGACGGTGTAGGCCGGATGCATTGTATAGAGGACGGTGTAGGCCGGATGCATTGTATAGAGGACGGTGTAGGCCGGATGCATTGTATAGAGGACGGTGTAGACCGGATACATAGTATAGAGGACGGTGTAGACCGGATGCATTGTATAGAGGACGGTGTAGGCCGGATGCATTGTATAGAGGACGGTGTAGGCCGGATGCATTGTATAGAGGACGGTGTAGAATGGATACATTGTATAGAGGACGGTGTAGAATGGATACATTGTATAGAGGACGGTGTAGGCCGGATGCATTGTATAGAGGACGGTGTAGGCCGGATGCATTGTATAGAGGACGGTGTAGACCGGATGCATTGTATAGAGGACGGTGTAGACCGGATGCATTGTATAGAGGACGGTGTAGACCGGATACATTGTATAGAGGACGGTGTAGACCGGATGCATTGTATAGAGGACGGTGTAGACCGGATGCATTGTATAGAGGACGGTGTAGACCGGATGCATTGTATAGAGGACGGTGTAGACCGGATGCAATGTATAGAGGACGGTGTAGGCCGGATGCATTGTATAGAGGACGGTGTAGGCCGGATGCATTGTATAGAGGACGGTGAAGGCCGGATGCATTGTATAGAGGACGGTGTAGGCCGGATGCATTGTATAGAGGACGGTGTAGAATGGATACATTGTATAGAGGACGGTGTAGAATGGATACATTGTATAGAGGACGGTGTAGGCCGGATGCATTGTATAGAGGATGGTGTAGGCCGGATGTATTGTATAGAGGACGGTGTAGACCGGATGCATTGTATAGAGGACGGTGTAGACCGGATGCATTGTATAGAGGACGGTGTAGACCGGATGCATTGTATAGAGGACGGTGTAGGCCGGATGCATTGTATAGAGGAGGGTGTAGAGTGGATACATTGTATAGAGGACGGTGTAGACCGGATACATTGTATAGAGGACGGTGTAGGCCGGATGCATTGTATAGAGGACGGTGTAGGCCGGATGCATTGTATAGAGGACGGTGTAGGCCGGATGCATTGTATAGAGGACGGTGTAGGCCGGATGCATTGTATAGAGGACGGTGTAGGCCGGATGCATTGTATAGAGGACGGTGTAGAATGGATACATTGTATAGAGGACGGTGTAGAATGGATACATTGTATAGAGGACGGTGTAGGCCGGATGCATTGTATAGAGGACGGTGTAGACCGGATGCATTGTATAGAGGACGGTGTAGACCGGATGCATTGTATAGAGGACGGTGTAGACCGGATGCATTGTATAGAGGACGGTGTGGGCCGGATGCATTGTATAGAGGACGGTGTAGAATGGATACATTGTATAGAGGATGGTGTAGGCCGGATACATTGTATAGAGGACGGTGTAGGCCGGATGCATTGTATAGAGGACGGTGTAGGCCGGATGCATTGTATAGAGGACGGTGTAGGCCGGATGCATTGTATAGAGGACGGTGTAGGCCGGATGCATTGTATAGAGAACGGTGTAGGCCGGATGCATTGTATAGAGGACGGTGTAGAATGGATACATTGTATAGAGGACGGTGTAGAATGGATACATTGTATAGAGGACGGTGTAGGCCGGATGCATTGTATAGAGGATGGTGTAGGCCGGATGCATTGTATAGAGGACGGTGTAGACCGGATGCATTGTATAGAGGACGATGCAGGCCGGATACATTGTATAGAGGACGGTGTAGGCCAGATACATTGTATAGAGGACGGTGTAGGATGGATACATTGTATAGAGGACGGTGTAGACCGGATGCATTGTATAGAGGACGGTGTAGACCGGATGCATTGTATAGAGGACGGTGTAGACCGGATGCATTGTATAGAGGACGGTGTAGACCGGATGCATTGTATAGAGGACGGTGTAGACCGGATGCATTGTATAGAGGACGGTGTAGACCGGATGCATTGTATAGAGGATGGTGTAGAATGGATGCATTGTATAGAGGACGGTGTAGAATGGATACATTGTATAGAGGACGGTGTAGAATGGATACATTGTATAGAGGACGGTGTAGACCGGATACATTGTATAGAGGACGGTGTAGGACGGATACATTGTATAGAGGACGGTGTAGACCGGATACATTGTATAGAGGACGATGTAGGCCGGATACATTGTATAGAGGACGGTGTAGGCCAGATACATTGTATAGAGGACGGTGTAGGATGGATACATTGTATAGAGGACGGTGTAGACCGGATACATTGTATAGAGGACGGTGTAGAATGGATACATTGTATAGAGGACGGTGTAGAATGGATACATTGTATAGAGGACGGTGTAGAATGGATACATTGTATAGAGGACGGTGTAGACCGGATACATTGTATAGAGGACGGTGTAGAATGGATACATTGTATAGAGGACGGTGTAGAATGGATACATTGTATAGAGGACGGTGTAGAATGGATACATTGTATAGAGGACGGTGTAGACCGGATGCATTGTATAGAGGACGGTGTAGACCGGATGCATTGTATAGAGGACGGTGTAGACCGGATGCATTGTATAGAGGACGGTGTGGGCCGGATGCATTGTATAGAGGACGGTGTAGACCGGATGCATTGTATAGAGGACGGTGTAGACCGGATGCATTGTATAGAGGACGGTGTAGACCGGATGCATTGTATAGAGGACGGTGTAGGCCGGATGCATTGTATAGAGGACGGTGTAGAATGGATACATTGTATAGAGGATGGTGTAGACCGGATACATTGTATAGAGGACGGTGTAGACCGGATGCATTGTATAGAGGACGGTGTAGGCCGGATGCATTGTATAGAGGACGGTGTAGGCCGGATGCATTGTATAGAGGACGGTGTAGGCCGGATGCATTGTATAGAGGACGGTGTAGAATGGATACATTGTATAGAGGACGGTGTAGAATGGATACATTGTATAGAGGACGGTGTAGGCCGGATACATTGTATAGAGGACGGTGTAGACCGGATGCATTGTATAGAGGACGGTGTAGACCGGATGCATTGTATAGAGGACGGTGTAGACCGGATGCATTGTATAGAGGACGGTGTAGGCCGGATGCATTGTATAGAGGACGGTGTAGAATGGATACATTGTATAGAGGATGGTGTAGACCGGATGCATTGTATAGAGGACGGTGTAGACCGGATGCATTGTATAGAGGACGGTGTAGGCCGGATGCATTGTATAGAGGACGGTGTAGGCCGGATGCATTGTATAGAGGACGGTGTAGGCCGGATGCATTGTATAGAGGACGGTGTAGAATGGATACATTGTATAGAGGACGGTGTAGAATGGATACATTGTATAGAGGACGGTGTAGGCCGGATACATTGTATAGAGGACGGTGTAGAATGGATACATTGTATAGAGGACGGTGTAGAATGGATACATTGTATAGAGGACGATGTAGACCGGATACATTGTATAGAGGATAGTGTAGGCCGGATACATTGTATAGAGGACGGTGTAGAATGGATACATTGTATAGAGGACGGTGTAGAATGGATACATTGTATAGAGGACGGTGTAGAATGGATACATTGTATAGAGGACGGTGTAGAATGGATACATTGTATAGAGGACGGTGTAGGCCGGATGTATTGTATAGAGGACGGTGTAGACCGGATGCATTGTATAGAGGACGGTGTAGGCCGGATGCATTGTATAGAGGACGGTGTAGACCGGATACATAGTATAGAGGACGGTGTAGACCGGATGCATTGTATAGAGGACGGTGTAGACCGGATGCATTGTATAGAGGACGGTGTAGACCGGATGCATTGTATAGAGGACGGTGTAGACCGGATGCATTGTATAGAGGACGGTGTAGACCGGATGCATTGTATAGAGGATGGTGTAGACCGGATGCATTGTATAGAGGACGGTGTAGACCGGATGCATTGTATAGAGGACGGTGTAGACCGGATGCATTGTATAGAGGACGGTGTAGACCGGATGCATTTTATAGAGGACGGTGTAGACCGGATGCATTGTATAGAGGACGGTGTAGACCGGATGCATTGTATAGAGGACGGTGTAGGCCGGATGCATTGTATAGAGGACGGTGTAGGCCGGATGCATTGTATAGAGGACGGTGTAGGCCGGATGCATTGTATAGAGGACGGTGTAGGCCGGATGCATTGTATAGAGGACGGTGTAGGCCGGATGCATTGTATAGAGGACGGTGTAGAATGGATACATTGTATAGAGGACGGTGTAGAATGGATACATTGTATAGAGGACGGTGTAGGCCGGATGCATTGTATAGAGGACGGTGTAGGCCGGATGCATTGTATAGAGGACGGTGTAGGCCGGATGCATTGTATAGAGGACGGTGTAGACCGGATGCATTGTATAGAGGACGGTGTAGACCGGATGCATTGTATAGAGGACGGTGTAGACCGGATGCATTGTATAGAGGACGGTGTAGGCCGGATGCATTGTATAGAGGACGGTGTAGGCCGGATGCATTGTATAGAGGACGGTGTAGGTCGGATGTATTGTATAGAGGACGGTGTAGAATGGATACATTGTATAGAGGACGGTGTAGACCGGATGCATTGTATAGAGGACGGTGTAGGCCGGATGCATTGTATAGAGGACGGTGTAGAATGGATACATTGTATAGAGGACGGTGTAGGCCAGATGCATTGTATAGAGGACGGTGTAGGCCGGATGCATTGTATAGAGGACGGTGTAGGTCGGATGCATTGTATAGAGGACGGTGTAGAATGGATACATTGTATAGAGGACGGTGTAGACCGGATGCATTGTATAGAGGACGGTGTAGGCCGGATGCATTGTATAGAGGACGGTGTAGACCGGATGCATTGTATAGAGGACGGTGTAGACCGGATGCATTGTATAGAGGACGGTGTAGACCGGATGCATTGTATAGAGGACGGTGTAGACCGGATGCATTGTATAGAGGACGGTGTAGACCGGATGCATTGTATAGAGGACGGTGTAGACCGGATGCATTGTATAGAGGACGGTGTAGACCGGATGCATTGTATAGAGGACGGTGTAGACCGGATGCATTGTATAGAGGACGGTGTAGACCGGATGCATTGTATAGAGGACGGTGTAGACCGGATGCATTGTATAGAGGACGGTGTAGACCGGATGCATTGTATAGAGGACGGTGTAGACCGGATGCATTGTATAGAGGACGGTGTAGACCGGATGCATTGTATAGAGGACGGTGTAGACCGGATGCATTGTATAGAGGACGGTGTAGAATGGATGCATTGTATAGAGGACGGTGTAGAATGGATACATTGTATACAGGACGGTGTAGACCGGATACATTGTATAGAGGACGGTGTAGGCCGGATACATTGTATAGAGGACGGTGTAGGCCGGATACATTGTATAGAGGACGGTGTAGGCCGGATACATTGTATAGAGGACGATGTAGGCCGGATACATTGTATAGAGGACGGTGTAGGCCTGATACATTGTATAGAGGACGGTGTAGGATGGATACATTGTATAGAGGACGGTGTAGACCGGATACATTGTATAGAGGACGGTGTAGAATGGATACATTGTATAGAGGACGGTGTAGAATGGATACATTGTATAGAGGACGGTGTAGAATGGATACATTGTATAGAGGACGGTGTAGAATGGATACATTGTATAGAGGACGGTGTAGACCGGATGCATTGTATAGAGGACGGTGTAGGCCGGATGCATTGTATAGAGGACGGTGTAGAATGGATACATTGTATAGAGGACGGTGTAGAATGGATACATTGTATAGAGGACGGTGTAGGCCGGATGCATTGTATAGAGGACGGTGTAGGCCGGATGCATTGTATAGAGGACGGTGTAGGCCGGATGCATTGTATAGAGGACGGTGTAGGTCGGATGCATTGTATAGAGGACGGTGTAGAATGGATACATTGTATAGAGGACGGTGTAGAATGGATACATTGTATAGAGGACGGTGTAGTCCGGATACAGTGTATAGAGGACGGTGTAGACCGGATACATTGTATAGAGGACGGTGTAGGCCGGATACATTGTATAGAGGACGGTGTAGGCCAGATACATTGTATAGAGGACGGTGTAGGCCAGATACATTGTATAGAGGACGGTGTAGGATGGATACATTGTATAGAGGACGGTGTAGACCGGATACATTGTATAGAGGACGGTGTAGAATGGATACATTGTATAGAGGACGGTGTAGAATGGATACATTGTATAGAGGACGGTGTAGAATGGATACATTGTATAGAGGACGGTGTAGACCGGATGCATTGTATAGAGGACGGTGTAGGCCGGATGCATTGTATAGAGGACGGTGTAGAATGGATACATTGTATAGAGGACGGTGTAGAATGGATACATTGTATAGAGGACGGTGTAGAATGGATACATTGTATAGAGGACGGTGTAGGCCGGATACATAGTATAGAGGACGGTGTAGACCGGATGCATTGTATAGAGGACGGTGTAGACCGGATGCATTGTATAGAGGACGGTGTAGACCGGATGCATTGTATAGAGGACGGTGTAGGCCGGATGCATTGTATAGAGGACGGTGTAGGCCGGATGCATTGTATAGAGGACGGTGTAGGCCGGATGCATTGTATAGAGGACGGTGTAGAATGGATACATTGTATAGAGGACGGTGTAGAATGGATACATTGTATAGAGGACGGTGTAGACCGGATACATTGTATAGAGGACGGTGTAGGCCGGATACATTGTATAGAGGACGGTGTAGGCCGGATACATTGTATAGAGGACGGTGTAGGCCGGATACATTGTATAGAGGACGGTGTAGAATGGATACATTGTATAGAGGACGGTGTAGAATGGATACATTGTATAGAGGACGGTGTAGAATGGATACATTGTATAGAGGACGGTGTAGGCCGGATGCATTGTATAGAGGACGGTGTAGGCCGGATGCATTGTATAGAGGACGGTGTAGGCCGGATGCATTGTATAGAGGACGGTGTAGAATGGATACATTGTATAGAGGACGGTGTAGACCGGATGCATTGTATAGAGGACGGTGTAGAATGGATACATTGTATAGAGGACGGTGTAGGCCGGATACATTGTATAGAGGACGGTGTAGAATGGATACATTGTATAGAGGACGGTGTAGAATGGATACATTGTATAGAGGACGGTGTAGAATGGATCCATTGTATAGAGGACGGTGTAGGCCGGATACAATGTAACAAGCCCGTTGCGGTGAGGAGAATTGGTTTTGTGCAGCTTTTCGTCTTCTTGTAAGTTGCCATTTGCTGACAGCATGCAGAGGTGTGCTCAGTGGTGAAGTAGTGAAGCTCGGTGTTGGTTGATCACACAGGGCCGTCCACTATGGGGCATTGTTTGGCGGTGGTGACACGGAGCGTGGCCCCCGGGCTCCTTCCCCGTTCACCGCTAATGTGACTAATTGAATTCTGGTGGCCGCGGTGCGAGAGCAGGGGTGATCATCAGACAGATGATAACCCGCTCCTGCCACGTTAAGAGGCCACATGACCTTACAGGGGCCACGTCAGCCATCTGCTGATAACAGCGGTGTCCCCCGGGGGGCGCTGTCACAGCCAAAGCTGTGGAAAAACAAGAGGGTCCCTGCCAGGGGGTGGGGGGTGGGGCAGTTTGTGACTAGAGAATACACGGGTAAGCACAACGGTAACAATGCTCTGAGCTTGTGACTTTCTGACTCCGGATCTCTCCGTCCTCTACAGCTCAGAGCGGGAGATGTCTCCATCCTCCACACGATCCTCGGATCCTCACAAGATGTGGCTGCAGAGATTCAGCAAAGGATCCGTCCTGTGGATTCTCCTCATTGTTACTGATTTGTTATTATTCTGTATCTCTCCTTTCCCTTCACTTCTGCCCGACTCCTCCCGACTCCATCACATTCCAGCCTGTGTCCCCCGAAATCTCACCAGGTCTCTTCTCCATGTTCCCAGTGTTGGTGTATACTGGTCAGGTCTCTTCTCCATGTTCCCAGTGTTGGTATATACTGGTCAGGTCTCTTCTCCATGTTCCCAGTGTTGGTGTATACTGGTCAGGTCTCTTCTCCATGTCCCCAGTGTTGGTGTATACTAGTCAGGTCTCTTCTCCATGTTCCCAGTGTTGGTATATACTGGTCAGGTCTCTTCTCCATGTCCCCAGTGTTGGTATATACTGGTCAGGTCTCTTCTCCATGTTCCCAGTGTTGGTGTATACTGGTCAGGTCTCTTCTCCATGTTCCCAGTGTTGGTATATACTGGTCAGGTCTCTTCTCCATGTTCCCAGTGTTGGTGTATACTGGTCAGGTCTCTTCTCCATGTCCCCAGTGTTGGTGTATACTAGTCAGGTCTCTTCTCCATGTTCCCAGTGTTGGTGTATACTGGTCAGGTCTCTTCTCCATGTCCCCAGTGTTGGTGTATACTGGTCAGGTCTCTTCTCCATGTTCCCAGTGTTGGTGTATACTGGTCAGGTCTCTTCTCCACGTTCCCAGTGTTGGTGTATACTGGTCAGGTCTCTTCTCCATGTTCCCAGTGTTGGTGTATACTGGTCAGGTCTCTTCTCCACGTTCCCAGTGTTGGTATATACTGGTCAGGTCTCTTCTCCATGTTCCCAGTGTTGGTGTATACTGGTCAGGTCTCTTCTCCATGTTCCCAGTGTTGGTGTATACTGATCAGGTCTCTTCTCCACGTTCCCAGTGTTGGTATATACTGGTCAGGTCTCTTCTCCATGTTCCCAGTGTTGGTATATACTGGTCAGGTCTCTTCTCCACGTTCCCAGTGTTGGTGTATACTGGTCAGGTCTCTTCTCCACGTTCCCAGTGTCGGTGTATACTGGTCAGGTCTCTTCTCCATGTTCCCAGTGTTTGTGTATATTGGTCAGGTCTCTTCTCCATGTTCCCAGTGTTGGTATATACTGGTCAGGCCTCTTCTCCACGTTCCCAGTGTTGGTGTATACTGGTCAGGTCTCTTCTCCATGTTCCCAGTGTTGGTGTATACTGGTCAGGTCTCTTCTCCATGTTCCCAGTGTTGGTGTATACTGGTCAGGTCTCTTCTCCATGTTCCCAGTGTTGGTGTATACTGGTCAGGTCTCTTCTCCATGTTCCCAGTGTTGGTGTATATTGGTCAGGTCTCTTCTCCATGTTCCCAGTGTTGGTGTATACTGGTCAGGTCTCTTCTCCATGTTCCCAGTGTTGGTGTATACTGGTCAGGTCTCTTCTCCATGTTCCCAGTGTTGGTGTATACTGGTCAGGTCTCTTCTCCACGTTCCCAGTGTTGGTGTATACTGGTCAGGTCTCTTCTCCACGTTCCCAGTGTCTGTGTATAATGGTCAGGTCTCTTCTCCACATTCCCAGTGTTGGTGTATACTGGTCAGGTCTCTTCTCCATGTTCCCAGTGTTGGTTTGTACTGGTCAGGTCTCTTCTCCACGTTCCCAGTGTTGGTGTATACTGGTCAGGTCTCTTCTCCATGTTCCCAGTGTTGGTGTATAATGGTCAGGTCTCTTCTCCACATTCCCAGTGTTGGTGTATACTGGTCAGGTCTCTTCTCCATGTTCCCAGTGTTGGTATATACTGGTCAGGTCTCTTCTCCATGTTCCCAGTGTTGGTGTATACTGGTCAGGTCTCTTCTCCATGTTCCCAGTGTTGGTGTATACTGGTCAGGTCTCTTCTCCACGTTCCCAGTGTTGGTGTATACTGGTCAGGTCTCTTCTCCATGTTCCCAGTGTTGGTGTATAATGGTCAGGTCTCTTCTCCACATTCCCAGTGTTGGTGTATACTGGTCAGGTCTCTTCTCCATGTTCCCAGTGTTGGTATATACTGGTCAGGTCTCTTCTCCATGTTCCCAGTGTTGGTGTATACTGGTCAGGTCTCTTCTCCATGTTCCCAGTGTTGGTGTATACTGGTCAGGTCTCTTCTCTATGTTCGCAGTGTAGGTGTATACTAGTCGGGTCTCTTCTCCACGTTCCCAGTGTTGGTGTATACTGGTCAGGTTTCTTCTCCATGTTTCCAGTGTTGGTGTATACTGGTCAGGTCTCTTCTCCACGTTCCCAGTGTTGGTGTATACTGGTCAGGTCTCTTCTCCACGTTCCCAGTGTTGGTGTATACTGGTCAGGTCTCTTCTCCATGTTCCCAGTGTTGGTGTATACTGGTCAGGTCTCTTCTCCACGTTCCCAGTGTTGGTGTATACTGGTCAGGTCTCTTCTCCATGTTCCCAGTGTTGGTGTATACTGGTCAGGTCTCTTCTCCATGTTCCCAGTGTTGGTGTATACTGGTCAGGTCTCTTCTCCACGTTCCCAGTGTTGGTGTATACTGGTCAGGTCTCTTCTCCATGTTCCCAGTGTTGGTGTATACTGGTCAGGTCTCTTCTCCATGTTCCCAGTGGAGGTGTATACTGGTCAGGTCTCTTCTCCACGTTCCCAGTGTTGGTATATACTGGTCAGGTCTCTTCTCCATGTTCCCAGTGTTGGTGTATACTGGTCAGGTGTCTTCTCCATGTTCCCAGTGTTGGTGTATACTGGTCAGGTCTCTTCTCCACGTTCCCAGTGTTGGTGTATACTGGTCAGGTCTCTTCTCCATGTTCCCAGTGTCGGTGTATACTGGTCAGGTGTCTTCTCCATGTTCCCAGTGTTGGTGTATACTGGTCAGGTCTCTTCTCCATGTTCCCAGTGTTGGTGTATACTGGTCAGGTCTCTTCTCCATGTTCCCAGTGTTGGTGTATACTGGTCAGGTCTCTTCTCCACGTTCCCAGTGTTGGTGTATACTGGTCAGGTCTCCTCTCCATGTTCCCAGTGTTGGTGTATACTGGTCAGGTCTCTTCTCCACGTTCCCAGTGTTGGTGTATACTGGTCAGGTCTCTTCTCCACGTTCCCAGTGTTGGTGTATACTGGTCAGGTCTCTTCTCCATTTTCCCAGTGTTGGTGTATACTGGTCAGGTCTCTTCTCCACGTTCCCAGTGTTGGTGTATACTGGTCAGGTCTCTTCTCCATGTTCCCAGTGTTGGTGTATACTGGTCAGGTCTCTGCTCCATGTTTCCAGTGTTGGTGTATACTGGTCAGGTCTCTTCTCCACGTTCCCAGTGTCGGTGCATACTGGTCAGGTCTCTTCTCCATGTTCCCAGTGTTGGTGTATACTGGTCAGGTCTCTTCTCCATGTTCCCAGTGTTGGTGTATACTGGTCAGGTCTCTTCTCCACGTTCCCAGTGTTGGTGTATACTGGTCAGGTCTCTTCTCCATGTTCCCAGTGTTGGTGTATACTGGTCAGGTCTCTTCTCCATGTTCCCAGTGTTGGTGTATACTGGTCAGGTCTCTTCTCCACGTTCCCAGTGTTGGTGTATACTGGTCAGGTCTCTTCTCCATGTTCCCAGTGTAGGTGTATACTGGTCAGGACTCTGCTCCATGTTTCCAGTGTTGGTGTATACTGGTCAGGTCTCTTCTCCACGTTCCCAGTGTCGGTGTATACTGGTCAGGTCTCTTCTCCATGTTCCCAGTGTTGGTGTATACTGGTCAGGTCTCTTCTCCATGTTCCCAGTGTTGGTGTATACTGGTCAGGGCTCTTCTCCATGTTCCCAGTGTTGGTGTATACTGGTCAGGGCTCTTCTCCATGTTCCCAGTGTTGGTGTATACTGGTCAGGGCTCTTCTCCATGTTCCCAGTGTTGGTGTATACTGGTCGGCTCTCTTGGGTGTATACAGCTTCTTCTTCCCCACAAGTGATGGAGTGGGTTGAGGTCTGGGGACTGTGGGGATAATCCGGCTCCTCTACTTCATTGTCACTGACCCATGTCTTCTCCAGTCTCGGCGTATTCTTCGGGAGGTTGTCCGGCTGGAACGCTATGTCATTCTCTTCATCCCCATAGTACTGGAGTGTTGTGACGGGGTGTACAGCAGAGCAAGGAGAGACAACAGGCCGAGGAACGATCCAACAGGTTTATTCACAAGAACACTGGAACAGCACACGATAAGTCCACGTAAAACAGATTCGGGGGCCCTTCCCGACAATCCTCGGACCGGATTACAAAGCAATCGTCCTTACAGTAGTCCAAAGAGTTCCACACAATCCCACGGGCCGCCACACAGGCCTAGCTCCGTCCGTGTCCACAGCCACACAGGCTGGAGCTCCTGCTCCCTTCAAGTTTCAGCTCACTCTGACTGAATCTCCTAGGTAAGCAGAGTTTACACTAGTTGGACTCTAGGCCCACCTCCCCCTACTCCCAGGGATGGAAGTGCCTCAAGAGGATATAACCTTGCATTTTAGGGGGGTGATTACCTACAACAATAGAAATGTACACAGAAGTAGTTCAAATAAGACAATGAACCCAGCTTGAAATAGGAATCTGTACAGCATATACAGTGAGAGGGTAAATTACATCTTCACAATCCCTCCCCCTCCCAACTTGTGTACGTACTAGGGACCTCTACAGGTCACTGGTTAAGTACACACAGGCAGAGCGTTACTTACATGTGGCTTCATGCAGCCACGAATTGGCATCGTAGCTCTCCCACATCATTGCCCAGGAGAACAGCTGCAGGCAGACCACCCATCACCCCAACCACACATCGCCTGACCCCAAAACCAAAGTTCAGATCCACAGTGGCTGTGGGAATAGTCCTCCATTGTCCACCAGCCAGTTCAATGACAATCCCAGGTCCTCTATGGATTGCCTCAGGCCGAACCACTCGAGGATCAGCCAGTGTGAGGAAAGCACCCGAGTCACAAAATCCAACAAGTCTCTGTCCATCCAGCACAACCTCCTGCAAGTGCTTACCTCGATGAGCAGAAGTCGTCATAACTGCAGGTCGCACCCCGTAAACTCCTGGTGGTGCAACATGGGGGGCTGAGTCACTAGGCCAGTCCTCACATAGCGGTGCCACATCTTCCTCCATGGCGCTGGGCTGTAAATAATTAACAATCCGATTGGGCGCAGGATCAGTCCTCATTTGAACAGCTGGGCAGGAGACTTGCCGATGCCCTGGCTGTCCACATTGATAGCATCTGAGCTGGGTCTCCCTCCATCCAAGGCGTCCTCTTGGGTAAGGGGTAGGGGAACTTGGAGGCCGACTCCCACCTGAAGGTGCTGTAGGGGTTTGAGGATGATTCCTCTATGGGCTGGCTGGGCATGAGGCCTGCAAATGCCCGGGATGCCTACAAACATAACACCTGCGCTCTGTTACTTCCTCTCCCCGGCGTATTCCAGAAAGTGCAGTAGAAGCAACTGAAGGCACATTAACACGGGTATCAACATGTGGTGGCTTAGAGGAACGGGGAACAATGGGGGCAGAATAACTGGGGGCATCCGGTGTTGTGGAGCTGTTAGGCGTCTCTCCATCCTCCAACAGAACCCTCCACTGAGGCTTGATGGTGAGCACCTCATCAGCGAGAGCAGCAGCTTCCTCCACTGTCGCTGGTTTTCTCTCACGCACCCATTCCCGGATCTCAGCGGGGCACTGGGCAAAGAATTGTTCTTTTAGGATGACCTGCAGGAAGGTCTCCCAAGATAAGGCCTCCTCTGCCTCCAGCCAGCGATTACATATTTGTTTGAGTCTATGAGCATATATCTTAAAAGACACTTCCCCATCACAGGCTAAAGCACGGAACTGAGTCCTGTAAGTGTCTGGGGTCACAGCATAATGTTCTAGAATAGTCTGTTTAATATCCGCATACTCACAGTTCCACCGAGGGTCCATAGCTCTATAGGCTTCAGCAGCTCCCCCCTCTAGGAGCCCAACCAGATGCCGGACACGCTCCCTGTCCGGGACTTCCATTAATCGACACTGATGCTCAAAGTCCTGGAAGAAGCCCTCAATGTCGCCTGCAGCCTCATTAAACGGCTTAAAGTCTTTGCGGGACACCCTGGGAAGTTCCCTCATGATGGGTGCTGGGGTTACAGTCTGTCTGGAACCTCTCGCGGCTTCCACAGCGAGCTGCTTATCCAGCAATGCCATCTCCTCCATCCTGCGCTCCTTCTCTTCAGCTCCACGCATGGCCTCCCTCTTATCTTCTATGGTGGCCTCATCTCCAAGCAGTGCCATCTTTTCCTTGTACCACACAACCCACTGACTTTTTTGGGTATTCACCTCCGGCTCCCGTCTTTGCTCCGTTTGCTGTGAGGATCCTTCCTCCACGTCATTTTGCGAGCAGACTCCTTCTAGCGCCTCAATCAGCTGCTCCTTGGAGAGTCCTTTGAAACGAACTCCTACTTCACGGGCCTTTGATTGCAGGCTCCCCAAAGTCCAGGTCTTGTACTCTGCAGTGCTGGTTCCTGATGTTGAGCCATTGTCCTCCATTCCTTCTGCTCTGATCCCACTGCTGCCACCAGTTTGTGACGGGGTGTACAGCAGAGCAAGGAGAGACAACAGGCCGAGGAACGATCCAACAGGTTTATTCACAAGAACACTGGAACAGCACACGATAAGTCCACGTAAAACAGATTCGGGGGCCCTTCCCGACAATCCTCGGACCGGATTACAAAGCAATCGTCCTTACAGTAGTCCAAACAGTTCCACACAATCCCACGGGCCGCCACACAGGCCTAGCTCCGTCCGTGTCCACAGCCACACAGGCTGGAGCTCCTGCTCCCTTCAAGTTTCAGCTCACTCTGACTGAATCTCCCAGGTAAGCAGAGTTTACACTAGTTGGACTCTAGGCCCACCTCCCCCTACTCCCAGGGATGGAAGTGCCTCAAGAGGATATAACCTTGCATTTCTTCGTCGCTCCATTGGGAGACCCAGACGATTGGGTGTATAGCTACTGCGTCCGGAGGCCACACAAAGCATTACACTAAAAGTGTAAGGCCCCTCCCCTTCTGGCTATACACCCCCAGTGGGATCACTGGCTCACCAGTTTTCTGCTTTGTGCGAAGGAGGTCAGACATCCACGCATAGCTCCACTGTTTTTAGTCAGCAGCGGCTGCTGACTATGTCGGTTGGAAGAAAAGTGGGCCCATATGGGGCCCCCAGCATGCTCCCTTCTCACCCCACTTGTGGTTTGTAAGGTTGAGGTACCCATTGCGGGTACGGAGGCTGGAGCCCACATGCTGCTTTCCTTCCCCATCCCCCTGAGGGCTCTGGTGAAGTGGGATCTTACAGGTCTCCAGGCACTGAGACCGGGCTCCATCCACAGACCCAGAGAACCTGCTGGATATGGAGCTGAGTATCTTCAGGGACAGGCCCTGCTACATTAAGGTACTCTGTGTCCCCGGGTAAGCGCGCACACACACACCAGCATTGCTGGGAGTGTTAGTGCGCCGGGGGTAACAGCGCGGAGCGCTCGTGCTATTATTCACTGCAGCTTAGCTGAGTGAATTTATGTATTGGGAACTGCCGCGCCGGCCGCTGCTGGGTGTTTTTTACATTGTGGCGCGGCTGGGACTTGTGGTGCGCCGGGGACTTCCGCGCGGGCCGTGCACATGGACGGCCGCGCTTATTACTTGAGTCCCCGGCTTTGCGGCCTAGTTTTCGTTTCGTTCCCGCCTCCACCCCTGCCAGTCAGGGGAGAGGCGGGACGCTGTTCAGACAGTCAGCACAGAGGGCTGGAGTCTGCTTTGCATTCTTCAGCCCCCTTCACTGGACACAGTGGGACGCCAGTTTCCCGCTCTTGTCTGGGGCACGCCCACGGCCCGCCCCTCGTCACACGAGCTGGAGAAGGACGCCGGCAGCCATTCCTGCACGCAGTCCGAGCTGGGGAACGGAGACATGCTCTGGGCAACCAACACAGGGCTCTGGCGACCACATACCCGCGTTATAGGTGGGCGGTAAGCAGCACCTGAAGTGCTGACCCCACAAAATACCGCAGTGTCCATTTGTATTTGATGCTTGTATATACACTGCACTGTAGGTCGCTATCTTTGGCTATATGCCCTCCTAGATGGCGAGATAACAGCAGCAGAAAAGCAAGAGTGCTAAGGCACAGGCTTTCTAGGCTGCTTGTTTTGCATGTGCTGAAGTGTTTATTTGTACTTATGCTTGTATGCTATACATTGCACTGTACTGTCGCTACTCTTGGCTATATGCTCCTAGATGGCGAGATAACAGCAGCAAAAAAGCAAGGGTGCTAAGGCACAGGCTTTCTATGCGGCTTGTATTGCATGTGCTGAAGTGTTTATGCTTGTATGCTATACATTGCATAGATGACTAGAATACAGCAGCAAAAAAGCAACACAGGCCTTCTATGCTGCTTTTCCTGCATGTGATACTGTTCCACCGGCAGGTTCCACTGACCCCCATTGTGTGCAATGCTCCCCTGTAGCACTTGGTCAGCCGGGGTCTCTACTAGAGGTGGCCAAAGGAGCCACCTGTGAACCCTGTCCAGGGACAGGGACGGAGATTGTCATGGGATGGAGACTTTGCAGTCCAGACAGGCCATGGGCAATCTTGATTAATGCTCCCTGGCCACCCTCATTTGGAACGCACTCAGTGCTCCGGGGGGGTCCCAGGCATTCCAGGGTGAAGGCTCTGACACGGACGGCAGTCCCAGACAGCCTAGGCTAGCTCGCTGGGTGCGGCACTCGGCTTCATCACTGGTCAAGGTCCCAGCAGGAGGACTCTCTGTATGATGAGGCAGACGTAGCTGATCAGGGCTTTGGTTCTGACACCGCTCTCAATCCGGATACACCGGATGGTGACGCCATAGTGAATGATCTTATAGCGTCCATCAATGGAATGTTGCATATTTCTCCCTCAGCTCCTTCAGTGGAGGAGTCAGCTTCACAGCAGGAGAAATCCTTTTTCAGTATCTCATGCGTAGATTGAGTATTTTTTCTGGCCACGCTGACTTCAGAGACGCAGTTCAGAAACACCACGCCTCCAGATAAACGTTTTCTCCAAACGTATTAAGGATGCACGTTATCCCTTTACCCTGACGTGGTAAAGCACTGGACCCAGGGTCCAAAGGTGGATCCCCCAATCTCCAGGCTTGCGGCTAGATCCATAGTTACAGTGGAGATGGGAATTCACTTAAAGATGCCATTGACAGACAGATAGACCTCTGGTTGAAATCTGTCTGTGTAGCTATCAGCGTGTCGGTTGCTCCGGCATTCGCAGCCGTATAAGCACTCTAACCTATTTCAGCTGGTCTTGCGCAGCTGCTCTTGGGCACATGTACATCTGTGCCGCAGGCGGTGTCCTTAACCTCGCAATGTCTGCATTGCGACTTACCCTAGTAATGCTGTCCTGGGGGGACAGTCGAGGTTGGTCCTTCCCAGGCTCGGGCAAGTCCCAATGGTCCTCGTCTAAAAGGGCTCAAAAGGCTCAGAGGGGCTCAGATTCCGGCCGGGCTCATTCACGCCCAAGGAAGGCAGCAGGAGGAACCGCTACCAAGGCGATCTCCTCATGTCTTTCAGCTCTCTCTCTCTCCGCATCCGCGGTTGGGGGCAGAATCTCCCGCTTCTGGGTACATTTAGCTGCCACAGGTCACAGACCGGTGGGTGAGAGGCATTGTGTCTCACGTGTACAGGATAGCCACCGAGCCGATGCTCTTCTGCAGGCAGAAGGAGTGGTAATCCCTGTTCCTCTTCAGGAACAAGACACGGTTGTTTCCTCCAATCTTATTGGGGTGCCAAAAAAGGGTGACTCTTTCCGTTCCGTTCTGGACCTAAAACTGCTCACCAAGCACGTGAAGGCCAGGCGGTTCCGGATGTAACCCTCCGCTCCGTTATTGCCTCAATGTCTCAAGGAGATTTCCTAGCATCAATAGACATCAGGATGCTTATCTCCACGTGCCGATTGCTCCAGAGCACCAGCGTTTGCTACGTTTCGTTATTGAAGACGAGCATCTTCAGTGCGTACCACTGCCCTTCGGTCTGGCGACAGCCCTACGGGTTTTCACCAAGTTCAGGGCAGCAGTGGGAGCAGTCCTGCACTCTCAGGGTCACTCTGTGATCCTTACTGGACGATCCACTAGTCAAGGCACCCTCTCAAGAGGCATGCCGGCACAGCCTGAACGTGGCGCTGGACACTCTCCAGAGTTTCGGGTGGATCATCAACTTTTCACGGTTACATCGGGCACCGACCCAATCGCTGACATATCTGGGCACGGAGTTTCACACTCCCTCAGCGATAGTGAAGCTTCCGCTGGACAAGCAGCGTTCACTACAATCGGGGGTGCAGTCTCTCCTTCAAGGCCAGTCACACCCCTTAAGACGCCTCATGCAGAGGCAGTCACTTTCGCGCAGTTTCATCTGCGTCCACTTCAATGGGACATGCTTTGCCAATGGGTTGGGGAGTCGACGTCCCTAGAAAGGAACGTTTCCCTTCTCAGACGGTCAAGGACTCTCTTCAGAGGAGTCCATCCTTCAGCCCTGCAAGCCTTTCAGCAGTGGCTGGAAGGAAATCAGATCCGAATTCAGTCGGACAATTCCACAGCGGTGGCAGACATCGCCCACCAAGGCGGAACACGCATCGCCAAGCCTACCAGGCAATCCGGCGGATTCTGATGTGGGTGGAGGACAGAGCATCCACCATATCCGCAGTTCACATCCCGGGCGTAGAAAATTGGGAAGCAGACTTCCTCAGTCGCCAGGGCATGGACGCAGGGGAATGGCCTCTGCACCCAGTATGGTGTCAGGAAATCTGTAGCCGCTGGGAGATGCCGGACGTCGACCTAATGGCGTCTCGGCACAACAACAAAGTCCCGATTTTCATGGCACGGTCTCACGAGCAAAGAGCTCTGGCGGCAGGCGCCCTAGTTCAGGATTGGTCGCAGTTCCAGCTACCCTATGTGTTTTCTACTCTGGCACTGTTGCCCAGAGTACTACGCAAGCTCAGCTCCGCTTGCCGCCGCGCCATCCTCGTCGTCCCAGACTGACCGAGGAGGTCGTGGTCCCGGATCTGTGGCATCTCACGTTCGGCCAACCATGGGCACTCTCAGACTGGCCAGACTTACTGTCCCAAGGGCCGTTCTTTCCACTGAATTCTACGGCCCTGATCCGGCCTGTGCGGCCATCGAGTCCGAGATCCTAGCGTCTTCAGGATTCTCTCAAGACGTCATTGTCACCATGAGATGGGCTAGGAAGCCGACGTCTGCCAAAATCTACCACAAGACGTGGAAGTTATTCTTATCTTGGTGCTCTGCTTAGGGAGTGTCTCCCTGGCCATTTGCATTGTCTCCTTTTTCCCCCCTTCCTGCATCTGGATTGGGAAAAGGTTTGTCGCTCGGCTCCCTTAAAGGACAAGTCGCAGCGCTGTCAGTATTCTTTCAGAAGCGCCTAGTACGACTTCCTCAGGTACGCACGTTCCTGCAGGGGGGTTATCACATTGTCCCTCCGTACAAGAGGCCGTCAGACCCATGGGATCTGCACAGGGTATTAATTGCTCTCTAGGAGCCGCCCTTCGAGCCCCTGAGGGATGTTTTTCACTTTCGCGACTTTCACAGAAAGTGGTCTTTCTGGTAGCGGTCACGTCTTTTCGGAGAGTGTCCGAACTAGCAGCGCGGTCATCCAAAGCTCCCTTCCTGGTGTTCACCAAGATAAGGTAGAGCTGCGTCCGATCCCAGAGTTTCTCCCTAAGGTGGTATCCCCTTTTTATCACAATCAGGATATCTCCTTACCTTCCTTTTATCCATTTCATTGATATGTAATGGCTTTGCATTGTTGGATCTGGTGTAGAGCACCCAGAATCTACATTCCCGCACGGCGCTCCTGCGCCGCTCGGATGCACTCTTTGTCCTTGTCACTGGTCAGCGCAAGGGATCGCAGGCTGCAACATCCACCCTGGCTCAATGGATCAAGGAACCTATCCTTGAAGCCTACCGTTCTGCTGGGCTTCCGGTTCCATCAGGGCTGACGGCCCATTCTACCAGAGCCGTGGATGCGTCCTGGGCATCACGGCACCAGGCTACGGCTCAACAGGTGTGCCAGGCAGCTACCTGGTCGAGTCTGCACACTTTCACCAAACATTATCAGGTGCATACCTATGCTTCGGCGGACGCCAGCCTAGGTAGAAGAGTCCTGCAGGCGGCAGTTGCCTCCCCGTAGGGGAGGGCTGTCTTGCAGCTCTAACATGAGGTATTTCTTTACCCACCCAGGGACAGCTTTTGGACGTCCCAATCGTCTGGGTCTCCCAATGGAGCGACGAAGAAGAAGGGAATTTTGTTACCGTAAATTCCTTTTCTTCTAGCTCCTATTGGGAGACCCAGCACCCGCCCTGTTGTCCTTCGGGGTTTTTGGTTGTTTTCGGGTACACATGTTGTTCATGTTAAATGGTTTTCAGTTCTCCGATGTTACTCGGAGTGAATTTGTTTAAACCAGTTATTGGCTTTCCTCCTTCTTGCTTTTGCACTAAAACTGGTGAGCCAGTGATCCCACTGGGGGTGTATAGCCAGAAGGGGAGGGGCCTTACACTTTTAGTGTAATGCTTTGTGTGGCCTCCGGAGGCAGTGCTATACACCCAATCGTCTGGGTCTCCCAATAGGAGCTAGAAGAAAAGGAATTTACGGTAAGTAACAAAATTCCCTTCTTTAGGGGGTGATTACCTACAACAATAGAAATGTACACAGAAGTAGTTCAAATAAGACAATGAACCCAGCTTGAAATAGGAATCTGTACAGCATATACAGTGAGAGGGTAAATTACATCTTCACAGTGTATGAAGTAACTCATCTTGTAGGACCCTCACATATAGCTCAGCAGTGAGACCACCATCCATCCTGGTCGAGTATCCAACACCTTTGGCAGTAAACCCCCCCGTATCCTCCGGCTTCCTCCACTGACAGTTCCTTCCGTTTCTCGCTCCGCTCTTCCATTGTTTCTTCCCATTCCCTCATCAGAGCCATCTAGTGACTTTCTTCTCATCGCCCCCGTTTCTTCCCCTTTTCTCTCTTTGTAATCTGGAGCTGACGATTCTTATGATGATTTTATACTCGCGGCTTCTTTTTCTTTTTTCGTCCCTCATTCCAGACTTGTGTAACGCGCGTCGCTCTTCATGGTCGTCTGTGATGTCACTGTTATGGAGCTGACGAGTGTCTCCAGAACTGTTAGGCCTGGTGATGAGCGGGTGGTCGTCTGTGTGGAGACACGGGCCTCAGTGGGTGCTCTCGTCCACTAAAACCCGCCGCCTTTAGAAAGACAGCGTGGCTCAGGGCTCATCCCAACTGAACGCCGGCCTCCTTAACCGTGGGCGTAACATTACTCAGACAACACAGGGTGAGGGAACCACAATAATTAGACTTTATTGGATCCCCAAACAATTAACGGCACATAACACATAACCAGCAAAACACACAAATGTAACAGGCAACAGAGTCTCACCCTTCCGCTGGCTCACCAGGGATTTAGAATGTCCTTGCCTCAGAGCTTCCAGGGCTACTTACTCCAATCCAGCAGCACCCCGCTTTTGGCGGGCACCCACCGAGAAAGGAATAATGCCAGATTTAGGAAGCTGTGTGAGGTCTGCAAAGTCTGTAGCCAGGTGACTGAACTGTCCCAACCTGAGTGTCCTCCTTAGGTAGTCCTGGTATGATGTTACAATCCTGGCAGCCGGAGTCGAAATCCCTAGGCTGTGGATATGGTCTCCAACCGGAACCGGAGTCCCTAGATTGAAGCCATAAGATATCCTGATCCTCTAGTCAGCTCCAAAGAGCTTAGACTGGATCCATCAGCATCCATCAACCTTCATTCTTTTTCTATAGTGGCGTAAGCCCTCTCTCGGTCCAACAGCTTCCGGGAGAGGTACGCTATCGGATGTTCCTCACCGTTGTCCCCCACTTGGCTAAGTACAGCTCCTAGTTCTGTGTCCGATGCGTCTGTTTGGACAATGAATCTGCGACGGAAGTCAGGAGCAGTCAAGACTGGGCTTTGGGCTAGCCGGTCTTTCAATTGGAGGAACGCAGTTTCACATTCTGGGGTCCAGATAAGGTTACGGGCATATCTTTTGGTTGTGAGGTCAGTGAGCGGTTTTGCTATGGTACTGTAATTGGGGATAAACTTTCGATAGTAGTTTGCGGTTCCTAGAAACGCACGGACCTGTTTTTGATTGACCGGGCGTGGCCACTGGATAATGGCTTCTACTTTTGCAGGTTCGGGACGAATGCACCCACTTCCCACCCGATGTCCCAGGTATAGCACTTCGGCCATCCCCATTTGGCATTTGTCAGGTCGGATGGTGAGCTGGGCTTTGGCTACCCTCTGCAGCACCTGGGACACATGCTGAAGATGCTCTTCCCAAGTGTCGCTGAAGATAGCGATGTCATCCAAATAGGCCTGGGCATACCCCTGACATCCCTCTAGTAAATGCTCTACCATCCTCTGGAAGGTGGCCGGGGCGTTCTTCATCCCAAAAGGCATGCTGGTAAACTCAAAGAGGCCAAAAGGGGTTATGAAGGCCGATTTCTCTTGAGCGTCTTTTGTGAGTGGGATCTGCCAGTATCCCTTGCTCAAATCGAGGGTAGATATAAACCGAGACCCCCCTGACCTATCTAGTAGCTCATCCACCCGGGGCATGGGGTAAGCATCTGTAATCGTGACCTCATTGAGCCGTCTATAGACAATCTATCATGCTGTCTGGCTGAATTTTAAGAAACTTTAACCCATGAGAGTCCATGTCGTCACAGTCTGGACGTCACCTCTTGGCTTGTGAATGGACAGATGGATGTCATGTCTTATTCCTCCACCGGTCATGGCCGCACATGAGGCAGTTTGGTGATGGTCTTGGCAGAGACACCGCTATTGATGACCTGGATGAGGCTGTGTCTCTTTTCTTGGGAAATCTTCTTGGCTCCTCAATTCCAACCTGTGACTTTCACTTCAGAATCAACCTAATAACACTGAAGTATTAGGGAATGTGAGAACAGGTTGTGATTAATAGTGTACGGGAAGAAAAGAGCAAAACAGTAACAATGCAGACACAGACGAGAACTAAATATTTGCTAAATAGTTGTAAATCACATTTACATGTGAGAAGCCGAGATGATTGTGTATAGGAGGCGCTCAGACGAGTCGTATCACTGGCTCGAGCCTCGGATCTCGTCACCCAGCGTGGCCGCACAAGTTAGCTACTTGTATCTCTATGCAGCTGACCCGCCCCTGCCGGAGAGTGTGCGGCTGCACAGGTCGGCTGCTTGTATCTCTATGCAGCTGACCCGCCCCTGCCGGAGAGTGTGCAGCCGAACAGGTCAGCTGCTTGTATCTCTATGTAGCTGACCCGCTCCTGCTGGAGAGTGTGCGGCCGCACAGGTCAGCTGCTTGTATTTCTATGCAGCTGACCTCCTCCTGCTGGAGTGTGTGCGGCCGCACAGCTCGGCTGCTTGTATCTCTATGCAGCTGACCCGCTCCTGCTGGAGAGTGTGGGGCCGCACAGGTCGGCTGCTTGTATCTCTATGCAGCTGACCTCCTCCTGCTGGAAAGTGTGCGGCTTCACAGGTCGGCTGCTTGTATTTCTATGCAGCTGACCCGCTCCTGCTAGAGTGTGTGCGGCTGCACAGCTCGGCTGCTTGTATCTCTATGCAGCTGACCTCCTCCTGCTGGAAAGTGTGCGGCTGCACAGGTCGGCTGCTTGTATTTCTATGCAGCTGACCCGCTCCTGCCGGAGAGTGTGCAGCCGAACAGGTCAGCTGCTTGTATCTCTATGCAGCTGACCTCCTCCTGCTGGAAAGTGTGCGGCCGCACAGGTCAGCTGCTTGTATCTCTATGTAGCTGACCCGCTCCTGCTGGAGTGTGTGCGGCTGCACAGCTCGGCTGCTTGTATTTCTATGTAGCTGACCTCCTCCTGCTGGAAAGTGTGCGGCTGCACAGGTCGGCTGCTTGTATTTCTATGCAGCTGACCCGCTCCTGCCGGAGAGTGTGCGGCTGCACAGGTCGGCTGCTTGTATTTCTATGCAGCTGACCTCCTCCTGCTGGAGTGTGTGCGGCCGCACAGCTCGGCTGCTTGTATTTCTATGCAGCTGACCCGCTCCTGCTGGAGAGTGTGGGGCTGCACAGCTCGGCTGCTTGTATTTCTATGTAGCTGACCCGCTCCTGCTGGAGAGTGTGGGGCTGCACAGCTCGGCTGCTTGTATTTCTATGCAGCTGACCCGCTCCTGCTGGAGAGTGTGGGGCCGCACAGCTCGGCTGCTTGTATTTCTATGTAGCTGGCCCGCTCCTGCTGGAAAGTGTGGGGCTGCACAGCTCGGCTGCTTGTATTTCTATGTAGCTGGCCCGCTCCTGCTGGAGAGTGTGGGGCCGCACAGCTCGGCTGCTTATATTTCTATGCAGCTGACCTCCTCCTGCTGGAGTGTGTGCGGCCGCACAGCTCGGCTGCTTTTATCTCTATGCAGCTGACCTCCTCCTGCTGGAGTGTGTGCGGCCGCACAGCTCGGCTGCTTGTATTTCTATGCAGCTGACCCGCTCCTGCTGGAGAGTGTGGGGCCGCAAAGCTCGGCTGCTTGTATTTCTATGTAGCTGACCCGCTCCTGCTGGAGTGTGTGCGGCCGCACAGCTCGGCTGCTTGTATTTCTATGCAGC
This sequence comes from Anomaloglossus baeobatrachus, assembly GCF_048569485.1. NCBI lineage: Eukaryota > Metazoa > Chordata > Amphibia > Anura > Aromobatidae > Anomaloglossus > Anomaloglossus baeobatrachus. The sequence goes on along the minus strand of NC_134358.1, from coordinate 5,369,926 downwards.
TGACCCGCTCCTGCTGGAGTGTGTGCGGCCGCACAGCTCGGCTGCTTGTATTTCTATGCAGCTGACCCGCTCCTGCTGGAGTGTGTGCGGCCGCACAGCTCGGCTGCTTGTATTTCTATGCAGCTGACCTCCTCCTGCTGGAGTGTGTGCGGCCGCACAGCTCGGCTGCTTGTATTTCTATGTAGCTGACCCGCTCCTGCTGGAGTGTGTGCGGCCGCACAGCTCGGCTGCTTGTATTTCTATGCAGCTGACCTCCTCCTGCTGGAGTGTGTGCGGCCGCACAGCTCGGCTGCTTGTATTTCTATGTAGCTGACCCGCTCCTGCTGGAGAGTGTGGGGCCGCACAGCTCGGCTGCTTGTATTTCTATGCAGCTGACCTGCTCCTGCTGGAGAGTGTGGGGCTGCACAGCTCGGCTGCTTGTATTTCTATGCAGCTGACCCGCTCCTGCTGGAGAGTGTGGGGCTGCACAGCTCGGCTGCTTGTATTTCTATGTAGCTGACCTGCTCCTGCTGGAGAGTGTGCGGCTGCACAGCTCGGCTGCTTGTATTTTTATGTAGCTGACCTCCTCCTGCTGGAGAGTGTGGGGCTGCACAGCTCGGCTGCTTGTATTTCTATGTAGCTGACCTGCTCCTGCTGGAGAGTGTGGGGCTGCACAGCTCGGCTGCTTGTATTTCTATGTAGCTGACCTGCTCCTGCTGGAGTGTGTGCGGCCGCACAGCTCGGCTGCTTGTATTTCTATGTAGCTGACCCGCTCCTGCTGGAGTGTGTGCGGCCGCACAGCTCGGCTGCTTGTATTTCTATGCAGCTGACCCGCTCCTGCTGGAGAGTGTGGGGCTGCACAGCTCGGCTGCTTGTATTTCTATGCAGCTGACCTGCTCCTGCTGGAGAGTGTGCGGCTGCACAGCTCGGCTGCTTGTATTTCTATGTAGCTGACCTGCTCCTGCTGGAGAGTGTGGGGCTGCACAGCTCGGCTGCTTGTATTTCTATGTAGCTGACCCGCTCCTGCTGGAGAGTGTGGGGCTGCACAGCTCGGCTGCTTGTATTTCTATGCAGCTGACCCGCTCCTGCTGGAGAGTGTGGGGCCGCACAGCTCGGCTGCTTGTATTTCTATGCAGCTGACCTGCTCCTGCTGGAGAGTGTGGGGCTGCACAGCTCGGCTGCTTGTATTTCTATGCAGCTGACCCGCTCCTGCTGGAGAGTGTGGGGCCGCACAGCTCGGCTGCTTGTATTTCTATGCAGCTGACCTGCTCCTGCTGGAGAGTGTGGGGCCGCACAGCTCGGCTGCTTGTATTTCTATGTAGCTGACCCGCTCCTGCTGGAGAGTGTGCGGCTGCACAGCTCGGCTGCTTGTATTTCTATGTAGCTGACCTGCTCCTGCTGGAGAGTGTGGGGCTGCACAGCTCGGCTGCTTGTATTTCTATGTAGCTGACCCGCTCCTGCTGGAGAGTGTGGGGCTGCACAGCTCGGCTGCTTGTATTTCTATGCAGCTGACCCGCTCCTGCTGGAGAGTGTGGGGCTGCACAGCTCGGCTGCTTGTATTTCTATGCAGCTGACCCGCTCCTGCTGGAGAGTGTGGGGCTGCACAGCTCGGCTGCTTGTATTTCTATGTAGCTGACCCGCTCCTGCCGGAGAGTGTGGGGCCGCACAGCTCGGCTGCTTGTATTTCTATGTAGCTGACCCGCTCCTGCTGGAGAGTGTGCGGCTGCACAGCTCGGCTGCTTGTATTTCTATGTAGCTGACCTGCTCCTGCTGGAGAGTGTGCGGCTGCACAGCTCGGCTGCTTGTATTTCTATGTAGCTGACCTCCTCCTGCTGGAGTGTGTGCGGCCGCACAGCTCGGCTGCTTGTATTTCTATGTAGCTGACCCGCTCCTGCTGGAGAGTGTGGGGCTGCACAGCTCGGCTGCTTGTATTTCTATGTAGCTGACCTGCTCCTGCTGGAGAGTGTGGGGCTGCACAGCTCGGCTGCTTGTATTTCTATGTAGCTGACCCGCTCCTGCTGGAGAGTGTGGGGCTGCACAGCTCGGCTGCTTGTATTTCTATGTAGCTGACCCGCTCCTGCTGGAGAGTGTGGGGCCGCACAGCTCGGCTGCTTGTATTTCTATGCAGCTGACCTGCTCCTGCTGGAGAGTGTGCGGCCGCACAGCTCGGCTGCTTGTATTTCTATGCAGCTGACCCGCTCCTGCCGGAGAGTGTGGGGCCGCACAGCTCGGCTGCTTGTATTTCTATGTAGCTGACCCGCTCCTGCTGGAGAGTGTGCGGCTGCACAGCTCGGCTGCTTGTATTTCTATGTAGCTGACCTGCTCCTGCTGGAGAGTGTGCGGCCGCACAGCTCGGCTGCTTGTATTTCTATGCAGCTGACCCGCTCCTGCTGGAGAGTGTGCTGCCGCACAGCTCGGCTGCTTGTATTTCTATGCAGCTGACCCGCTCCTGCTGGAGAGTGTGGGGCCGCACAGCTCGGCTGCTTGTATTTCTATGCAGCTGACCTGCTCCTGCTGGAGAGTGTGCGGCCGCACAGCTCGGCTGCTTGTATTTCTATGTAGCTGACCTGCTCCTGCTGGAGAGTGTGCGGCCGCACAGCTCGGCTGCTTGTATTTTTATGTAGCTGACCTGCTCCTGCCGGGTGATGCGATACGAGGCTCATGCCAGTTATACGGCTTGTGTCCATAAAATGAAATGGACGTCTCATGGTCAGAGCTGTGGAGGACGGAGAGATATGGAGCCTGGAAGTCACAAGCTCAGAGCATTGTTACCCTTTTGCTCGTCCGTCTAGCCTCGGCCGTGGAGATGTTGTCCTCGCGGTGCTGACGTCTTCTCTCTTCAGCTCCTGTGTTACTTTGCGCTGATCTTGCCGCGTTTGCTCCACATTAGTCGGAAGGCAATGTCCTCATCCTCGATCTTTCTCACGTGTTCAGCGAGTTCACGGCGTCCTTGAGAATGTAAGTGAGATGTGATTAGCCACAGCCATGTGCGCTACACCCGGCAGACGAGCCGTCATCACCGCGTCCTCTTATTAATGGACGTCCCTAATAGCCGGGAACGTCTCATTGTGTCCCTGCCCCGGGCGGCCGGCTGACAGAATGCTGACACTCGTGGCCACACGCGGCTACACCTGCCGCCATCCGATGTGACAGCGACCGGCATACCGGATACTGACAGCGGAACAGGGAACAACACTGCGAGAATAAGGAAGCCCTGTCTGCAAAGGGTTAATACGCAACAACAAAACCAAAGGGGCAGTATATTCCTATATATAAGGGGCAGTATTATAGCAGTTATATTCTTGTATATAGGGGGCAGTATTATAGTAGTTATAATTCTTGTATATAGGGGGCAGTATTATAGCAGTTATATTCTTGTATATAGGGGCAGTATTATAGTAGTTATAATTCTTGTATATAGGGGCAGTATTATAGCAGTTATATTCTTGTATATAGGGGCAGTATTATAGCAGTTATATTCTTGTATATAGGGGCTGTATTATAGCAGTTATATTCTTGTATATAGGGGCAGTATTATAGCAGTTATATTCTTGTATATAGGGGCAGTATTATAGTAGTTATAATTCTTGTATATAGGAGCAGTATTATAGTAGTTATATTCTTGTATATAGGAGCAGTATTATAGTAGTTATAATTCTTGTATATAGGGGCAGTATTATAGTAGTTATATTCTTGTATATAGGGGCAGTATTATAGTAGTTATATTCTTGTATATAGGGGCAGTATTATAGTAGTTATATTCTTGTATATAGGGGCAGTATTATAGTAGTTATATTCTTGTACATAGGGGCAGTATTATAGTAGTTATAATTCTTGTATATAGGAGCAGTATTATAGTAGTTATATTCTTGTATATAGGAGGCAGTATTATAGTAGTTATATTCTTGTACATAGGGGGCAGTATTATAGTAGTTATATTCTTGTATATAGGAGCAGTATTATAGTAGTTATAATTCTTGTATATAGGAGCAGTATTATAGTAGTTATATTCTTGTATATAGGGGCAGTATTATAGTAGTTATATTCTTGTATATAGGGGCAGTATTATAGTAGTTATATTCTTGTATATAGGAGCAGTATTATAGTAGTTATAATTCTTGTATATAGGGGCAGTATTATAGTAGTTATATTCTTGTATATAGGGGCAGTATTATAGTAGTTATATTCTTGTATATAGGGGCAGTATTATAGTAGTTATATTCTTGTATATAGGGGCAGTATTATAGTAGTTATATTCTTGTACATAGGGGCAGTATTATAGTAGTTATAATTCTTGTATATAGGAGCAGTATTATAGTAGTTATATTCTTGTATATAGGAGGCAGTATTATAGTAGTTATATTCTTGTACATAGGGGGCAGTATTATAGTAGTTATATTCTTGTATATAGGAGCAGTATTATAGTAGTTATAATTCTTGTATATAGGGGCAGTATTATAGTAGTTATATTCTTGTACATAGGGGCAGTATTATAGTAGTTATAATTCTTGTATATAGGAGCAGTATTATAGTAGTTATATTCTTGTACATAGGAGCAGTATTATAGTAGTTATATTCTTGTATATAGGGGGCAGTATTATAGTAGTTATATTCTTGTATATAGGGGGCAGTATTATAGTAGTTATATTCTTGTATATAGGGGCAGTATTATAGCAGTTATATTCTTGTACATAGGAGCAGTATTATAGTAGTTATATTCTTGTATATAGGAGCAGTATTATAGTAGTTATATTCTTGTATATATGGGGCAGTATTATAGTAGTTATATTCTTGTATATATGGGGCAGTATTATAGTAGTTATATTCTTGTATATAGGGGCAGTATTATAGTAGTTATATTCTTGTATATAGGGGGCAGTATTATAGTAGTTATATTCTTGTATATAGGGGCAGTATTATAGTAGTTATATTCTTGTATATAGGGGCAGTATTATAGTAGTTATATTCTTGTACATAGGGGCAGTATTATAGTAGTTATAATTCTTGTATATAGGAGCAGTATTATAGTAGTTATATTCTTGTATATAGGAGGCAGTATTATAGTAGTTATATTCTTGTACATAGGGGGCAGTATTATAGTAGTTATATTCTTGTATATAGGAGCAGTATTATAGTAGTTATAATTCTTGTATATAGGGGCAGTATTATAGTAGTTATATTCTTGTACATAGGGGCAGTATTATAGTAGTTATAATTCTTGTATATAGGAGCAGTATTATAGTAGTTATATTCTTGTACATAGGAGCAGTATTATAGTAGTTATATTCTTGTATATAGGGGGCAGTATTATAGTAGTTATATTCTTGTATATAGGGGGCAGTATTATAGTAGTTATATTCTTGTATATAGGGGCAGTATTATAGCAGTTATATTCTTGTACATAGGAGCAGTATTATAGTAGTTATATTCTTGTATATAGGAGCAGTATTATAGTAGTTATATTCTTGTATATATGGGGCAGTATTATAGTAGTTATATTCTTGTATATAGGGGGCAGTATTATAGTAGTTATAATTCTTGTATATAGGAGCAGTATTATAGTAGTTATATTCTTGTACATAGGGGGCAGTATTATAGTAGTTATATTCTTGTATATAGGAGCAGTATTATAGTAGTTATATTCTTGTATATAGGAGCAGTATTATAGTAGTTATATTCTTGTATATAGGGGCAGTATTATAGTAGTTATAATTCTTGTATATAGGAGCAGTATTATAGTAGTTATATTCTTGTACATAGGAGCAGTATTATAGTAGTTATATTCTTGTATATAGGGGGCAGTATTATAGTAGTTATATTCTTGTATATAGTGGGCAGTATTATAGTAGTTATATTCTTGTATATAGGGGCAGTATTATAGTAGTTATATTCTTGTATATAGGAGCAGTAATATAGTAGTTATATTCTTGTATATAGGAGCAGTATTATAGTAGTTATATTCTTGTATATAGGGGCAGTATTATAGTAGTTATAATTCTTGTATATAGGAGCAGTATTATAGTAGTTATATTCTTGTACATAGGAGCAGTATTATAGTAGTTATATTCTTGTATATAGGGGGCAGTATTATAGTAGTTATATTCTTGTATATAGGGGGCAGTATTATAGTAGTTATATTCTTGTATATAGGGGCAGTATTATAGCAGTTATATTCTTGTACATAGGAGCAGTATTATAGTAGTTATATTCTTGTATATAGGAGCAGTATTATAGTAGTTATATTCTTGTATATATGGGGCAGTATTATAGTAGTTATATTCTTGTATATAGGGGGCAGTATTATAGTAGTTATAATTCTTGTATATAGGAGCAGTATTATAGTAGTTATATTCTTGTACATAGGGGGCAGTATTATAGTAGTTATATTCTTGTATATAGGGGGCAGTATTATAGTAGTTATATTCTTGTATATAGGAGCAGTATTATAGTAGTTATATTCTTGTACATGGGGGGCAGTATTATAGTAGTTATATTCTTGTATATAGGGGGCAGTATTATAGCAGTTATATTCTTGTACATAGGAGCAGTATTATAGTAGTTTATATTCTTGTATATAGGAGCAGTATTATAGTAGTTATATTCTTGTATATATGGGGCAGTATTATAGTAGTTATATTCTTGTATATATGGGGCAGTATTATAGTAGTTATATTCTTGTATATAGGGGCAGTATTATAGTAGTTATATTCTTGTACATAGGAGCAGTATTATAGTAGTTATATTCTTGTATATAGGAGCAGTATTATAGTAGTTATATTCTTGTATATAGGGGCAGTATTATAGCAGTTATATTCTTGTATATAGGAGCAGTATTATAGTAGTTATATTCTTGTACATAGGGGCAGTATTATAGTAGTTATATTCTTGTATATAGGGAGCAGTATTATAGTAGTTATATTCTTGTATATAGGGGCAGTATTATAGTAGTTATATTCTTGTATATAGGGGCAGTATTATAGTAGTTATATTCTTGTATATAGGGGGCAGTATTATAGTAGTTATATTCTTGTATATAGGGGGCAGTATTATAGTAGTTATATTCTTGTACATAGGAGCAGTATTATAGTAGTTATATTCTTGTATATAGGGGGCAGTATTATAGTAGTTATATTCTTGTACATAGGAGCAGTATTATAGTAGTTATATTCTTGTATATAGGGGCAGTATTATAGTAGTTATATTCTTGTATATAGGGGGCAGTATTATAGTAGTTATATTCTTGTATATAGGGGGCAGTATTATAGTAGTTATATTCTTGTATATAGGGGGCAGTATTATAGTAGTTATATTCTTGTATATAGGGGGCAGTATTATAGTAGTTATATTCTTGTATATAGGGGCAGTATTATAGTAGTTATATTCTTGTAAATAGGGGGCAGTATTATAGTAGTTATATTCTTGTATATAGGGGCAGTATTATAGTAGTTATATTCTTGTATATAGGGGCTGTATTATAGTAGTTATATTCTTGTATATAGGGGCATTATTATAGTAGTTATATTCTTGTATATAGGGGCTGTATTATAGTAGTTATATTCTTGTATATAGGGGCTGTATTATAGTAGTTATATTCTTGTATATAGGGGCAGTATAGTAGTTATATTCTTGTATATAGGGGCAGTATTATAGTAGTTATATTCCTGTATATAGGAGCAGTATTATAGTAGTTATATTCTTGTATATATGGAGCAGTATTATAGTAGTTATATTCTTGTATATAGGGGCAGTATTATAGTAGTTATATTCTTGTATATAGGGGCAGTATTATAGTAGTTATATTCTTGTATATAGGGGCAGTATTATAGTAGTTATATTCCTGTATATAGGAGCAGTATTATAGTAGTTATATTCTTGTATATAGGGGCAGTATTATAGTAGTTATATTCTTGTATATAGGGGCAGTATTATAGTAGTTATATTCTTGTATATAGGGGCAGTATTATAGTAGTTATATTCCTGTATATAGGAGCAGTATTATAGTAGTTATATTCTTGTATATAGGAGCAGTATTATAGTAGTTATATTCTTGTATATAGGAGCAGTATTATAGTAGTTATATTCTTGTACATAGGGGGCAGTATTATAGCAGTTATATTCTTGTATATAGGGGCAGTATTATAGTAGTTATATTCTTGTATATAGGGGGAAGTATTATAGTAGTTATATTCTTGTATATAGGGGGAAGTATTATAGTAGTTATATTCTTGTATATAGGGGGCAGTATTATAGCAGTTATATTCCTGTACATAGGGGCAGTATTTTAGTAGTTATATTCTTGTACATAGGAGCAGTATTATAGTAGTTATATTCTTGTATATAGGGAGCAGTATTATAGTATTTATATTCTTGTTTATAGGGGCAGTATTATAGTAGTTATATTCTTGTACATAGGGGCAGTATTATAGTTATATTCCTGTACATAGGGGCAGTATTATAGTAGTTATATTCTTGTATATAGGGGGCAGTATTATAGTAGTTATATTCTTGTATATAGGGGCAGTATTATAGTAGTTATATTCTTGTATATAGGGGCTGTATTATAGCAGTTATATTCTTGTATATAGGGGCAGTATTATAGCAGTTATATTCTTGTATATAGGGGGCAGTATTATAGTAGTTATATTCTTGTATATAGGAGCAGTATTATAGTAGTTATATTCTTGTATATAGGGGACAGTATTATAGTAGTTATATTCTTGTATATAGGGGCAGTATTATAGTAGTTATATTCTTGTACATAGGGGCAGTATTATAGTAGTTATATTCTTGTATATAGGAGCAGTATTATAGTAGTTATATTCTTGTATATAGGAGCAGTATTATAGTAGTTATATTCTTGTATATAGGGGCAGTATTATAGTAGTTATATTCTTGTATATAGGGGACAGTATTATAGTAGTTATATTCTTGTATATAGGGGCAGTATTATAGTAGTTATATTCTTGTACATAGGGGCAGTATTATAGTAGTTATTTTCTTGTATATAGGAGCAGTATTATAGTAGTTATATTCTTGTATATAGGAGCAGTATTATAGTAGTTATATTCTTGTATATAGGGGCAGTATTATAGTAGTTATATTCTTGTATATAGGGAGCAGTATTATAGTATTTATATTCTTGTATATAGGGGCAGTATTATAGTAGTTATATTCTTGTACATAGGGGCAGTATTATAGTTATATTCCTGTACATAGGGGCAGTATTATAGTAGTTATATTCTTGTATATAGGGGGCAGTATTATAGTAGTTATATTCTTGTATATAGGGGCAGTATTATAGTAGTTATATTCTTGTATATAGGGGCAGTATTATAGTAGTTATATTCTTGTATATAGGGGGCAGTATTATAGTAGTTATATTCTTGTATATAGGGGGCAGTATTATAGTAGTTATATTCTTGTATATAGGGGCAGTATTATAGTAGTTATATTCTTGTATATAGGGGCAGTATTATAGTAGTTATATTCTTGTATATAGGGGGCAGTATTATAGTAGTTATATTCTTGTATATAGGGGCAGTATTATAGTAGTTATATTCTTGTATATAGGGGCAGTATTATAGTAGTTATATTCTTGTATATAGGAGCAGTATTATAGTAGTTATATTCTTGTACATAGGGGCAGTATTATAGTAGTTATATTCTTGTATATAGGGGCAGTAATATAGTAGTTATATTCTTGTACATAGGAGCAGTATTATAGTAGTTATATTCTTGTATATAGGAGCAGTATTATAGCAGTTATATTCTTGTATATAGGGGCAGTAATATAGTAGTTATATTCTTGTATATAGGGGCAGTATTATAGTAGTTATATTCTTGTATATAGGGGCAGTATTATAGTAGTTATATTCTTGTATATAGGGGCAGTAATATAGTAGTTATATTCTTGTACATAGGAGCAGTATTATAGTAGTTATATTCTTGTATATAGGGGCAGTAATATAGTAGTTATATTCTTGTACATAGGAGCAGTATTATAGTAGTTATATTCTTGTATATAGGAGCAGTATTATAGCAGTTATATTCTTGTATATAGGGGCAGTAATATAGTAGTTATATTCTTGTATATAGGGGCAGTATTATAGTAGTTATATTCTTGTATATAGGAGCAGTATTATAGCAGTTATATTCTTGTATATAGGGGCAGTAATATAGTAGTTATATTCTTGTATATAGGGGGCAGTATTATAGTAGTTATATTCTTGTACATAGGGGCAGTATTATAGTAGTTATATTCTTGTACATAGGAGCAGTATTATAGTAGTTACATTCTCCAGAGTTTTCACAGGGGTCTCTCCTGGGGTCTCTCCCGCTGTCCCTCCCAGTGTCTCGGTCAGGGTGTCCCCCGCCATCTCTTCCGGGGTCTTCGCCGCTGTGCGCTGGCTCTCCCCTCTTGCAGGCTGCATGTTGCTGTGTGCATGTCTGATGGCAGCACATAGTGGTGCCCGCGCCCGCAGATGTGCCCGCTCCTGCTGCAGCTGCTGGTCCCCTGACACCTCCTGATTAATGTCCTCAGGTTGTCGGAGCTGCGTCTCCCCTGCGGCCACTTGTCACATATGATGAGTGCTGTGGATGCTGGGATAAGCCTGGCTGCCAGTGAGGGGTCCGGGGACGGTGCCCACCAGAGCGTGGCATTGTCAGCCCATGTGGAATTACACCATGGAGCGGATTCATCCCCCATGCACTGACTGCTGCAGGGGGCTCTGCACACACAGGGGGTATCGGGGGCTGCTGGGGCTCTGTGCACACGGGGGTGGTATTGGGGGCTCTGTGCACACGGGGGTGGTATCGGGGGCTCTGTGCACACGGGGGGTGGTATCGGGGGCTCTGTGCACACGGGGGGTGGTATCGGGGGCTCTGTGCACACGGGGGGTGGTATCGGGGGCTCTGTGCACACGGGGGGTGGTATCGGGGGCTCTGTGCACACGGGGGGTGGTATCGGGGGCTCTGTGCACACGGGGGTGGTTTTGGGGGGCTCTGTGAACACACGGGGGGGGGGGGTATTGGGGGCCGCTGGCCTTGGTGCTGAGCACAGACTGTTGATACTCCTTTATACGAGCCGGTCAGTGTCTGTGGAAAGCTGGGTGTGAGCTCGTAGATGCTTCACTGCAGCCCCCCAGGACCTTCTCACAGTGGTGTAGACGTTACAGCAGGAGAGTGAAATGGTAATGTGGACGGGGGCTACAATCCGGGTCGCGCAGGAGGAGGGTTATTTGGTGCCGCACTGGAATCTCCATTTGTAATATTTTATATGTTCTTGAAATGGAAAACTCTGAGCTCAATAATTACTGGTGGGACCAGATTGTTATACCGCCAGTGTGTGCACCGCCAATGTGTATACTGCCAATGTGTGCACCGCCAATGTGTATACTGCCAGTGTGTGCACCGCCAATTTGTATACTGCCAATGTGTGCACCGCCAATGTGTATACTGCCAATGTGTGCACCGCCAATGTGTATACTGCCAGTGTGTGCACCGCCAATTTGTATACTGCCAATGTGTGCACCGCCAATCTGTATACTGCCAATGTGTGCACCGCCAATCTGTATACTGCCAATGTGTGCACCGCCAATCTGTACACCGCCAATGTGTATACCGCCAGTGTGTGCACCGCCAATGTGTATACTGCCAATGTGTATACTGCCAGTGTGTGCACCGCCAATGTGTATACTGCCAATGTGTGCACCTCCAGTGTGTGCACCGCCAATGTGTATACTGCCAATGTGTGCACCGCCAATGTGTATACCGCCAGTGTGTGCACCGCCAATGTGTATACTGCCAGTGTGTGCACCGCCAATGTGTATACTGCCAATGTGTGCACCTCCAGTGTGTGCACCGCTAATCTGTATACTGCCAATGTGTGCACCGCCAATCTGTATACTGCCAATGTGTGCACCGCCAATGTGTACACCGCCAATGTGTATACTGCCAATGTGTGCACCGCCAATGTGTATACTGCCAATGTGTGCACCGCCAATGTGTGCACCACTAATGTGTATACTGCCAATTTTTGCACTGCTAATGTGTATACTGCCATTGTGTGCACCGCCAATTTTTGCACCGCTAATGTCTATACCACCAATGTGTGCACCGCCAATGTGTGCACCGCTAATGTATATACTGCCAATGTGTACACCGCCAATGTGTATACCGCCATTGTGTGCATCACCAATTAGTATACAGCCAATGTGTGCACTGCAACAGCGGACAACAAGGCTCAGCCACTGCAGGGAAAGCACCAGAGGAGAGGAGACCAGAAATGTGTCTGTACGGCTGCCCCCCGCAACTACTGACACCCAGCCTGTATATTATATATGAGAGGTGTCAGCCTGTATATTATATGTGAGGGGTGTCAGCCTGTATATTATATGTGAGAGGTGTCAGCCTGTATATTATATGTGAGAGGTGTCAGCCTGTATATTATATGTGAGGGGTGTCAGCCTGTATATTATATGTGAGAGGTGTCAGCCTGTATATTATATGTGAGGGGTGTCAGCCTGTATATTATATGTGAGGGGTGTCGGCCTGTATATTATATGTGAGAGGTGTCAGCCTGTATATTATATGTGAGGGGTGTCAGCCTGTATATTATATGTGAGAGGTGTCAGCCTGTATATTATATGTGAGGGGTGTCAGCCTGTATATTATATGTGAGAGGTGTCAGCCTGTATATTATATGTGAGAGGTGTCAGCCTGTATATTATATGTGAGAGGTGTCAGCCTGTATATTATATGTGAGAGGTGTCAGCCTGTATATTATATGTGAGGGGTGTCAGCCTGTATATTATATGTGAGAGGTGTCAGCCTGTATATTATATGTGAGGGGTGTCAGCCTGTATATTATATGTGAGGGGTGTCGGCCTGTATATTATATGTGAGAGGTGTCAGCCTGTATATTATATGTGAGGGGTGTCAGCCTGTATATTATATGTGAGAGGTGTCAGCCTGTATATTATATGTGAGGGGTGTCAGCCTGTATATTATATGTGAGGGGTGTCAGCCTGTATATTATATGTGAGAGGTGTCAGCCTGTATATTATATGTGAGGGGTGTCAGCCTGTATATTATATGTGAGAGGTGTCGGCCTGTATATTATATGTGAGGGGTGTCAGCCTGTATATTATATGTGAGAGGTGTCAGCCTGTATATTATATGTGAGGGGTGTCAGCCTGTATATTATATGTGAGAGGTGTCAGCCTGTATATTATATGTGAGGGGTGTCAGCCTGTATATTATATGTGAGAGGTGTCAGCCTGTATATTATATGTGAGAGGTGTCAGCCTGTATATTATATGTGAGGGGTGTCAGCCTGTATATTATATGTGAGGGGTGTCAGCCTGTATATTATATGTGAGAGGTGTCAGCCTGTATATTATATGTGAGGGGTGTCAGCCTGTATATTATATGTGAGAGGTGTCAGCCTGTATATTATATGTGAGAGGTGTCAGCCTGTATATTATATGTGAGGGGGTGTCAGCCTGTATATTATATGTGAGGGGTGTCAGCCTGTATATTATATGTGAGGGGTGTCAGCCTGTATATTATATGTGAGAGGTGTCAGCCTGTATATTATATGTGAGAGGTGTCAGCCTGTATATTATATGTGAGAGGTGTCAGCCTGTATATTATATGTGAGAGGTGTCAGCCTGTATATTATATGTGAGGGGTGTCAGCCTGTATATTATATGTGAGAGGTGTCTGCCTGTATATTATATGTGAGAGGTGTCAGCCTGTATATTATATGTGAGAGGTGTCTGCCTGTATATTATATGTGAGGGGTGTCAGCCTGTATATTATATGTGAGAGGTGTCAGCCTGTATATTATATGTGAGGGGTGTCAGCCTGTGTATTATATGTGAGAGGTGTCGGCCTGTATATTATATGTGAGAGGTGTCAGCCTGTATATTATATGTGAGGGGTGTCAGCCTGTATATTATATGTGAGGGGTGTCAGCCTGTATATTATATGTGAGGGGTGTCAGCCTGTATATTATATGTGAGGGGTGTCAGCCTGTATATTATATGTGAGGGGTGTCAGCCTGTATATTATATGTGAGAGGTGTCAGCCTGTATATTATATGTGAGAGGTGTCAGCCTGTATATTATATGTGAGGGGTGTCAGCCTGTATATTATATGTGAGGGGTGTCAGCCTGTATATTATATGTGAGAGGTGTCAGCCTGTATATTATATGTGAGGGGTGTCAGCCTGTATATTATATGTGAGAGGTGTCGGCCTGTATATTATATGTGAGGGGTGTCAGCCTGTATATTATATGTGAGAGGTGTCAGCCTGTATATTATATGTGAGGGGTGTCAGCCTGTATATTATATGTGAGAGGTGTCGGCCTGTATATTATATGTGAGAGGTGTCAGCCTGTATATTATATGTGAGGGGTGTCAGCCTGTATATTATATGTGAGAGGTGTCAGCCTGTATATTATATGTGAGGGGTGTCAGCCTGTATATTATATGTGAGGGGTGTCAGCCTGTATATTATATGTGAGGGGTGTCAGCCTGTATATTATATGTGAGGGGTGTCAGCCTGTATATTATATGTGAGGGGTGTCAGCCTGTATATTATATGTGAGGGGTGTCAGCCTGTATATTATATGTGAGAGGTGTCAGCCTGTATATTATATGTGAGAGGTGTCAGCCTGTATATTATATGTGAGGGGTGTCAGCCTGTATATTATATGTGAGGGGTGTCAGCCTGTATATTATATGTGAGAGGTGTCAGCCTGTATATTATATGTGAGGGGTGTCAGCCTGTATATTATATGTGAGAGGTGTCGGCCTGTATATTATATGTGAGGGGTGTCAGCCTGTATATTATATGTGAGAGGTGTCAGCCTGTATATTATATGTGAGGGGTGTCAGCCTGTATATTATATGTGAGAGGTGTCAGCCTGTATATTATATGTGAGAGGTGTCAGCCTGTATATTATATGTGAGAGGTGTCGGCCTGTATATTATATGTGAGAGGTGTCAGCCTGTATATTATATGTGAGAGGTGTCAGCCTGTATATTATATGTGAGGGGTGTCAGCCTGTATATTATATGTGAGGGGTGTCAGCCTGTATATTATATGTGAGAGGTGTCAGCCTGTATATTATATGTGAGGGGTGTCAGCCTGTATATTATATGTGAGGGGTGTCGGCCTGTATATTATATGTGAGGGGTGTCAGCCTGTATATTATATGTGAGAGGTGTCAGCCTGTATATTATATGTGAGGGGTGTCGGCCTGTATATTATATGTGAGGGGTGTCAGCCTGTATATTATATGTGAGAGGTGTCAGCCTGTATATTATATGTGAGGGGTGTCAGCCTGTATATTATATGTGAGAGGTGTCAGCCTGTATATTATATGTGAGAGGTGTCAGCCTGTATATTATATGTGAGAGGTGTCGGCCTGTATATTATATGTGAGAGGTGTCAGCCTGTATATTATATGTGAGGGGTGTCAGCCTGTATATTATATGTGAGGGGTGTCAGCCTGTATATTATATGTGAGAGGTGTCAGCCTGTATATTATATGTGAGAGGTGTCGGCCTGTATATTATATGTGAGAGGTGTCAGCCTGTATATTATATGTGAGGGGTGTCAGCCTGTATATTATATGTGAGGGGTGTCAGCCTGTATATTATATGTGAGGGGTGTCGGCCTGTATATTATATGTGAGGGGTGTCAGCCTGTATATTATATGTGAGGGGTGTCAGCCTGTATATTATATGTGAGAGGTGTCGGCCTGTATATTATATGTGAGGGGTGTCAGCCTGTATATTATATGTGAGAGGTGTCAGCCTGTATATTATATGTGAGAGGTGTCGGCCTGTATATTATATGTGAGGGGTGTCGGCCTGTATATTATATGTGAGAGGTGTCAGCCTGTATATTATATGTGAGAGGTGTCAGCCTGTATATTATATGTGAGGGGTGTCGGCCTGTATATTATATGTGAGAGGTGTCAGCCTGTATATTATATGTGAGGGGTGTCAGCCTGTATATTATATGTGAGAGGTGTCAGCCTGTATATTATATGTGAGAGGTGTCAGCCTGTATATTATATGTGAGAGGTGTCAGCCTGTATATTATATGTGAGAGGTGTCGGCCTGTATATTATATGTGAGAGGTGTCAGCCTGTATATTATATGTGAGAGGTGTCAGCCTGTATATTATATGTGAGGGGTGTCAGCCTGTATATTATATGTGAGAGGTGTCGGCCTGTATATTATATGTGAGGGGTGTCAGCCTGTATATTATATGTGAGGGGTGTCAGCCTGTATATTATATGTGAGGGGTGTCGGCCTGTATATTATATGTGAGGGGTGTCAGCCTGTATATTATATGTGAGGGGTGTCAGCCTGTATATTATATGTGAGAGGTGTCGGCCTGTATATTATATGTGAGGGGTGTCAGCCTGTATATTATATGTGAGGGGTGTCAGCCTGTATATTATATGTGAGGGGTGTCAGCCTGTATATTATATGTGAGGGGTGTCAGCCTGTATATTATATGTGAGGGGTGTCAGCCTGTATATTATATGTGAGGGGTGTCAGCCTGTATATTATATGTGAGAGGTGTCAGCCTGTATATTATATGTGAGGGGTGTCGGCCTGTATATTATATGTGAGGGGTGTCGGCCTGTATATTATATGTGAGAGGTGTCAGCCTGTATATTATATGTGAGGGGTGTCAGCCTGTATATTATATGTGAGGGGTGTCAGCCTGTATATTATATGTGAGAGGTGTCAGCCTGTATATTATATGTGAGAGGTGTCGGCCTGTATATTATATGTGAGGGGTGTCAGCCTGTATATTATATGTGTTATATGTGAGAGGTGTCAGCCTGTGTATTATATGTGAGAGGTGTCGGCCTGTATATTATATGTGAGGGGTGTCAGCCTGTATATTATATGTGAGGGGTGTCAGCCTGTATATTATATGTGAGAGGTGTCAGCTTGTATATTATATGTGAGAGGTGTCAGCCTGTGTATTATATGTGAGAGGTGTCGGCCTGTATATTATATGTGAGAGGTGTCGGCCTGTATATTATATGTGAGGGGTGTCAGCCTGTATATTATATGTGAGGGGTGTCAGCCTGTATATTATATGTGAGAGGTGTCAGCCTGTATATTATATGTGAGAGGTGTCAGCCTGTATATTATATGTGAGAGGTGTCAGCCTGTATATTATATGTGAGAGGTGTCAGCCTGTATATTATATGTGAGAGGTGTCAGCCTGTATATTATATGTGAGGGGTGTCAGCCTGTATATTATATGTGAGAGGTGTCAGCCTGTATATTATATGTGAGAGATGTCAGCCTGTATATTATATGTGAGGGGTGTCAGCCTGTATATTATATGTGAGGGGTGTCAGCCTGTATATTATATGTGAGGGGTGTCAGGCTGTATATTATATGTGAGAGGTATACACATTTATTGGACATCCCTAGATGACCAAATTAAGGAGTAACGCCATTTTTCAATAAAATCAATCTTTATTTAAACATATTTTTTTAAAATATTTTAGCAAAAAAGGTACCGTATAAAAGAGAGGCACGGACAGGCACATAATTAGATCCCTATATTAGTAACTGGGATATTTACACCCAGGCAGGTAAATGTATATCTGATTACAGCCAAAAACCAAATATTAAATGAATCTAGTGATTATACCAATTATTAATACCAGTATACCATATTCATTGCTGCACAAATCTCCACATATATAATTTAAGACAAGTATCATATGCCATATGGACCAAGAGCAGACTCTGCGGTTCCACCTGCGTTTTTTCATCTGCAGTGCATAGATTTTTTCATGCAGGGTTCCTCCATGAATAATCTGTACTCATAAGAATAAATAAATAAAAGAGTATGGAGGTTCCCTAAGCACGAATCAATTCCATTGAATGCAGTATAAATTAATGAACGCACAAGGTGGTGTCAGCAGAGCCTGCTCAGGCTCACAGATTACATAGAATTCATGACACTTAGAAACATACAATGTGCAGCAACAAACCATCTATGATAACGACCGCACAAACCATGCAAGTCCAAAAATCAACTAGAGATTAGTGTAATTAGGCTGACAAAATACATGATAATATCATAATATTACATCACCTGACTGGGAAGTATCCTGCCGTGACCCTCGCACTCCGACACGTGTTTCACAAACAGCTTTCTCAAGGAGAAAGCTGTTTGTGAAACACGTGTCGGAGTGCGAGGGTCACGGCAGGATACTTCCCAGTCAGGTGATGTAATATTATGATATTATCATGTATTTTGTCAGCCTAATTACACTAATCTCTAGTTGATTTTTGGACTTGCATGGTTTGTGCGGTCGTTATCATAGATGGTTTGTTGCTGCACATTGTATGTTTCTAAGTGTCATGAATTCTATGTAATCTGTGAGCCTGAGCAGGCTCTGCTGACACCACCTTGTGCGTTCATTAATTTATACTGCATTCAATGGAATTGATTCGTGCTTAGGGAACCTCCATACTCTTTTATTTATTTATTCTTATGAGTACAGATTATTCATGGAGGAACCCTGCATGAAAAAATCTATGCACTGCAGATGAAAAAACGCAGGTGGAACCGCAGAGTCTGCTCTTGGTCCATATGGCATATGATACTTGTCTTAAATTATATATGTGGAGATTTGTGCAGCAATGAATATGGTATACTGGTATTAATAATTGGTATAATCACTAGATTCATTTAATATTTGGTTTTTGGCTGTAATCAGATATACATTTACCTGCCTGGGTGTAAATATCCCAGTTACTAATATAGGGATCTAATTATGTGCCTGTCCGTGCCTCTCTTTTATACGGTACCTTTTTTGCTAAAATATTTTAAAAAAATATGTTTAAATAAAGATTGATTTTATTGAAAAATGGCGTTACTCCTTAATTTGGTCATCTAGGGATGTCCAATAAATGTGTATAAATCATGTATCTTGGAGTGCTAGTAGGTAACTAATAGGACATGAGGTTGTTAATTGTATATGTGAGAGGTGTCAGGCTGTATATTATATGTGAGGGGTGTCGGCCTGTATATTATATGTGAGAGGTGTCAGCCTGTATATTATATGTGAGGGGTGTCAGCCTGTATATTATATGTGGGGTTGTCGGTGTGACGGGGGGGTGTATATAGCGGGTGTTGGGGGGGGGGGGGTGTGTATATGTGACGGGGGTGTGTATATAGCGGGTGTTGGGGGGGGTGTATATGTGACGGGGGTGTGTATATAGCGGGTGTCGGGGGGGTGTATATGTGACGGGGGTGTGTATATAGCGGGTGTCGGGGGGGGGTGTATATGTGACGGGGGGGTGTATATAGCGGGTGTTGGGGGGGGTGTATATGTGACGGGGGTGTGTATATAGCGGGTGTTGGGGGGGTGTATATGTGACGGGGGTGTGTATATAGCGGGTGTTGGGGGGGGTGTATATGTGACGGGGGTGTGTATATAGCGGGTGTTGGGGGGGTGTATATGTGACGGGGGTGTGTATATAGCGGGTGTCGGGGGGGTGTATATGTGACGGGGGTGTGTATATGTGACGGGGGTGTATATAGCGGGTGTCGGGGGGGTGTAATTGTGACGGGGGGGTGTATATAGCGGGTGTTGGGGGGGGTGTATATGTGACGGGGGTGTGTATATAGCGGGTGTTGGGGGGGGTGTATATGTGACGGGGGTGTGTATATAGCGGTTGTTGGGGGGGGGTGTAATTGTGACGGGGGTGTGTATATGTGACGGGGGTGTGTATATAGCGGGTGTTGGGGGGGTGTATATGTGACGGGGGTGTGTATATAGCGGGTGTTGGGGGGGTGTATATGTGACGGGGGGGTGTATATAGCGGGTGTTGGGGGGGGTGTAATTGTGACGGGGGGGTGTATATAGCGGGTGTTGGGGGGGGGTGTAATTGTGACGGGGGTGTGTATATAGCGGGTGTTGGGGGGGGTGTAATTGTGACGGGGGTGTGTATATAGCGGGTGTTGGGGGGGTGTAATTGTGACGGGGGTGTGTATATAGCGGTTGTTGGGGGGGGGTGTAATTGTGACGGGGGTGTGTATATAGCGGTTGTTGGGGGGGGTGTAATTGTGACGGGGGGGTGTATATAGCGGTTGTTGGGGGGGTGTAATTGTGACGGGGGGTGTGTATATAGCGGGTGTTGGGGGGGTGTATATGTGACGGGGGTGTGTATATAGCGGGTGTTGGGGGGGGTGTAATTGTGACGGGGGGGTGTATATAGCGGTTGTTGGGGGGGTGTAATTGTGACGGGGGTGTGTATATAGCGGTTGTTGGGGGGGGTGTAATTGTGACGGGGGGGTGTATATAGCGGTTGTTGGGGGGGTGTAATTGTGACGGGGGTGTGTATATAGCGGTTGTTGGGGGGGGGGTGTAATTGTGACGGGGGTGTGTATATAGCGGTTGTTGGGGGGGGTGTAATTGTGACGGGGGGGTGTATATAGCGGTTGTTGGGGGGGTGTAATTGTGACGGGGGTGTGTATATAGCGGTTGTTGGGGGGGGTGTAATTGTGACGGGGGGTGTATATAGCGGTTGTTGGGGGGGTGTAATTGTGACGGGGGTGTGTATATAGCGGTTGTTGGGGGGGGTGTAATTGTGACGGGGGTGTGTATATAGCGGTTGTCGGGGGGGTGTAATTGTGACGGGGGTGTGTATATAGCGGTTGTTGGGGGGGGTGTAATTGTGACGGGGGGTGTATATAGCGGTTGTTGGGGGGGTGTAATTGTGACGGGGGGGTGTATATAGCGGTTGTTGGGGGGGTGTAATTGTGACGGGGGGGTGTATATAGCGGTTGTTGGGGGGGGTGTAATTGTGACGGGGGGGTGTATATAGCGGTTGTTGGGGGGGTGTAATTGTGACGGGGGGTGTATATAGCGGTTGTTGGGGGGGTGTAATTGTGACGGGGGGGTGTATATAGCGGTTGTTGGGGGGGTGTAATTGTGACGGGGTATGCGGCAGAGCAGTGAGGGATTCAGGCCGAGGAACAATCTAAAGGGCTTTATTGGAACCACAGATATAAATCCTTAGTGTGCACGGAGTCCACAACAAAACCACAGATCCGGGGGCGTCTCCCGGTATCCCTCCGCCCGGTATTCCTCCGCCCGGTATCCCTCCGCCCGGTATCCCTCCGCCCGGTATCCCTCCGCCCGGTATCCCTCCGCCCGGTATCCCTCCGCCCGGTATTCCTTTGCCCGGTATCCCTCCGCCCGGTATCCCTCCACCAGGGAAAATAGGGCAATGTCCTTATATGAGATCCTGGAGCCCAACAGGGGAACAACAAAACCCAATCCACCGTGGCCACTGATCTCCAGTCTGTAACAGTCCATACACAGGACTATACCCACCTAGCACTCACTGCATCGACCCTATACCCACCTAGCACTCACTGCATCCGACCCTATACCCACCTAGCACTCACTGCATCGACCCTATACTCACCTAGCACTCACTGCATCGACCCTATACCCACCTAGCACTCACTGCATCGACCCTATACCCACCTAGCACTCACTGCATCGACCCTATACCCACCTAGCACTCACTGCATCGACCCTATACCTACCTAGCACTCACTGCATCGACCCTATACCCACCTAGCACTCACTGCATCCGACCCTATACTCACCTAGCACTCACTGCATCCGACCCTATACTCACCTAGCACTCACTGCATCGACCCTATACCCACCTAGCACTCACTGCATCGACCCTATACCCACCTAGCACTCACTGCATCGACCCTATACTCACCTAGCACTCACTGCATCGACCCTATACCCACCTAGCACTCACTGCATCGACCCTATACCCACCTAGCACTCACTGCATCGACCCTATACTCACCTAGCACTCACTGCATCGACCCTATACCCACCTAGCACTCACTGCATCGACCCTATACCCACCTAGCACTCACTGCATCGACCCTATACCCACCTAGCACTCACTGCATCGACCCTATACCCACCTAGCACTCACTGCATCCGACCCTATACTCACCTAGCACTCACTGCATCCGACCCTATACTTACCTAGCACTCACTGCATCGACCCTATACCCACCTAGCACTCACTGCATCGACCCTATACCCACCTAGCACTCACTGCATCGACCCTATACCCACCTAGCACTCACTGCATCCGACCCTATACTCACCTAGCACTCACTGCATCCGACCCTATACTCACCTAGCACTCACTGCATCGACCCTATACCCACCTAGCACTCACTGCATCGACCCTATACCCACCTAGCACTCACTGCATCCGACCCTATACTCACCTAGCACTCACTGCATCCGACCCTATACTCACCTAGCACTCACTGCATCGACCCTATACCCACCTAGCACTCACTGCATCGACCCTATACCCACCTAGCACTCACTGCATCCGACCCTATACTCACCTAGCACTCACTGCATCCGACCCTATACTCACCTAGCACTCACTGCATCGACCCTATACCCACCTAGCACTCACTGCATCGACCCTATACCCACCTAGCACTCACTGCATCGACCCTATACCCACCTAGCACTCACTGCATCGACCCTATACCCACCTAGCACTCACTGCATCGACCCTATACCCACCTAGCACTCACTGCATCGACCCTATACCCACCTAGCACTCACTGCATCGACCCTATACCCACCTAGCACTCACTGCATCGACCCTATACCCACCTAGCACTCACTGCATCGACCCTATACCCACCTAGCACTCACTGCATCGACCCTATACCCACCTAGCACTCACTGTATCGACCCTATACTCACCTAGCACTCACTGCATCGATCCTATACCCACCTAGCACTCACTGCATCGACCCTATACCCACCTAGCACTCACTGCATCGACCCTATACCCACCTAGCACTCACTGCATCGACCCTATACCTACCTAGCACTCACTGCATCGACCCTATACCCACCTAGCACTCACTGCATCGACCCTATACCCACCTAGCACTCACTGCATCGACCCTATACCCACCTAGCACTCACTGCATCCGACCCTATACTCACCTAGCACTCACTGCATCCGACCCTATACTCACCTAGCACTCACTGCATCGACCCTATACCCACCTAGCACTCACTGCATCCGACCCTATACCCACCTAGCACTCACTGCATCCGACCCTATACTCACCTAGCACTCACTGCATCGACCCTATACCCACCTAGCACTCACTGCATCGACCCTATACCCACCTAGCACTCACTGCATCCGACCCTATACTCACCTAGCACTCACTGCATCCGACCCTATACCCACCTAGCACTCACTGCATCGACCCTATACCCACCTAGCACTCACTGCATCGACCCTATACCCACCTAGCACTCACTGCATCCGACCCTATACTCACCTAGCACTCACTGCATCCGACCCTATACTCACCTAGCACTCACTGCATCGACCCTATACCCACCTACCACTCACTGCATCGACCCTATACCCACCTAGCACTCACTGCATCGACCCTATACCCACCTAGCACTCACTGCATCGACCCTATACCCACCTAGCACTCACTGCATCGACCCTATACCCACCTAGCACTCACTGCATCGACCCTATACTCACCTAGCACTCACTGCATCGACCCTATACCCACCTAGCACTCACTGCATCGACCCCTATACCCACCTAGCACTCACTGCATCGACCCTATACTCACCTAGCACTCACTGCATCGACCCTATACCTACCTAGCACTCACTGCATCGACCCTATACCTACCTAGCACTCACTGCATCGACCCTATACCCACCTAGCACTCACTGCATCGACCTTATACTCACCTAGCACTCACTGCATCGACCCTATACCCACCTAGCACTCACTGCATCGACCCTATACCCACCTAGCACTCACTGCATCGACCCTATACCCACCTAGCACTCACTGCATCGACCCTATACCCACCTAGCACTCACTGCATTGACCCTATACTCACCTAGCACTCACTGCATCGACCCTATACCCACCTAGCACTCACTGCATCGACCCTATACCCACCTAGCACTCACTGCATCGACCCTATACCCACCTAGCACTCACTGCATCGACCCTATACCCACCTAGCACTCACTGCATCGACCCTATACCCACCTAGCACTCACTGCATCGACCCTATACCCACCTAGCACTCACTGCATCGACCCTATACCCACCTAGCACTCACTGCATCGACCCTATACCCACCTAGCACTCACTGCATCGACCCTATACCCACCTAGCACTCACTGTATCGACCCTATACCCACCTAGCACTCACTGCATCGATCCTATACCCACCTAGCACTCACTGCATCGACCCTATACCCACCTAGCACTCACTGCATCGACCCTATACCCACCTAGCACTCACTGCATCGACCCTATACCCACCTAGCACTCACTGCATCGACCCTATACCCACCTAGCACTCACTGCATCGACCCTATACCCACCTAGCACTCACTGCATCGACCCTATACCCACCTAGCACTCACTGCATCGACCCTATACCCACCTAGCACTCACTGCATCGACCCTATACCCACCTAGCACTCACTGCATCGACCCTATACCCACCTAGCACTCACTGCATCGACCCTATACCCACCTAGCACTCACTGCATCGACCCTATACCCACCTAGCACTCACTGCATCGACCCTATACCCACCTAGCACTCACTGCATCGACCCTATACCCACCTAGCACTCACTGCTATCGACCCTATACCCACCTAGCACTCACTGCATCGATCCCTATACCCACCTAGCACTCACTGCATCGACCCTATACCCACCTAACACTCACTGCATCGACCCTATACCCACCTAGCACTCACTGCATCGACCCTATACCCACCTAGCACTCACTGCATCGACCCTATACCCACCTAGCACTCACTGCATCGACCCTATACCCACCTAGCACTCACTGCATCGACCCTATACCCACCTAGCACTCACTGCATCCGACCCTATACTCACCTAGCACTCACTGCATCCGACCCTATACTCACCTAGCACTCACTGCATCGACCCTATACCCACCTAGCACTCACTGCATCGACCCTATACTCACCTAGCACTCACTGCATCGACCCTATACCCACCTAGCACTCACTGCATCGACCCTATACCCACCTAGCACTCACTGCATCGACCCTATACCCACCTAGCACTCACTGCATCGACCCTATACCCACATAGCACTCACTGTATCGACCCTATACCCACCTAGCACTCACTGCATCGATCCTATACCCACCTAGCACTCACTGCATCGACCCTATACCCACCTAGCACTCACTGCATCGACCCTATACCCACCTAGCACTCACTGCATCGACCCTATACCCACCTAGCACTCACTGCATCGACCCTATACCCACCTAGCACTCACTGCATCGACCCTATACCCACCTAGCACTCACTGCATCGACCCTATACCCACCTAGCACTCACTGCATCCAACCCTATACTCACCTAGCACTCACTGCATCCGACCCTATACTCACCTAGCACTCACTGCATCGACCCTATACCCACCTAGCACTCACTGCATCCGACCCTATACCCACCTAGCACTCACTGCATCCGACCCTATACTCACCTAGCACTCACTGCATCGACCCTATACCCACCTAGCACTCACTGCATCGACCCTATACCCACCTAGCACTCACTGCATCCGACCCTATACTCACCTAGCACTCACTGCATCCGACCCTATACTCACCTAGCACTCACTGCATCGACCCTATACTCACCTAGCACTCACTGCATCGACCCTATACCCACCTAGCACTCACTGCATCGACCCTATACCCACCTAGCACTCACTGCATCCGACCCTATACTCACCTAGCACTCACTGCATCGACCCTATACTCACCTAGCACTCACTGCATCGACCCTATACTCACCTAGCACTCACTGCATCGACCCTATACCCACCTAGCACTCACTGCATCCGACCCTATACCCACCTAGCACTCACTGCATCGACCCTATACCCACCTAGCACTCACTGCATCGACCCTATACCCACCTAGCACTCACTGCATCGACCCTATACCCACCTAGCACTCACTGCATCCGACCCTATACTCACCTAGCACTCACTGCATCCGACCCTATACTCACCTAGCACTCACTGCATCGACCCTATACCCACCTAGCACTCACTGCATCGACCCTATACCCACCTAGCACTCACTGCATCGACCCTGTACCCACCTAGCACTCACTGCATCGACCCTGTACCCACCTAGCACTCACTGCATCGACCCTATACCCACCTAGCACTCACTGCATCGACCCTATACCCACCTAGCACTCACTGCATCGACCCTATACCCACCTAGCACTCACTGCATCGACCCTATACCCACCTAGCACTCACTGCATCGACCCTATACCCACCTAGCACTCACTGCATCGACCCTGTACCCACCTAGCACTCACTGCATCGACCCTGTACTCACCTAGCACTCACTGCATCGACCCTATACCCACCTAGCACTCACTGCATCGACCCTATACCCACCTAGCACTCACTTTATCGACCCTATACTCACCTAGCACTCACTGCATCGACCCTATACCTACCTAGCACTCACTGCATCGACCCTATACCTACCTAGCACTCACTGCATCGACCCTATACCCACCTAGCACTCACTGCATCGACCTTATACTCACCTAGCACTCACTGCATCGACCCTATACCCACCTAGCACTCACTGCATCGACCCTATACTCACCTAGCACTCACTGCATCGACCCTATACCCACCTAGCACTCACTGCATCGACCCTATACCCACCTAGCACTCACTGTATCGACCCTATACCCACCTAGCACTCACTGCATCGACCCTATACCCACCTAGCACTCACTGCATCGACCCTATACCCACCTAGCACTCACTGCATCGACCCTATACCCACCTAGCACTCACTGCATCGACCCAATACCCACCTAGCACTCACTGCATCGACCCTATACCCACCTAGCACTCACTGCATCGACCCTATACCCACCTAGCACTCACTGCATCGACCCTATACCCACCTAGCACTCACTGCATCGACCCTATACCCACCTAGCACTCACTGCATCGACCCTATACCCACCTAGCACTCACTGCATCGACCCTATACTCACCTAGCACTCACTGCATCGACCCTATACCCACCTAGCACTCACTGCATCGACCCTATACCCACCTAGCACTCACTGCATCGACCCTATACCCACCTAGCACTCACTGCATCGACCCTATACCCACCTAGCACTCACTGCATTGACCCTATACCCACCTAGCACTCACTGCATCGACCCTATACCCACCTAGCACTCACTGCATCGACCCTATACTCACCTAGCACTCACTGCATCGACCCTATACCCACCTAGCACTCACTGCATCGACCCTATACCCACCTAGCACTCACTGCATCGACCCTATACCCACCTAGCACTCACTGCATCGACCCTATACCCACCTAGCACTCACTGCATCGACCCTATACCCACCTAGCACTCACTGTATCGACCCTATACCCACCTAGCACTCACTGCATCGACCCTATACCCACCTAGCACTCACTGCATCGACCCTATACCCACCTAGCACTCACTGCATCGACCCTATACCCACCTAGCACTCACTGCATCGACCCTATACCCACCTAGCACTCACTGGCACAATTTTTGTTCTATGTTTGAAAGGCGCCCCATGTGTCTATTTTAATAAGATAATAATACAATCTATTTTAGGGGTAATGATTTGGCGGTTTCTCTAGTGCTGCGCCTCTGCTGATACCGGCTGTGGTTAGTTGTTTGCTGCACTGACCCTGGAGGTAACAAATCCTCCCATTTTTCTCTCCTCTGCGCGCGGTGCTGGCCTCATGTTTGGTGTCACAGCGCAGGTCAAGGTCACAGCCGGCGCCGCCGTCCTCCTCATTCCTCTGCCCATCACATCCCGCCGCCGCCTTCTATAAAACACATAAAGTCCATTACCTGGAGCCGCAGCACAGCCGAGGAAAGGTGACGGGAGCCATGTACTCAATCTGCCGTCTGCAAACGATACACGGCCCAAAGCGGGAGCGAAACGCATCGTCCTGTAATATAGAGCGACTATCCGGAGAGTGGGGGATGCACACAGCGCTCGGGATTAATGAGTACACCCCCTCTATATTCAGTGCTCAGTATAAATGAGTACACCCCTTCTATATTCAGTGCTCAGTATAAATGAGTACACCCCCTCTATATCCAGTGCTCAGTATAAATGAGTACACCCCCTCTATATCCAGTGCTCAGCATAAATCAGTACACTCCCTGTAGGTACAGTGCTCGGCATAAATGAGTACACCCCTTCTATATTCAGTGCTCAGTATAAATGAGTACACCCCCTCTATATCCAGTGGTCAGTATAAATGAGTACACCCCCTGTATATACAATGCTCAGCATAAATCAGTACACTCCCTGTAGGCACAGTGCTCGGCATAAATGAGTACACCCAGTGTATATACAATACTCAGAATAAATTAGCACATTGCTATATATACAGTGCTCAGCATAAATGAGTGCACCCCCTGTATATACAGGGCTCAGCATAAATGATTATACCCCCTGTGTACACAGGGCTCAGCATAATTGAGTACACCCCTTATATACAGTGTCATGATAAATGAGTACACTGTATGTATATTCAGCGCTCGGCATAAATGAGTACATCCCCTGTATATACTGCACTCAGCATACATTAGTACACCCCCTGTATATACAGCGCTCGGCATACATGAGTACACCATCAGATGCTCATGTTTCGGTGGTGACTTCCATGTGGATTTTCTTCCTTCTCACCATCAGACGCTCCTCTTTCGGTGGTGTCTTCCATGTGGATTTTGTCCACTTCTCACCAGCAGACGCTCCTGTTTCGGTGGTGACTTCCATGTGGATTTTCTTCCTTCTCACCATCAGACACTCCTGTTTCGGTGGTGACTTCCATGTGGATTTTCTTCCTTCTCACCATCAGACGCTCCTGTTTCGGTGGGGACTTCCATGTGGATTTTCTTCCTTCTCACCATCAGACGCTCCTCTTTCGGTGGTGTCTTCCATGTGGATTTTGTCCACTTCTCACCAGCAGATGCTCCTGTTTCGGTGGTGACTTCCATGTGGATTTTCTTCCTTCTCACCATCAGACACTCCTGTTTCGGTGGTGACTTCCATGTGGATTTTCTCCAATTCTCACCATCAGACGCTCCTGTTTCGGTGGGGACTTCCATGTGGATTTTCTCCAATTCTCACCATCAGACGCTCCTGTTTCGGTGGTGACTTCCATGTGGATTTTCTCTCTTCTTACCATCAGACGCTCCTGTTTCGGTGGTGACTTCCATCAGACACTCCTGTTTCGGTGGTGACTTCCATGTGGATTTTCTCTCTTCTTACCATCAGACACTCCTGTTTCGGTGGTGACTTCCATGTGGATTTTCTCCAATTCTCACCATCAGACGCTCCTGTTTCGGTGGGGACTTCCATGTGGATTTTCTCCAATTCTCACCATCAGACGCTCCTGTTTCGGTGGTGACTTCCATGTGGATTTTCTCTCTTCTTACCATCAGACGCTCCTGTTTCGGTGGTGACTTCCATCAGACGCTTCTGTTTCGGTGGTGACTTCCATGTGTATTTTCTCTCTTCTCACCATCAGATGCTCCTGTTTCGGTGGTGACTTCCATGTGTATTTTCTCTCTTCTCACCATCAGACGCTCCTGTTTCGGTGGTGACTTCCATGTGGCTGTTCTCCCTTCTCACCATCAGATGCTTTTCTTTCGATGGTGACTTCCATGTGGATTTTCTTCCTTCTCACCATCAGACGCTCCTGTTTCGGTGGTGACTTCCATCAGACGCTCCTGTTTCGGTGGTGACTTCCATCAGACGCTCCTGTTTCGGTGGTGACTTCCATGTGGATTTTCTCCACTTCTCACCATCAGATGCTCCTCTTTCGGTGGTGACTTCCATCAGACGCTCCTGTTTTGGTGCTGATTTCCATGTGGATTTTCTTCCTTCTCACCATCAGACGCTCCTGTTTCGGTGGGGACTTCCCTGTGGATTTTCCTCTCTTCTCTCCATCAGACGTTCCTGTTTCGGTGGTGACTTCCATGTGGATTTTCCTCTCTTCTCACCATCAGACGCTTCTGTTTTGGTGCTGGTTTCCATGTGGATTTTCCTCTCTTCTCACCATCAGACACTCCTGTTTTGGTGGTGGTTTCCATGTGGATTTTCCTCTCTTCTCACCATCAGACACTTCTGTTTCGGTGGTGGTTTCCATGTGGATTTTCTTCCTTCTCATCATCAGATGTTACATTTTATTGACAAATCCATGAAGTGTACCGACTGAATATTCCCAATGCTGATCCTGATTTCTCCAGACTCCTGCCCTCCCCTCAGCAGCTTGAGTGACCCTCTCTCTCTATGTATGAAAATCTCCCACACATTGTGAGTGACCCCCTCCGTGCATGAGAAGCCCCCACATATTGGGACTGACTCCCCTCTATTGTTTAGAAGTCTCCACATTTTGTGAGAGATCTCCTCCATGGATGAAAATTCCCCACACAAGCTCTGCACTGCTGCCATTCCGGAGCAAGCTCTGCACTGCTGCCATACCGGAGCAAGCTCTGCACTGCTGACATTACGGGGCAAGCTTGGCACTGCTGCCATTCCGGGGCAAGCTCTGCACTGCTGCCATTCCGGAGCAAACTCTGCACTGCTGCGATTACGGGGCAAGCTCTGCACTGCTGCCATTCCGGAGCAAGCTCTGCACTGCTGCCATTACGGGGCAAGCTCTGCACTGCTGCCATTCCGGAGCAAGCTCTGCACTGCTGCCATTCCGGAGCAAGCTCTGCACTGCTGCCATTACGGGGCAAGCTCTGCACTGCTGCCATTACGGGGCAAGCTTGGCACTGCTGCCATTACGGGGCAAGCTTGGCACTGCTGCCATTACGGGGCAAGCTCGGCACTGCTGCCATTCCGGAGCAAGCTTGGCACTGCTGCTGAGTTGATCCTGTAGCTGGCTTCCTCTTCCTATAGAGTTCAAGCCTTAATTTTTCATATGGACTGCGAGTGTTCCTGATGACATCGTAACCAGGACGGTGACATCACCAGGACCCTCCCACTTGTATAAGGATATGTAATGTGTCCATATGATATCAGTTAGTGGCGTATGCTTACAGTACATATCCATATAATTATAGCTTACCTAGTGATGAGCAACCGGATGTCACCAGCATGAGCGGGGTTAACCATTTGTGCACCAGCTCTGCTACATCCACTCTCTTCTGTTGCATATTGTATGCATATTGCATGGTGATATTCGGACATGACATTTGGGGTCCTCTGCATGTAGGTTTGCGCCCTGATTTCGCCTTCTGGTCCTAGGGGCCATGTATTTAGATGCAGTGTAGTATGTAATGTGTAAATCAGGAATGGCGCTGGGACGAAGCATGGTGACCGCCGTATCCCGGCCTGTCAGCAATTCCCGGATTTCTCCAGCCGCCTCCTATCACAGTCTCCGCTGCCGTCCTGCCGATGGTCCTAGTATAATCTAAAGTTAATGATGTATGTATGTAATGTGTGATAATACGAGGGAGCGAAGGCGGCACCAACCAGCATCAGCGGGGTTAACCATTCCTGTGCCGCTGCGCACCCAATATAATGTCCCCACCACTGCAGAAAGCCGCCATCTGCGCCCCCCCCCCTAAGGCTGTGCACACAAAGGGGGCCGCACCCCAAATATAATGCCCTCATCACTGCAGAAAGCCGCGGTCTGTGCCCCCCCTAAGGCTGTGCACACAAAGGGGTCCGCACCCCCAATATAATGCCCTCATCACTGCAGAAAGCCGCGGTCTGTGCCCCCCCTAAGGCTGTGCACACAAAGGGGTCCGCACCCCCAATATAATACCCTCATCACTGCGCCTCCCTAATGCTGTGCACACAAAGGCGTCCGCACCCCCAATATAATGCCCTCATCACTGCGACCCCCTAAGGCTGTGCACACAAAGGGGGCCGCACTCCCAATATAATGCCCCCATCACTGCGACCCCCTAAGGCTGTGCACACAGAGGGCTGTTCACCCCCAATATAATACCCTCATCACTGCAGAAAGCTGTGGTCTGTGCCCCCCTAATGCTGTGCACACAAAGGGGTCCGCACCCCCAATATAATGCCCTCATCACCTCTGAGAGGCGACACGCTGCCATCCTCCAATTGTCAGGAAATCCCCAGTGCTGAGCCGGGCACCTCTGCCGGGCACCTCTGCCGGAGACCTGTGCCGGGCACCTCTGCCGGAGACCTCTGCCGGAGACCTCTGCCGGGGACCTCTGCCGGGCACCTCTGCCGGAGACCTCTGCCGGGCACCTCTGCCGGAGACCTCTGCCGGGCACCTCTGCCGGGCACCTCTGCCGGGCACCTCTGCCGGGCACCTCTGCCGAGTACCTCTGCCGAGTACCTCTGCCGGGCACCTCTGCCGGAGACCTCTGCCGAGTACCTCTGCCGGGCACCTCTGCCGGGCACCTCTGCCGGGGACCTCTGCCGGAGACCTCTGCCGGAGACCTCTGCCGGGCACCTCTGCCGGGCACCTCTGCCGGGCACCTCTGCCGGAGACCTCTGCTGGAGACCTCTGCCGGGCACCTCTGCCGGAGACCTCTGCCGGAGACCTCTGCCGGAGACCTCTGCCGTGCACCTCTGCCGGAGACCTCTGCCGGAGACCTCTGCCGGAGACCTCTGCCGAGCACCTCTGCCGGGCACCTCTGCCGGAGACCTCTGCCGTGCACCTCTGCCGGAGACCTCTGCCGGAGACCTCTGCCGGAGACCTCTGCCGTGCACCTCTGCCGGAGACCTCTGCCGGGCACCTCTGCCGGAGACCTCTGCCGGGCACCTCTGCCGGGCACCTCTGCCGGGCACCTCTGCCGTGCACCTCTGCCGACGACCTCTGCCGGAGACCTCTGCCGAGCACCTCTGCCGGAGACCTCTGCCGAGCACCTCTGCCGGAGACCTCTGCCGGAGACCTCTGCCGGGGACCTCTGCCGGAGACCTCTGCCGGGGACCTCTGCCGGGCACCTCTGCCGGAGACCTCTGCCGGGCACCTCTGCCGGGCACCTCTGCCGGAGACCTCTGCCGGGGACCTCTGCCGGAGACCTCTGCCGGGGACCTCTGCCGGAGACCTCTGCCGGGGACCTCTGCCGGGGACCTCTGCCGGGGACCTCTGCCGGGGACCTCTGCCGGGCACCTCTGCCGGGGACCTCTGCCGGGCACCTCTGCCGGGCACCTCTGCCGGAGACCTCTGCCGGAGACCTCTGCCGGGGACCTCTGCCGGGGACCTCTGCCGGGCACCTCTGCCGGAGACCTCTGCCGGGGACCTCTGCCGGGGACCTCTGCCGAGTACCTCTGCCGGAGACCTCTGCCGGGGACCTTTGCCGGAGACCTCTGCCGGGGACCTCTGCCGGGCACCTCTGCCGGGCACCTCTGCCGGGGACCTCTGCCGGGGACCTCTGCCGGGGACCTCTGCCGGGGACCTCTGCCGGGGACCTCTGCCGGGGACCTCTGCCGGAGACCTCTGCCGGGGACCTCTGCCGGGCACCTCTGCCGGGCACCTCTGCCGGAGACCTCTGCCGGGGACCTCTGCCGGGGACCTCTGCCGGAGACCTCTGCCGGGGAGCTCTGCCGGAGACCTCTGCCGGGGACCTCTGCCGGGGACCTCTGCCGGGCACCTCTGCCGGAGACCTCTGCCATTTCGCAGCACAAACAAAATGCATCAAACGCTGCAAAACCGTAAGGTGTGACGGTAGCCTTACAGGTTGTGATTCTCTTGCGTCTTTCCCGTCTCTAGCTGCTGTCCATGTTTGTGGCTCTGATGGAGTAAATCACTTGTGCAGAAGTTGTGCTCTCACCACTAACGTTTTCCACCGGCCGTTAAAGGGAGACGCCGCACACAACGAGGTCTCCATTATGGCCCCAATGGTGAGCCTTTGTCCGCGGTTGGCGGTGAGCCTTTATCCGCGGTTGGCGGTGAGCCGGGGTCCGCGGTTGGCGGTGTGCCGGGGTCCGCGGTTGGCAGTGAGCCTTTATGCACAGTTGGCGGTGAGCTGGGGTCCGCGGTTGGTGGTGAACTGGGGTCCACAGTTGGCGGTGAGTCGTGGTTGGCGGTGAGTCTGGGTCCGTAGTTGGTGGTGTGCCGGGGTCCGTAGTTGGCGGTCAGCCGGGGTCCGCAGTTGGCGGTGAGTCGGGGTTGGCGGTGAGTCGGGGTTGGCGGTGAGCCGGGGTCCGTAGTTGGTGGTGTGCCGGGGTCCGTAGTTGGCGGTGAGCCGGGGTCCGCAGTTGGCAGTGAGTCGGGGTTGGCGGTGAGCCGGGGTGCATAGTTGGCGGTGAGCCGGGGTGCGTAGTTGGCGGTGAGCCGGGGTGCGTAGTTGGCGGTGAGCCGGGGTCCGTAGTTGGCGGTGAGCCGGGGTCCGCAGTTGGCGGTGAGCCGGGGTCCGCAGTTGGCGGTGAGCCGGGGTCCGCGGTTGCTTGTCCAGTAATTTTCATCCCACCTTGTCTGTCAGCACGGGGGCCGCACGGTGCAGATCAGCGTTTGCCGTGGTCGGGGTTATGGCGGTGAATTGGCTGGAGGCGTCTCACCGCGGAGTCGGGTAATTTGCTCCCGTATTTCAATTGGATTTAGAAATGAGTGTGAAAGGCCGGATCATGCCTCCTATTACCGGGGGCCGCGGGGGGCCGCGCTCCTGTCTGACTCCCTCATTACCAGCGCTTAATACCCTTCCATTCTCCTGCGCGAGCTGCGGTCACAGGACGGGGGAGCGAGGCGCCGGTGACAAGACAAGTGCGCAGAGGGCACGCGCGTCCCCCGGGCCCCGGCCCCAGCAATCACACCATTAATTTCCACCTTCACTTTTCATTTCCCTGTCAGTCCTCAGACCTGCGCAGGCACGAGCAGCAGCCGCCGATGCTATAGTGACGAAGCAGTGCTGCGCTAAAGCCATGTAACGGGCATCTTGTGACAGTAATGCAGGGGCCGATCAAATCTCACATATATCATAAGAGTCGTGTCTGCGGGTCATCCCTAGCCATGTGCATGTGAACTGTCTGCAGCCCCGCGTCTGTTACCTGCAGCCCCGCATATGTCTGTTACCTGCAGCCCCGCATATGTCTGTTACCTGCAGCCCCGCGTCTGTTACCTGCAGCCCCGCGTCTGTCTGTTACCTGCGGCCCCGCGTCTGTCTGTTACCTGCGGCCCCGCGTCTGTCTGTTACCTGCAGCCCCGCGTCTGTCTGTTACCTGCAGCCCCGCGTCTGTCTGTTACCTGCAGCCCCGCGTCTGTCTGTTACCTGCAGCTCCGCGTCTGTCTGTTACCTGCGGCCCCGCGTCTGTCTGATACCTGCAGCTCCACGTCTGTCTGTTACCTGCAGCCCCGCGTCTGTCTGATACCTGCAGCCCCGCGTCTGTTACCTGCAGCCCCGCGTCTGTCTGTTACCTGCAGCCCCGCGTCTGTTACCTGCAGCCCCGCGTCTGTCTGTTACCTGCAGCCCCGCGTCTGTCTGTTACCTGCAGCCCCGCGTCTGTCTGTTACCTGCAGCCCCGCGTCTGTCTGTTACCTGCAGCTCCGCGTCTGTCTGTTACCTGCAGCCCCGCGTCTGTCTGTTACCTGCAGCCCCGCGTCTGTTACCTGCAGCTCCGCGTCTGTCTGTTACCTGCAGCTCCGCGTCTGTCTGTTACCTGCAGCTCCGCGTCTGTCTGTTACCTGCAGCCCCGCGTCTGTCTGTTACCTGCGGCCCCGCGTCTGTCTGTTACCTGCAGCTCCGCGTCTGTCTGATACCTGCAGCCCCGCGTCTGTCTGTTACCTGCAGCCCCGCGTCTGTCTGTTACCTGCAGCCCCGCGTCTGTCTGTTACCTGCGGCCCCGCGTCTGTCTGTTACCTGCGGCCCCGCGTCTGTCTGTTACCTGCGGCCCCGCATCTGTCTGTTACCTGCAGCCCCGCGTCTGTCTGTTACCTGCGGCCCCGCGTCTGTCTGTTACCTGCGGCCCCGCGTCTGTCTGTTACCTGCGGCCCCGCGTCTGTCTGTTACCTGCAGCCCCGCGTCTGTCTGTTACCTGCAGCCCCGCGTCTGTCTGTTACCTGCAGCCCCGCGTCTGTTACCTGCGGCCCCGCGTCTGTCTGTTACCTGCAGCCCCGCGTCTGTCTGTTACCTGCAGCCCCGCGTCTGTCTGTTACCTGCAGCCCCGCGTCTGTCTGTTACCTGCAGCCCCGCGTCTGTCTGTTACCTGCAGCCCCGCGTCTGTCTGTTACCTGCAGCCCCCCGCGTCTGTCTGTTACCTGCAGCCCCGCGTCTGTCTGTTACCTGCAGCCCCGCGTCTGTTACCTGCGGCCCCGCGTCTGTCTGTTACCTGCAGCCCTGCGTCTGTCTGTTACCTGCAGCCCCGCGTCTGTCTGTTACCTGACAATATATGAACATTATGCAATTTTTCTGTGAATGTTTGTCTCCACAGTCTTTTATTATTAAACCGATTGCGCCAAAATCAGAGTCAGCAGCGATGGAGGAGCCGAGGCCTGTGCTTTATTGGAGGCGTCATGTACCGCGTCTCTGCTAATAAACTGTCCAAAACATGGAGCCCCGGCAGTGGCAGCAAGCCCACCCCAAAGACCGGTAAGATATCCAACTACTATAATACTGCCCCTATATACAAGAATATAACTACTATAATACTGCTCCTATATACAAGAATATAACTACTATAATACTGCTCCTATATACAAGAATATAACTACTATAATACTACTCCTATGTACAAGAATATAACTACTATAATAATGCCCCCTATATACAAGAATATAACTACTATAATACTGCCCCTATGTACAAGAATATAACTACTCTAACACTGCTCCTATATACAAGAATATAACCACTATAATACTGCCCCCCTATGTACAAGAATATAACTGCTATAATACTGCCCCCTATGTACAAGAATATAACTACTATAATACTGCCCCCTATGTACAAGAATATAACTACTATAATACTACCCCTATATACAAGAATATAACTACTATAATACTGCCCCTAAATACAAGAATATAACCACTATAATACTGCCCCCTATGTACAAGAATATAACTACTATAATACTGCCCCCTATGTACAAGAATATAACTACTATAATACTGCTCCTATGTACAAGAATATAACTACTATAATACAACCCCTATATACAAGAATATAACTACTATAATACTGCTCCTATGTACAAGAATATAACTACTATAATACTGCCCCTATATACAAGAATATAACTACTATAATACTGCTCCTATATACAAGAATATAACTACTATAATACTGCCCCCTATATACAAGAATATGACTACTATAATACTGCCCCCTATGTACAGGAATATAACTACTATAATTCTGCTCCTATATACAAGAATATAACTGCTATAATACTGCCCCCTATATACAAGAATATAACTACTATAATACTGCTCCTATTTACAAGAATATAACTACTATAATACTGCCCCTATATACAAGAATATAACTACTATAATACTGCCCCCTATATACAAGAATATAACTACTATACTGCCCCCTATATACAAGAATATAACTACTATAATACTGCTCCTATGTACAAGAATATAACTACTATAATACTGCTCCCTATATACAA
Source organism: Anomaloglossus baeobatrachus (assembly GCF_048569485.1). Taxonomy (NCBI): domain Eukaryota; kingdom Metazoa; phylum Chordata; class Amphibia; order Anura; family Aromobatidae; genus Anomaloglossus; species Anomaloglossus baeobatrachus. The sequence goes on along the minus strand of NC_134358.1, from coordinate 5,332,145 downwards.
GAATATAACTACTATAATACTGCCCCTATATACAAGAATATAACTACTATAATACTGCCCCTATATACAAGAATATAACTGCTATAATACTGCCCCTATATACAAGAATATAACTACTATAATACTGCCCCTATATACAAGAACATAACTACTATAATACTGCCCCCTATATACAAGAATATAACTACTATAATACTGCCCCCTATATACAAGAATATAACTACTATAATACTGCTCCTATGTACAAGAATATAACTACTATAATACTGCTCCTATATACAAGAATATAACTACTATAATACTGCCCCCTATATACAAGAATATAACTACTATAATACTGCTCCTATATACAAGAATATAGCTACTATAATACTGCCCCCTATATACAAGAATATAACTACTATAATACTGCTCCTATATACAAGAATATAACTACTATAATACTGCTCCTATATACAAGAATATAACTACTATAATACTGCTCCTATATACAAGAATATAAATACTATTAGGCTCTGTGCGCACGCTGCGGTTTTGCTGCAGAAAATGTTCATAACCTTGCTGCGGTCCTTCCCCAGCAAAACTTTTGGGAAAAAACTGCGTTTTTTTTATCTACAGATTTTTGCTGGAGAATTTCTGCAAAAGAATGAACATGTCACTTAATTTCCGCAGGTACCTGCGGTGTTCGCCATAGAAATAGCAAAAAAAACGCAATTACCAACTGGGTTTTGCCGTAGGTGCGGTATTACAGTGGGTTTTGCCGCGGGGGCGTTATTCTTCCAGAGGGTGCGGATTTTCTTAAGAAGACGTTATTTCCCAGTGTGCACAGGGCCTAATACTGCCCCCTATATACAGGAATATAATATAAGTAGTAGAGTGCAGTCCGAGTGAAGTTCTGGGCGCTTTATTCTGCGGGGCTGATGGCTCGGCGCGGAGGGCTCGGCGCGGGGCGGATGGCTCGGCGCGGGGCTGGTGGCTCGGCGCGGGGCGGGTGGCTCGGCACGGATGGCTCGGCGCGGGGCGGGTGGCTCGGCTCGGGGCGGATGGCTCGGCTTGGGGCGGATGGCTCGGCTTGGGGCGGATGGCTCGGCTCGGGGCGGATGGCTCGGCTCGGGTGGCTCGGCTTGGGGTTGATGGCTCGGTTTGGGGCTGATGGCTCGGTGCCCTGTTGATGGCTCGGCGCGGGGCTGAGGGCTCGGTGCGGGGCTGAGGGCTCGGCGCGGGGCGGATGTCTCGGTGCGGGGCTGGTGGCTCGGCGCGGGGCGGGTGGCTCGGCACGGATGGCTCGGCTCGGTGCGGATGGCTCGGCTCGGGGTTGATGGCTCGGTTTGGGGCTGATGGCTCGGTGCCCTGTTGATGGCTCGGCGCGGGGCTGAGGGCTCGGTGCGGGGCTGAGGGCTCGGCGCGGGGCGGATGTCTCGGTGCGGGGCTGGTGGCTCGGCGCGGGGCGGGTGGCTCGGCACGGATGGCTCGGCTCGGTGCGGATGGCTCGGCTCGGGGTTGATGGCTCGGTTCGGGGCTGATGGCTCGGTGCCCTGTTGATGGCTCGGCGCGGGGCTGAGGGCTCGGTGCGGGGCTGAGAGCTCGGCGCGGGGCGGATGTCTCAGTGCGGGGCTGGTGGCTCGGCGCGGGGCGGGTGGCTCGGCACGGATGGCTCGGCTCGGTGCGGATGGCTCGGCTCGGGGTTGATGGCTCGGTTTGGGGCTGATGGCTCGGTGCCCTGTTGATGGCTCGGCGCGGGGCTGAGGGCTCGGTGCGGGGCTGAGGGCTCGGCGCGGGGCGGATGGCTCGGCGCGGGGCTGGTGGCTCGGCGCGGGGCGGGTGGCTCGGCACGGATGGCTCGGCTCGGTGCGGATGGCTCGGCTCGGGGTTGATGGCTCGGCTCGGGGTTGATGGCTTGGTTCGGGGCTGATGGCTCGGCGCGGGGCGGATGGCTCGGCGCGGGGCGGATGGCTCGGCGCGGGGCGGATGGCTCGGCGCGGGGCGGATGGCTCGGCGCGGGACGGATGGCTCGGCGCGGGGCGGATGGCTCGGCGCGGGGCGGATGGCTCGGCGTGGGGCGGATGGCTCGGCTCGGGACGGATGGCTCGACTCGGGGCTGATGGCTCGGCTCGGGGTTGATGGCTCGGTTTGGGGCTGATGGCTCGGTGCCCTTTTGATGGCTCGACTCAGGGTTGATAACTCGGCTCGGGGTTGATGACTCGGCTCGGGGCTGAAGGCTCGGCTCGGGGTTGATGGCTCGGCACGGGGCGGATGGCTCGGCGCGGGGCGGATGGCTCGGCGCGGGGTTGATGGCTCGGCGCGGGGTTGATGGCTCGGTGCGGGGTTGATGGCTCGGGGCGGATGGCTCGGCTCGGGGCGGATGGCTCGGCTCGGGGTTGATGGCTCGGTTTGGGGCTCATGGCTCGGTGCTCTGTTGATGGCTCGGCTCGGGGTTGATGGCTCGGCTCGGGGTTGATGGCTCGGCTCGGGGTTGATGGCTCGGTGCAGGGTTGATGGCTCGGTGCAGGGTTGATGGCTCGGTGCAGGGTTGATGGCTCGGCGCGGGGTTGATGGCTCGGCGCGGGGCGGATGGCTCGGCGCGGGGCGGATGGCTCGGCGCGGGGCGGATGGCTCGGCGCGGGGCGAATGGCTCGGGGCGGATGGCTCGGCTCGGGGCGGATGGCTCGGCTCGGGGCTGATGGCTCGGCTCGGGGCGGATGGCTCGGCTCGGGGCGGATGGCTCGGCTCGGGGCGGATGACTCTGTGCCCTGTTGATGGCTCGGCTCGGGGCTGATGGCTCGGCTCGGCTCGGCTCGGGGTTGATTGCTCGGTTTGGGGCTGATGGCTCGGTGCCCTGTTGATGGCTCGACTCGGGGTTGATGGCTCGACTCGGGGTTGATGGCTCGACTCGGGGTTGATGGCTCGACTCGGGGTTGATGACTCGGCTCGGGGTTGATGACTCGGCTCGGGGCTGATGGCTCGGCTCGGGGTTGATGGCTCGGTGCCCTGTTGATGACTCGACTCGGGGTTGATGACTCGACTCGGGGTTGATGACTCGACTCGGGGTTGATGACTCGACTCGGGGTTGATGACTCGACTCGGGGTTGATGACTCGGCTCGGGGTTGATGGCTCGGTTTGGGGCTGATGGCTCGGTGCCCTGTTGATGGCTCGATTCGGGGTTGATGGCTCGACTCGGGGTTGATGGCTCGACTCGGGGTTGATGGCTCGACTCGGGGTTGATGGCTCGACTCGGGGTTGATGGCTCGGTGCCCTGTTGATGGCTCGGCTCGGGGTTGATGACTCGGTTCGGGGTTGATGGCTCGGTTTGGGGCTGATGGCTCGGTGCCCTGTTGATGGCTCGACTCAGGGTTGATGACTCGGCTCGGGGTTGATGGCTTGACTCGGGGTTGGTGACTCGGCTCGGGGTTGATGGCTCGACTCGAGGTTGATGACTCGGCTCGGGGTTGATGGCTCGGCTCGGGGTTGATGGCTCGGTGCCCTGTTGATGGCTCGGCTCGGGGTTGATGACTCGGTTCGGGGTTGATGGCTCGGTTTGGGGCTGATGGCTCGGTGCCCTGTTGATGGCTCGACTCTGCTGGTTGATGACTCGACTCGGGGTTGATGACTCGGCTCGGGGTTTATGACTCGGCTCGGGGCTGATGGCTCGGGGTTGATGGCTCGGTTTGGGGCTGATGGCTCGGCTCGGGGCTGATGGCTCGGCTCGGGGTTGATGGCTTGGCGCAGGGCTGATGGCTCGGTGCCCTGTTGATGTCTCGACTCGGGGTTGATGGCTTGACTCGGGGTTGATGGCTTGACTCGGGGTTGATGGCTTGACTCGGGGTTGATGACTCGGCTCGGGGTTTATGACTCGGCTCGGGGCTGATGGCTCGGCTCGGGGTTGATGGCTCGGTTTGGGGCTGATGGCTCGGTGCCCTGTTGATGGCTCGACTCGGGGTTGATGACTCGGCTCGGGGTTGATGACTCAGCTCAGGGTTGATGGCTTGGCGCGGGGCTGATGGCTCGGTGCCCTGTTGATGGCTCGACTCGGGGTTGATGGCTTGACTCGGGGTTGATGGCTTGACTCGGGGTTGATGGCTTGACTCGGGGTTGATGGCTTGACTCGGGGTTGATGACTCGACTCGGGGTTGATGACTCGACTCGGGGTTGATGACTCGACTCGGGGTTGATGACTCGACTCGGGGTTGATGACTCGGCTCGGAGTTGATGACTCGGCTCGGGGTTGATGGCTCGGTGCCCTATTGATGGCTCGGCTCGGGGTTGATGGCTCGGTTTGGGGCTGATGGCTCGGTGCCCTGTTGATGGCTCGACTCGGGGTTGATGACTCGGCTCGGGGTTGATGACTCAGCTCGGGGCTGATGGCTCGGCTCAGGGTTGATGGCTTGGCGCGGGGCTGATGGCTCGGTGCCCTGTTGATGGCTCGACTCGGGGTTGATGGCTTGACTCGGGGTTGATGGCTTGACTCGGGGTTGATGGCTTGACTCGGGTTGATGACTCGACTCGGGGTTGATGACTCGACTCGGGGTTGATGACTCGGCTCGGGGTTGATGACTCGGCTCGGGGTTGATGACTCGGCTCGGGGTTGATGGCTCGGTGCCCTATTGATGGCTCGGCTCGGGGTTGATGATTCGGCTCGGGGTTGATGACTCAGCTCGGGGCTGATGGCTCGGCTCAGGGTTGATGGCTTGGTGCCCTGTTGATGGCTCGACTCGGGGTTGATGGCTTGACTCGGGGTTGATGGCTTGACTCGGGGTTGATGACTCGGCTCGGGGTTGATGACTCGGCTCGGGGTTGATGACTCGGCTCGGGGTTGATGACTCGGCTCGAGGTTGATGGCTCGGCTCGGGGCTGATGGCTCGGCTCGGGGTTGATGGCTCGGTTTGGGGCTGATGGCTCGGTGCCCTGTTGATGGCTCGACTCGGGGTTGATGACTCGGCTCGGGGCTGATGGTTCGGTGCGGTGTAGGTCGCTCGGCTCGGGGCTGATGGCTCGGTGCGGTGGTGTTCGGTGACTTCCTCGGTCTGGTCCGTCCTCGCTCCGTGCCTCCACATTTGGCACACCCTTGTACTCGCAGATGTCCGCTCGGCAGGCTGCTCTCCTGGAGCCGGGGACATTATGTGACAGGCAGGTGACGTCGACTCCGCGCTTGCCATCATCTTCCTCAATACCACAGCAGATGGGGCATCACCACCCTCCGCCGGGCAAGTGACAGCTCCTGCGAGTCGAGACGCCTCGGACACACTATCAAATGTGAGTCAGTCACTGGGAGAGACGGCGGCTGTCAGATGAGTGACTGCGACACGAGCGCACCACCTGGCGAGACGCACGCCTGTCACTTCTACAGCATCGTACACCGCTGCCATCATGTATTCACCGTCCTGAATGCGCACGCGGTTCCCTTTATTTATGGTGGTTTAACCCTCTGCTGCCCACACTCCGCTGACGGCCCTCACGTTGTTATACCTGGCGCATTTTATTCTTTTGATATTATCTAGTTTATGTCAAAATTTTAATTTTAGCTTTTTTGGTTTTTGTGATGTCATCGGGGTCTTCATCCTAAATCCTTGGTGTGATGATGTCACTACGTGTAATAATGGATGTGTAATGGGTGTGTGGATGTACAACTACAAAGGTAAAAATACTATTAATGTACCTCACTAGGTCCTGGAGACATATCCGCAGTATCGGTGCTGCTCTACACTGCATAGCGCTCACTGAGCGCCATGTATCCAGCGTCACAGAAGGACGAAGCGGGATACACACCTCCTGCCTGCACCCCGGGGTCCCCGGCTATGTGTGATACAGGGGTCACCTATCTGCTCCCCGGAGTCCCCGGCTGTGTCTGCTCCCCGGGAGTCCCCGGCTGTGTCTGCTCCCCGGGAGTCCCCGGCTGTGTCTGCTCCCCGGGAGTCCCCGGCTGTGTCCTGCTCCCCGGGAGTCCCCGGCTGTGTCTGCTCCCCGGGAGTCCCCGGCTGTGTCTGCTCCCCGGGAGTCCCCGGCTGTGTCTGCTCCCCGGGAGTCCCCGGCTGTGTCTGCTCCCCGGGAGTCCCCGGCTGTGTCTGCTCCCCGGGGTCCCCGGCTGTGTCTGCTCCCCCGGGAGTCCCCGGCTGTGTCTGCTCCCCGGGAGTCCCCGGCTGTGTCTGCTCCCCGGGAGTCCCCGGCTGTGTCTGCTCCCCCGGGAGTCCCCGGCTGTGTCTGCTCCCCGGGAGTCCCCGGCTGTGTCTGCTCCCCGGGAGTCCCCGGCTGTGTCTGCTCCCCGGGAGTCCCCGGCTGTGTCTGCTCCCCGGGAGTCCCCGGCTGTGTCTGCTCCCCGGGAGTCCCCGGCTGTGTCTGCTCCCCGGGAGTCCCCGGCTGTGTCTGCTCCCCGGGAGTCCCCGGCTGTGTCTGCTCCCCGGGAGTCCCCGGCTGTGTCTGCTCCCCGGGAGTCCCCGGCTGTGTCTGCTCCCCGGGAGTCCCCGGCTGTGTCTGCTCCCCGGGAGTCCCCGGCTGTGTCTGCTCCCCGGGAGTCCCCGGCTGTGTCTGCTCCCCGGGAGTCCCCGGCTTGTGTCTGCTCCCCGGGAGTCCCCGGCTGTGTCTGCTCCCCGGGAGTCCCCGGCTGTGTCTGCTCCCCGGGGTCCCCGGCTGTGTCTGCTCCCCGGGGTCCCCGGCTGTGTCTGCTCCCCGGGAGTCCCCGGCTGTGTCTGCTCCCCGGGGTCCCCGGCTGTGTGATACAGTGGGCCGGACCTGCTCCTACTATTTGATAGGAGCGTTCACCTTGTGCTGTAACCTTATGGCGCTTGGTTGTTACCTATTGGGCAATGGCAGTGGGAACAGAGGAGGCACATTTTCTGTCCTTACTATAGAATTAGGCAATTGATCTCCTTTCGGCCATACCCACAGGGGAACAGGTGCTCCGCTATTTGTTAGAACACCCCACTTTCCTATAAAAGCTCTTTTTAATCCACAGTAACAGTGGAACCCCCCGGTGCCGCAGTGGCCATAGGACTATTCGGCCGACATCATCATCTGGATGTCTCCTATAGTCACGGCTTTATGTGCAGCCATCCATTACCGCTGCTGCTGTTGCCAGATTCTGGTCTGGGGCTTTCTGGAATAACACACCCCGATCCTTGACAATTGTCAGGCCATGATTACCTTTACATAGTCAGTTATTTTACTATAGTTCATTAAATAACTTTTTTTTTCTGGGGGGGTCCCACAAATAAAAACTGGAGGAAAGTAAAAATGTCAATAATGTATTCCAAATAAAAAAACAAACAAGTGATCTGATTGGCTCGTGTAGGTAGTATTGAACCATTAGTATTAATTGTAGTAGTGTTTCTGTGAGGAGTGTTCCCAAGGTGGTTCTTTAGCTGTGACTGACAGTAATGGGCACGGACACAACCCCACTTTCTGTTTTTCACTTTCTGTATTTTTCCTTTTGCCTTGATATCTGTCATGTTTGGATTCTTATCTCGGATACTCTAGTTATGTACAGTGTGTTTTCCACAGTCTGGGTGTATTTTGCTTTTTTGGCAGGAGGGTGGGTATGGACCCATCTCGGTTCCTTTTTGTAGATGAGGTTTTCCTCGGTCTAGTGTGTGGGGCTGATCATTTATGTTTGTGGTGTGAATTGTCTCTCTGCTGGAGTGATAAGAATACTGAGCGATTGTTATGTCCTTCATTATCAGGCAGACCCCCGAGCTCTTATTTACTGTTCCAGCAGATCTCGGCATCCTGTGACTGCAGGAGATCACACTCCTCGTGTTACACATCTGAGAACCCTTCTCATTTCTGTTTTAGGCAAAGTGGACGTCAGCAGCCCCAGTCCTGGCTCTCTGTACCCAGGTCGTCCGGCCACCCCGAGCCGGTACATTGCAAGGTGTGTATTACATGCAGCACGGGTGCTACACACTGTGGCGTTATGGTACCAGCACTGCTTGCTTTCAGTGAGTAGCATTTCATCATGTTGCTCGCACAGCTGACGGGCTCGTTACTATGTATACGTCAGTAGAATCAATCTAAGAATTTAGCTGCAGTTTGTGATCAGCGGGTCCTGACCGCCGATCCCCAACATCATGTGTCTGAGGCGAGTCGGAGGCCCCCCCTGTCCACGTCTGGAGTCCCCCCCCTGTCCACGTCTGGAGTCCCCCCTGTCCACGTCTGGAGTCCCCCCTGTCCACGTCTGGAGTCCCCCCCCTGTCCACGTCTGGAGTCCCCCCCCCCCCCCGTCCACGTCTGGAGGCCCGTCCACGTCTGGAGGCCCCCCCGTCCACGTCTGGAGGCCCGTCCACGTCTGGAGTCCCCCCCCCCCCCGTCCACGTCTGGAGTCCCCCCCCCCGTCCACGTCTGGAGTCCCCCCCCCCCCGTCCACGTCTGGAGTCCCCCCCCCCCCGTCCACGTCTGGAGTCCCCCCCCCGTCCACGTCTGGAGTCCCCCCCCCGTCCACGTCTGGAGTCCCCCCCCGTCCACGTCTGGAGTCCCCCCCCCCGTCCACGTCTGGAGTCCCCCCCCCCGTCCACGTCTGGAGTCCCCCCCCCGTCCATGTCTGGAGTCCCCCCCCCCCCCCGTCCACGTCTGGAGTCCCCCCCCCCCGTCCACGTCTGGAGTCCCCCCCCCCCCCCCCGTCCACGTCTGGAGTCCCCCCCCCCCCCCGTCCACGTCTGGAGTCCCCCCCCCGTCCACGTCTGGAGTCCCCCCCCCCCGTCCACGTCTGGAGTCCCCCCCCCGTCCACGTCTGGAGTCCCCCCCCCCGTCCACGTCTGGAGTCCCCCCCCGTCCACGTCTGGAGTCCCCCCCCCCCCCCGTCCACGTCTGGAGTCCCCCCCCCCCCGTCCACGTCTGGAGTCCCCCCCCCCGTCCACGTCTGGAGTCCCCTCCCCCCCGTCCACGTCTGGAGTCCCCCCCCCCCGTCCACGTCTGGAGTCCCCCCCCCCGCGTCACGTCTGGAGTCCCCCCCCCGTCCACGTCTGGAGTCCCCCCCCCGTCCACGTCTGGAGTCCCCCCCCCCCCCCGTCCACGTCTGGAGTCCCCCCCCCGTCCACGTCTGGAGTCCCCCCCCCCCCCCCCGTCCACGTCTGGAGTCCCCCCCCCGTCCACGTCTGGAGTCCCCCCCCCTGTCCACGTCTGGAGTCCCCCCCCCCGTCCACGTCTGGAGTCCCCCCCCCCGTCCACGTCTGGAGTCCCCCCCCCTGTCCACGTCTGGAGTCCCCCCCCCCCCTGTCCACGTCTGGAGTCCCCCCCCCCCTGTCCACGTCTGGAGTCCCCCCCCGTCCACGTCTGGAGTCCCCCCCCCCCCCCCCGTCCACGTCTGGAGTCCCCCCCCCCTGTCCACAATCTGGAGTCCCGTCCACGTCTGGAGTCCCCCCCCCGTCCACGTCTGGAGTCCCCCCCCGTCCACGTCTGGAGTCCCCCCCTGTCCACGTCTGGAGTCTCCCCCCCGTCCACGTCTGGAGTCCCCCCCCTGTCCACGTCTGGAGTCTCCCCCCCCGTCCACGTCTGGAGTCTCCCCCCCCCGTCCACGTCTGGAGTCTCCCCCCCCGTCCACGTCTGGAGTTCCCCCCCCCTGTCCACGTCTGGAGTCCCCCCCCTGTCCACGTCTGGAGTCCCCCCCCTGTCCACGTCTGGAGTCCCCCCCCCTGTCCACGTCTGGAGTCCCCCCCCCCCCTGTCCACGTCTGGAGTCCCCCCCCCCCCCTGTCCACGTCTGAGTCCCCCCCCCTGTCCACGTCTGGAGTCCCCCCCCCCTGTCCACGTCTGGAGTCCCCCCCCCCCTGTCCACGTCTGGAGTCCCCCCCCCTGTCCACGTCTGGAGTCCCCCCCCCCCTGTCCACGTCTGGAGTCCCCCCCCCCCTGTCCACGTCTGGAGTCCCCCCCCCCTGTCCACGTCTGGAGTCCCCCCCCCTGTCCACGTCTGGAGTCCCCCCCCCCTGTCCACGTCTGGAGTCCCCCCCCCCCTGTCCACGTCTGGAGTCCCCCCCCCCTGTCCACGTCTGGAGTCCCCCCCCCGTCCACGTCTGGAGTCCCCCCCCCCCCCCCCGTCCACGTCTGGAGTCCCCCCCCCCCCCCCGTCCACGTCTGGAGTCCCCCCCCCCCCGTCCACGTCTGGAGTCCCCCCCCCCCCGTCCACGTCTGGAGTCTCCCCCCCCGTCCACGTCTGGAGTCTCCCCCCCCGTCCACGTCTGGAGTCTCCCCCCGTCCACGTCTGGAGTCTCCCCCCCGTCCACGTCTGGAGTCTCCCCCCCCCCCCTGTCCACGTCTGGAGTCTCCCCCCCCCCTGTCCACGTCTGGAGTCCCCCCCCCCTGTCCACGTCTGGAGTCCCCCCCCCCCCCCTGTCCACGTCTGGAGGTCCCCCCCCCCCCCTGTCCACGTCTGGAGTCCCCCCCCCCCCCCCCTGTCCACGTCTGGAGTCGTCCCCCCCCCCCCCCCTGTCCACGTCTGGAGTCGTCCCCCCCGTCCAAGTCTGGAGTCGTCCCCCCCCTGTCCACGTCTGGAGTCCCCCCCCCCCGTCCACGTCTGTCGTCCCCCCCTTCCCAGTCACTGTGTATGGGGCCTTGGCACTCGCGGCTCTGTGGGCAGGGCGAGGATTTCTTGAGATTTCAGCTTTCGTTTTACTCTCTGACTGTTTCCATTCACTGAAAGCTGCGGATATTTACAGGTGATGTGTTTAGGAATCGCCTGTAAGTGCCTGTGGTGTGACCGCGTCATCATTTCTGTGCCCCGCAGCCGCGCCATCCAGCGCAGTCTGGCCATCATCCGCCAGGCGCAGCAAGAAGAGGGAGAAGAAGGAGTACTGCATGTACTACAACCGATTCGGGAAGTGTAACCGCGGCCAGAAGTGCCCCTACATCCATGACCCGGAGAAGGTGGCTGTGTGCACGCGGTGAGTATTGGGGGGCCGCTGTACACGCGGTGAGTATTGGGGGGCCGCTGTACACGCGGTGAGTATTGGGGGAACCGCTGTACATGCGGTGAGTATTGGGGAGGCCGCTGTACACGCGGTAAGTATTGGGGGGGGGCGCTGTACACGCGGTAAGTATTGGGGGGAGGGGGCGCTGTACACGCGGTGAGTATTGGGGAGGCCGCTGTACACGCGGTAAGTATTGGGGGGGGCGCTGTACACGCGGTAAGTATTGGGGGGAGGGGGCGCTGTACACGCGGTGAGTATTGGGGGCCGCTGTACACCGGACTGTATGTTGGTAATCTAGTGGATCCAGAAAATCTTACATTAAGTGCTGATGATCTTCAGATCCAACAGATCTGTACTGTTGGGTAATCTAGTAGATCTACAGTATTGGTACTCTATGCTGTGAACTAGTGGATCCCTAGTAAGTGTAATTTGTTTGGTGGTGATCTGGTGGATTCACAGGAGAGCTGCACATTGCTTTCTGACATGTGGCCGTGATGTGTTTTTTCTGCAGGTTTCTCAGAGGAACATGTAAGAAGACGGACGGGACCTGCCCCTTCTCCACCAAGTGTCAAAGGACAAGGTCAGTGACCCCCATCACACGGCTGCCCGTCACTCACACAGCCCACCCCATGATCCCCCCCAAATCTTAACGCCACCTTGTATTTACGGATAGGGGTTTACTGTCCTCTCTGTGTTATTGATCGGGATCAGTCCATATTAGTGTTCAGGATCGGCCCGCTCTGGTGCTCGGGATCGGTCCGCTCTGGTGCTCGGCATCGGTCCGCTCTGGTGCTCGGCATCGGTCCGCTCTGGTGCTCGGCATCGGTCCGCTCTGGTGCTCGGGATCGGTCCGCTCTGGTGCTCGGGATCGGTCCGCTCTGGTGCTCGGGATCGGTCCGCTCTGGTGCTCGGGATCGGTCCGCTCTGGTGCTCGGGATCGGTCCGCTCTGGTGCTCGGCATCGGTCCGCTCTGGTGCTCGGCATCGGTCCGCTCTGGTGCTCGGCATCGGTCCGCTCTGGTGCTCGGCATCGGTCCGCTCTGGTGCTCGGGATCGGTCCGCTCTGGTGCTCGGGATCGGTCCGCTCTGGTGCTCGGGATCGGTCCGCTCTGGTGCTCGGGATCGGTCCGCTCTGGTGCTCGGGATCGGTCCGCTCTGGTGCTCGGGATCGGTCCGCTCTGGTGCTCGGGATCGGTCCGCTCTGGTGCTCGGGATCGGTCCGCTCTGGTGCTCGGCATCGGTCCGCTCTGGTGCTCGGCATCGGTCCGCTCTGGTGCTCGGGATCGGTCCGCTCTGGTGCTCGGGATCGGTCCGCTCTGGTGCTCGGGATCGGTCCGCTCTGGTGCTCGGGATCGGTCCGCTCTGGTGCTCGGGATCGGTCCGCTCTGGTGCTCGGGATCGGTCCGCTCTGGTGCTCGGGATCGGTCCGCTCTGGTGCTCGGGATCGGTCCGCTCTGGTGCTCGGGATCGGTCCGCTCTGGTGCTCGGGAACGGTCCGCTCTGGTGCTCGGGATCGGCCTGCGTTGGTGACCAACACCATTCCATGTTGGTGACCGGGTCTGTCCTCGTTATTGATCAGGACTGTCGACCCTTTTATCTCTGTGTGTTGGATGCACTGTGTTGGTGACCGGGCCCGTCCTCGTGTGTTGGTTGCACTGTGTTTGTGACCGGGCCCGTCCTCGTGTGTTGGATGCACTGTGTTGGTGACCGGGCCCGTCCTCGTGTGTTGGTTGCACTGTGTTGGTGACCGGGCCCGTCCTCGTGTGTTGGTTGCACTGTGTTGGTGACCGGGCCCGTCCTCGTGTGTTGGTTGCACTGTGTTGGTGACCGGGCCCGTCCTCGTGTGTTGGTTGCACCGTGTTGGTGACCGGGCCCGTCCTCGTGTGTTGGATGCACCGTGTTTGTGACCGGGCCCGTCCTCGAGTGTTGGATGCACCGTGTTTGTGACCGGGCCCGTCCTCGTATGTTGGATGCACTGTGTTGGTGACCGGGCCCGTCCTCGTGTGTTGGGTGCACTGTGTTGGTGACCGGGCCCGTCCTCGTGTGTTGGGTGCACTGTGTTGGTGACCGGGTCTGTCCTCGTGTGTTGGATGCACCGTGTTTGTGACCGGGCCCGTCCTCGTGTGTTGGTTGCACTGTGTTTGTGACCGGGCCCGTCCTCGTGTGTTGGATGCACTGTGTTGGTGACCGGGCCCGTCCTCGTGTGTTGGTTGCACTGTGTTGGTGACCGGGTCTGTCCTCGTGTGTTGGGTGCACTGTGTTGGTGACCGGGCCCGTCCCCGTGTGTTGGTTGCACTGTGTTGGTGACCGGGCCCGTCCTCGAGTGTTGGTTGCACTGTGTTGGTGACCGGGCCCGTCCTCGTGTGTTGGGTGCACTGTGTTGGTGACCGGGCCCGTCCTCGTGTGTTGGTTGCACTGTGTTGGTGACAGGGCCCGTCCTCGTGTGTTGGTTGCACTGTGTTGGTGACCGGGCCCGTCCTCGAGTGTTGGATGCACCGTGTTTATGACCGGGCCCGTCCTCGAGTGTTGGATGCACCGTGTTTATGACCGGGCCCGTCCTCGTATGTTGGATGCACCGTGTTGGTGACCGGGCCCGTCCTCGAGTGTTGGATGCACCGTGTTTATGACCGGGCCCGTCCTCGAGTGTTGGATGCACCGTGTTTATGACCGGGCCCCTCCTCGAGTGTTGGATGCACCGTGTTTATGACCGGGCCCGTCCTCGAGTGTTGGATGCACCGTTGTCCCTCTGCTTCTCCCTCACCCGCAGGATATGATGTGATGGAGACCTCCGTTATTGCCCTAGTAGACATCAGTCTGGTTGCGGTGGAAGCTCGGACTCTTGCGGGTACTTTACACGCTGCGACATCGCTACCGATATATCGTCGGGGTCACGTTGTTAGTAACGCACATCCAGCGCCAGTAGCGACATCGCAGCATGTGACACTAATGAGCGACGATCAACGATCGCAAAAACGTTCCAAAACGGTGATCGTTGACACGTCGCTCCTTTCCTTAATATCGCTGCTGCTGCAGGTACGAGGTTGTTCGTCGTTCCTGAGGCAGCGCACATCGCTGTGTATGAAGCCGCAAGAGCGAGGAACATCACCTTACCTGCCTCCACCGGCAATGCGGAAAGAAGTAGGTGGGCACATGTTATGTCCCGCTCATCTCTGCCCCCCCCCCCCCCCCCGCTTCCATTGGCCGGACGCTTAGTGACGCCGCAGTGATGTCGCTATGACACCGAACGCACCTCCCCCTTGAGGGAGGGATTGTTCGGCGGTCACAGCGACGTCGCTGCACAGGTATGTGCGTGTGACGCTGCCGTAGCAATAATGTTCGCTACAACACCGATCACACAATGTCGCACACACGACAGGGGCGGGTGCTATCGTGCACAACATCGCTAGCAATTGCTAGCGGTATCGCAACGTGTAAAGTACCCCTTAGTGTTATTGCCGGGAGCGCGGTGTCTGTTGGGTGCGGGGATCTGGAGGTGGGTACGGATGTCTTCTCCGGGGTTCTCCTCGCCCGCAGGATGGGTGCGGGGGTCTGGAGATGGGTGCTGATGTCTTCTCCGGGGTTCTCCTCGCCTGCAGGATCCGTGCGGGGATCTGGAGATGGGTCCGGATGTCTTCTCCGGGGCTCTCCTCGCCTGCCGGATGGGTGCGGGGATCTGGAGATGGGTCCGGATGTCTTCTCCGGGGCTCTCCTCGCCTACCGGATGGGTGCGGGGATCTGGATATGGGTCCGGATGTCTTCTCCTGGGTTCTCCTCACCCGAAGGATGGGTGCGGGGGTCTGGAGATGGGTCCGGATGTCTTCTCCGGGGTTCTCCTCACCTGCAGGATGGGTGCGGGGGTCTGGAGATGGGTGCAGATGTCTTCTCCGGGGTTCTCCTCGCCTGCAGGATGGGTGCGGGGATCTGGAGATGGGTCCGGATGTCTTCTCCGGGGCTCTCCTCGCCTGCAGGATGGGTGCGGGGACCTGGAGATGGGTCCGGATGTCTTCTCCGGGGCTCTCCTCGCCTGCAGGATGGGTGCGGGGATCTGGAGATGGGTACGGATGTCTTCTTTGGGGTTCTCCTCGCCTGCAGGATGGGTGCGGGGGTCTGGAGATGGACGGATGCCTTCTCCGGGGTTCTCCTCGCCTGCAGGATGGGTGCGGGGGTCTGGAGATGGGTCCAGATGTCTTCTCCGGGGTTCTCCTCGCCTGCAGGATGGGTGCGGGGATCTGGAGATGGACGGATGTCTTCTCCGGGTTCTCCTCATCCGCAAGATGGGTGCGGGGGTCTGGAGATGGGTCCGGATGTCTTCTCCGGGGCTCTCCTCGCCTGCCCGATGGGTGCGGGGGTCTGGAGATGGGTCCAGATGTCTTCTCCGGGGCTTTCCTCGCCTGCAGGATGGGTGCGGGGATCTGGAGATGGGTCCGGATGTCTTCTCCGGGGCTCTCCTCGCCTGCAGGATGGGTGCGGGGGTCTGGAGATGGACGGATGTCTTCTCCGGGGCTCTCCTCGCCTGCAGGATGGGTGTGGGGGTTTCGAGATGGACAGATGTCTTCTCCGGAGTTCTCCTCGCCCGCAGGATGGGTGCGGGGATCTGGAGATGGGTACGGATGTCTTCTCCGGGGTTCTCCTCGCCCGCAGGATGGGTGCGGGGGTCTGGAGATGGACGGATGTCTTCTCCGGGGCTCTCCTCGCCCTCAGGATGGGTGCGGGGGTCTGGAGATGGGTACGGATGTCTTCTCCGGGGCTCTCCTCGCCCTCAGGATGGGTGCGGGAGTCTGGAGATGGACGGATGTCTTCTCCGGGGCTCTCCTCGCCTGCAGGATGGGTGCGGGGGTCTGGAGATGGGTACGGATGTCTTCTCCGGCGTCCTCCTCGCCCTCAGGATGGGTGCGGGGGTCTGGAGATGGACGGATGTCTTCTCCGGGGCTCTCCTCGCCTGCAGGATTGGTGCGGGGGTCTGGAGATGGGTGCGGATCTCTTCTCCGGGGTCCTCCTCGCCTGCAGGATGGGTGCGGGGATCTGGAGACGGGTGCGGGGGTCTGGAAATTGGTCCGGATGTCTTCTCCGGGGTTCTCCTCGCCTGCAGGATGGGTGCGGGGATCTGGAGATGCGTTCGGATGTCTTTTCCGGGGTTCTCCTCGCCTGCAGGATGGGTGTGGGGGTCTGGAGATGGACGGATGTCTTCTCCGGGGTCCTCCTCACCTGCAGGATGGGTACGGGGGTCTGGGGATGGGTCCGGATGTCTTCTCCGGGGTTCTCCTCGCCTGCAGGATGGGTGCGGGGGTCTGGAGATGGGGACGGATGTCTTCTCCGGGGATCTCCTCGCCTGCAGGATGGGTGCGGGGGTCTGGAGATGGGTCCGGATGTCTTCTCCGGGGCTCTCCTCGCCTGCAGGATGGGTGCGGGGATCTGGAGATGGGTCCGGATGTCTTCTCCGGGGCTCTCCTCGCCTGCAGGATGGGTGCGGGGATCTGGAGATGGGTACGGATGTCTTCTTTGGGGTTCTCCTCACCTGCAGGATGGGTGCGGGGGTCTGGAGATGCACGGATGTCTTCTCCGGGGTTCTCCTCGCCTACAGGATGGGTGCGGGGATCTGGAGATGGACGGATGTCTTCTCCGGGGTTCTCCTCATCCGCAAGATGGGTGCGGGGATCTGGAGATGGGTCCAGATGTCTTCTCCGGGGCTTTCCTCGCCTGCAGGATGGGTGCGGGGATCTGGAGATGGGTCCGGATGTCTTCTCCGGGGCTCTCCTCGCCTGCAGGATGGGTGCGGGGGTCTGGAGATGGACGGATGTCTTCTCCGGGGCTCTCCTCGCCTGCAGGATGGGTGCGGGGGTTTCGAGATGGACGGATGTCTTCTCCGGGGCTCTCCTCATCCACAGGATGGGTGCGGGGGTCTGGAGATGGGTACGGATGTCTTCTCCGGAGTTCTCCTCGCCCGCAGGATGGGTGCGGGGATCTGGAGATGGGTACGGATGTCTTCTCCGGGGTTCTCCTCGCCCGCAGGATGGATGCGGGGGTCTGGAGATGGACGGATGTCTTCTCCGGGGCTCTCCTCGCCTGCAGGATGGGTGCGGGGGTCTGGAGATGGACGGATGTCTTCTCCGGGGCTCTCCTCGCCTGCAGGATGGGTGCAGGGGTTTCGAGATGGACGGATGTCTTCTCCGGGGCTCTCCTCATCCACAGGATGGGTGCGGGGGTCTGGAGATGGGTACGGATGTCTTCTCCGGAGTTCTCCTCGCCCGCAGGATGGGTGCGGGGATCTGGAGATGGGTACGGATGTCTTCTCCGGGGTTCTCCTCGCCCGCAGGATGGGTGCGGGGGTCTGGAGATGGACGGATGTCTTCTACGGGGATCTCCTCGCCTGCAGGATGGGTGCGGGGATCTGGAGATGGATCCGGATGTCTTCTACGGGGATCTCCTCGCCTGCAGGATGGGTGCGGGGATCTGGAGATGGGTCCGGATGTCTTCTCCTGGGCTCTCCTCGCCTGCAGGATGGGTGCGGGGATCTGGAGATGGGTCCGGATGTCTTCTCCGGGGCTCTCCTCGCCTGCAGGATGGGTGCGGGGATCTGGAGATGGGTACGGATGTCTTCTTTGGGGTTCTCCTCGCCTGCAGGATGGGTGCGGGGGTCTGGAGATGGACGGATGTCTTCTCCGGGGTTCTCCTCGCCTGCAGGATGGGTGCGGGGGTCTGGAGATGGGTACGGATGTCTTCTCCGGAGTTCTCCTCGCCCGCAGGATGGGTGCGGGGATCTGGAGATGGGTACGGATGTCTTCTCCGGGGTTCTCCTCGCCCGCAGGATGGGTGCGGGGGTCTGGAGATGGACGGATGTCTTCTCCGGGGCTCTCCTCGCCCTCAGGATGGGTGCGGGAGTCTGGAGATGGACGGATGTCTTCTCCGGGGCTCTCCTCGCCTGCGCCTGCAGGATGGTTGCGGGGGTCTGGAGATGGGTACGGATGTCTTCTACGGGGTCCTCCTCGCCCTCAGGATGGGTGCGGGGGTCTGGAGATGGACGGAT
Source organism: Anomaloglossus baeobatrachus (assembly GCF_048569485.1). Lineage (NCBI taxonomy): Eukaryota > Metazoa > Chordata > Amphibia > Anura > Aromobatidae > Anomaloglossus > Anomaloglossus baeobatrachus. Next base: position 5,314,233 of record NC_134358.1, on the reverse strand, counting down.
GTCTTCTCCGGGGTTCTCCTCGCCCGCAGGATGGGTGCGGGGGTCTGGAGATGGACGGATGTCTTCTCCGGGGCTCTCCTTGCCTGCAGGATGGGTGCGGGGATCTGGAGACGGGTGCGGGGGTCTGGAAATTGGTCCGGATGTCTTCTCCGGGGTTCTCCTCGCCTGCAGGATGGGTGCGGGGATCTGGAGATGCGTTCGGATGTCTTCTCCGGGGTTCTCCTCGCCTGCAGGATGGATTCGGGGGTCTGGAGATGGGTACAGATGTCTTTTCCGGGGTTCTCCTCGCCTGCAGGATGGGTGTGGGGGTCTGGAGATGGACGGATGTCTTCTCCGGGGTCCTCCTCACCTGCAGGATGGGTACGGGGGTCTGGGGATGGGTCCGGATGTCTTCTCCGGGGTTCTCCTCACCTGCAGGATGGGTGCGGGGGTCTGGAGATGGACGGATGTCTTCTCCGGGGATCTCCTCGCCTGCAGGATGGGTGCGGGGGTCTGGAGATGGACGGATGTCTTCTCCGGGGATCTCCTCGCCTGCAGGATGGGTGCGGGGGTCTGGAGATGGACGGATGTCTTCTCCGGGGCTCTCCTCGCCTGCAGGATGGGTGCGGGGGTCTGGAGATGGGTACAAATGTCTTCTCTGGGGTCCTCCTCGCCTGCAGGGTGGGTACGGGGGTCTGGGGATGGGTCCGGATGTCTTCTCCGGGGTTCTCCTCGCCTGCAGGATGGGTGCGGGGGTCTGAAGATGGGTCCGGATGTCTTCTCCGGGGTTCTGCTCGCCTGCAGGATAGGTGCGGGGTCTGGAGATGGACGGATGTCTTCTCCGGGGATCTCCTCGTCTGCAGGATGGGTGAGGGGGTCTGGAGATGGGTACGGATGTCTTCTCCGGGGTTCTCCTCGCCTGCAGGATGGGTGCGGGGATCTGGAGATGGGTCCGGATGTCTTCTCCGGGGCTCTCCTCGCCTGCAGGATGGGTGCGGGGATCTGGAGATGGGTCCGGATGTCTTCTCCGGGGCTCTCCTCGCCTGCAGGATGGGTGCGGGGGTCTGGAGATGGGTGCAGATGTCTTCTCCGGGGTTCTCCTCGCCTGCAGGATGGGTGCGGGGATCTGGAGATGGGTCCGGATGTCTTCTCCGGGGCTCTCCTCGCCTGCAGGATGGGTGCGGGGATCTGGAGATGGGTCCGGATGTCTTCTCCGGGGCTCTCCTCGCCTGCAGGATGGGTGCGGGGACCTGGAGATGGGTCCGGATGTCTTCTCCGGGGCTCTCCTCGCCTGCAGGATGGGTGCGGGGATCTGGAGATGGGTACGGATGTCTTCTTTGGGGTTCTCCTCGCCTGCAGGATGGGTGCGGGGGTCTGGAGATGGACGGATGCCTTCTCCGGGGTTCTCCTCGCCTGCAGGATGGGTGCGGGGGTCTGGAGATGGGTCCAGATGTCTTCTCCGGGGTTCTCCTCGCCTGCAGGATGGGTGCGGGGGTCTGGAGATGGACGAATGTCTTCTCCGGGGTTCTCCTCGCCTACAGGATGGGTGCGGGGATCTGGAGATGGACGGATGTCTTCTCCGGGGTTCTCCTCATCCGCAAGATGGGTGCGGGGGTCTGGAGATGGGTCCGGATGTCTTCTCCGGGGCTCTCCTCGCCTGCCCGATGGGTGCGGGGGTCTGGAGATGGGTCCAGATGTCTTCTCCGGGGCTTTCCTCGCCTGCAGGATGGGTGCGGGGATCTGGAGATGGGTCCGGATGTCTTCTCCGGGGCTCTCCTCGCCTGCAGGATGGGTGCGGGGGTCTGGAGATGGACGGATGTCTTCTCCGGGGCTCTCCTCGCCTGCAGGATGGGTGTGGGGGTTTCGAGATGGACAGATGTCTTCTCCGGAGTTCTCCTCGCCCGCAGGATGGGTGCGGGGATCTGGAGATGGGTACGGATGTCTTCTCCGGGGTTCTCCTCGCCCGCAGGATGGGTGCGGGGGTCTGGAGATGGACGGATGTCTTCTCCGGGGCTCTCCTCGCCCTCAGGATGGGTGCGGGGGTCTGGAGATGGGTACGGATGTCTTCTCCGGGGCTCTCCTCGCCCTCAGGATGGGTGCGGGAGTCTGGAGATGGACGGATGTCTTCTCCGGGGCTCTCCTCGCCTGCAGGATGGGTGCGGGGGTCTGGAGATGGGTACGGATGTCTTCTCCGGCGTCCTCCTCGCCCTCAGGATGGGTGCGGGGGTCTGGAGATGGACAGATGTCTTCTCCGGGGCTCTCCTCGCCTGCAGGATTGGTGCGGGGGTCTGGAGATGGGTGCGGATCTCTTCTCCGGGGTCCTCCTCGCCTGCAGGATGGGTGCGGGGATCTGGAGACGGGTGCGGGGGTCTGGAAATTGGTCCGGATGTCTTCTCCGGGGTTCTCCTCGCCTGCAGGATGGGTGCGGGGATCTGGAGATGCGTTCGGATGTCTTTTCCGGGGTTCTCCTCGCCTGCAGGATGGGTGTGGGGGTCTGGAGATGGACGGATGTCTTCTCCGGGGTCCTCCTCACCTGCAGGATGGGTACGGGGGTCTGGGGATGGGTCCGGATGTCTTCTCCGGGGTTCTCCTCGCCTGCAGGATGGGTGCGGGGGTCTGGAGATGGGGACGGATGTCTTCTCCGGGGATCTCCTCGCCTGCAGGATGGGTGCGGGGGTCTGGAGATGGGTCCGGATGTCTTCTCCGGGGCTCTCCTCGCCTGCAGGATGGGTGCGGGGATCTGGAGATGGGTCCGGATGTCTTCTCCGGGGCTCTCCTCGCCTGCAGGATGGGTGCGGGGATCTGGAGATGGGTACGGATGTCTTCTTTGGGGTTCTCCTCACCTGCAGGATGGGTGCGGGGGTCTGGAGATGCACGGATGTCTTCTCCGGGGTTCTCCTCGCCTACAGGATGGGTGCGGGGATCTGGAGATGGACGGATGTCTTCTCCGGGGTTCTCCTCATCCGCAAGATGGGTGCGGGGATCTGGAGATGGGTCCGGATGTCTTCTCCGGGGCTCTCCTCGCCTGCACGATGGGTGCGGGGGTCTGGAGATGGGTCCAGATGTCTTCTCCGGGGCTTTCCTCGCCTGCAGGATGGGTGCGGGGATCTGGAGATGGGTCCGGATGTCTTCTCCGGGGCTCTCCTCGCCTGCAGGATGGGTGCGGGGGTCTGGAGATGGACGGATGTCTTCTCCGGGGCTCTCCTCGCCTGCAGGATGGGTGCGGGGGTTTCGAGATGGACGGATGTCTTCTCCGGGGCTCTCCTCATCCACAGGATGGGTGCGGGGGTCTGGAGATGGGTACGGATGTCTTCTCCGGAGTTCTCCTCGCCCGCAGGATGGGTGCGGGGATCTGGAGATGGGTACGGATGTCTTCTCTGGGGTTCTCCTCGCCCGCAGGATGGATGCGGGGGTCTGGAGATGGACGGATGTCTTCTCCGGGGCTCTCCTCGCCTGCAGGATGGGTGCGGGGGTCTGGAGATGGACGGATGTCTTCTCCGGGGCTCTCCTCGCCTGCAGGATGGGTGCAGGGGTTTCGAGATGGACGGATGTCTTCTCCGGGGCTCTCCTCATCCACAGGATGGGTGCGGGGGTCTGGAGATGGGTACGGATGTCTTCTCCGGAGTTCTCCTCGCCCGCAGGATGGGTGCGGGGATCTGGAGATGGGTACGGATGTCTTCTCCGGGGTTCTCCTCGCCCGCAGGATGGGTGCGGGGGTCTGGAGATGGACGGATGTCTTCTACGGGGATCTCCTCGCCTGCAGGATGGGTGCGGGGATCTGGAGATGGATCCGGATGTCTTCTACGGGGATCTCCTCGCCTGCAGGATGGGTGCGGGGATCTGGAGATGGGTCCGGATGTCTTCTCCTGGGCTCTCCTCGCCTGCAGGATGGGTGCGGGGATCTGGAGATGGGTCCGGATGTCTTCTCCGGGGCTCTCCTCGCCTGCAGGATGGGTGCGGGGATCTGGAGATGGGTACGGATGTCTTCTTTGGGGTTCTCCTCGCCTGCAGGATGGGTGCGGGGGTCTGGAGATGGACGGATGTCTTCTCCGGGGTTCTCCTCGCCTGCAGGATGGGTGCGGGGGTCTGAAGATGGGTACGGATGTCTTCTCCGGAGTTCTCCTCGCCCGCAGGATGGGTGCGGGGATCTGGAGATGGGTACGGATGTCTTCTCCGGGGTTCTCCTCGCCCGCAGGATGGGTGCGGGGGTCTGGAGATGGACGGATGTCTTCTCCGGGGCTCTCCTCGCCCTCAGGATGGGTGCGGGAGTCTGGAGATGGACGGATGTCTTCTCCGGGGCTCTCCTCGCCTGCGCCTGCAGGATGGTTGCGGGGGTCTGGAGATGGGTACGGATGTCTTCTACGGGGTCCTCCTCGCCCTCAGGATGGGTGCGGGGGTCTGGAGATGGACGGATGTCTTCTCCGGGGTTCTCCTCGCCCGCAGGATGGGTGCGGGGGTCTGGAGATGGACGGATGTCTTCTCCGGGGCTCTCCTTGCCTGCAGGATGGGTGCGGGGATCTGGAGACGGGTGCGGGGGTCTGGAAATTGGTCCGGATGTCTTCTCCGGGGTTCTCCTCGCCTGCAGGATGGGTGCGGGGATCTGGAGATGCGTTCGGATGTCTTCTCCGGGGTTCTCCTCGCCTGCAGGATGGATTCGGGGGTCTGGAGATGGGTACAGATGTCTTTTCCGGGGTTCTCCTCGCCTGCAGGATGGGTGTGGGGGTCTGGAGATGGACGGATGTCTTCTCCGGGGTCCTCCTCACCTGCAGGATGGGTACGGGGGTCTGGGGATGGGTCCGGATGTCTTCTCCGGGGTTCTCCTCGCCTGCAGGATGGGTGCGGGGGTCTGGAGATGGACGGATGTCTTCTCCGGGGATCTCCTCGCCTGCAGGATGGGTGCGGGGGTCTGGAGATGGACGGATGTCTTCTCCGGGGATCTCCTCGCCTGCAGGATGGGTGCGGGGGTCTGGAGATGGACGGATGTCTTCTCCGGGGCTCTCCTCGCCTGCAGGATGGGTGCGGGGGTCTGGAGATGGGTACAAATGTCTTCTCTGGGGTCCTCCTCGCCTGCAGGGTGGGTACGGGGGTCTGGGGATGGGTCCGGATGTCTTCTCCGGGGTTCTCCTCGCCTGCAGGATGGGTGCGGGGGTCTGGAGATGGGTCCGGATGTCTTCTCCGGGGTTCTGCTCGCCTGCAGGATAGGTGCGGGGTCTGGAGATGGACGGATGTCTTCTCCGGGGATCTCCTCGTCTGCAGGATGGGTGAGGGGGTCTGGAGATGGGTACGGATGTCTTCTCCGGGGTTCTCCTCGCCTGCAGGATGGGTGCGGGGATCTGGAGATGGGTCCGGATGTCTTCTCCGGGGCTCTCCTCGCCTGCAGGATGGGTGCGGGGATCTGGAGATGGGTCCGGATGTCTTCTCCGGGGCTCTCCTCGCCTGCAGGATGGGTGCGGGGGTCTGGAGATGGGTCCGAATGTCTTCTCCGGGGCTCCCCTCGCCTGCAGGATGGGTGCGGGGATCTGGAGATGGGTACGGATGTCTTCTCCGGGGCTCTCCTCGCCTGCAGGATGGGTGCAGGGGTCTGGAGATGGGTCCGGATGTCTTCTCCGGGGTTCTCCTCGCCTGCAGGATGGGTGCGGGGATCTGGAGATGGGTACGGATGTCTTCTCCGGGGCTCTCCTCGCCTGCAGGATGGGTGCAGGGGTCTGGAGATGGGTCCGGATGTCTTCTCCGGGGTTCTCCTCGCCTACAGGATGGGTGCGGGGATCTGGAGATGGACGGATGTCTTCTCCGGGGTTCTCCTCATCCGCAGGATGGGTGCGGGGGTCTGGAGATGGACGGATGTCTTCTCCGGGGCTCTCCTCATCCACAGGATGGGTGCGGGGGTCTGGAGATGGGTACGGATGTCTTCTCCGGAGTTCTCCTCGCCCGCAGGATGGGTGCGGGGATCTGGAGATGGGTACGGATGTCTTCTCTGGGGTTCTCCTCGCCCGCAGGATGGATGCGGGGGTCTGGAGATGGACGGATGTCTTCTCCGGGGCTCTCCTCGCCTGCAGGATGGGTGCGGGGGTCTGGAGATGGACGGATGTCTTCTCCGGGGCTCTCCTCGCCTGCAGGATGGGTGCAGGGGTTTCGAGATGGACGGATGTCTTCTCCGGGGCTCTCCTCATCCACAGGATGGGTGCGGGGGTCTGGAGATGGGTACGGATGTCTTCTCCGGAGTTCTCCTCGCCCGCAGGATGGGTGCGGGGATCTGGAGATGGGTACGGATGTCTTCTCCGGGGTTCTCCTCGCCCGCAGGATGGGTGCGGGGGTCTGGAGATGGACGGATGTCTTCTACGGGGATCTCCTCGCCTGCAGGATGGGTGCGGGGATCTGGAGATGGATCCGGATGTCTTCTACGGGGATCTCCTCGCCTGCAGGATGGGTGCGGGGATCTGGAGATGGGTCCGGATGTCTTCTCCTGGGCTCTCCTCGCCTGCAGGATGGGTGCGGGGATCTGGAGATGGGTCCGGATGTCTTCTCCGGGGCTCTCCTCGCCTGCAGGATGGGTGCGGGGATCTGGAGATGGGTACGGATGTCTTCTTTGGGGTTCTCCTCGCCTGCAGGATGGGTGCGGGGGTCTGGAGATGGACGGATGTCTTCTCCGGGGTTCTCCTCGCCTGCAGGATGGGTGCGGGGGTCTGGAGATGGGTACGGATGTCTTCTCCGGAGTTCTCCTCGCCCGCAGGATGGGTGCGGGGATCTGGAGATGGGTACGGATGTCTTCTCCGGGGTTCTCCTCGCCCGCAGGATGGGTGCGGGGGTCTGGAGATGGACGGATGTCTTCTCCGGGGCTCTCCTCGCCCTCAGGATGGGTGCGGGAGTCTGGAGATGGACGGATGTCTTCTCCGGGGCTCTCCTCGCCTGCGCCTGCAGGATGGTTGCGGGGGTCTGGAGATGGGTACGGATGTCTTCTACGGGGTCCTCCTCGCCCTCAGGATGGGTGCGGGGGTCTGGAGATGGACGGATGTCTTCTCCGGGGTTCTCCTCGCCCGCAGGATGGGTGCGGGGGTCTGGAGATGGACGGATGTCTTCTCCGGGGCTCTCCTTGCCTGCAGGATGGGTGCGGGGATCTGGAGACGGGTGCGGGGGTCTGGAAATTGGTCCGGATGTCTTCTCCGGGGTTCTCCTCGCCTGCAGGATGGGTGCGGGGATCTGGAGATGCGTTCGGATGTCTTCTCCGGGGTTCTCCTCGCCTGCAGGATGGATTCGGGGGTCTGGAGATGGGTACAGATGTCTTTTCCGGGGTTCTCCTCGCCTGCAGGATGGGTGTGGGGGTCTGGAGATGGACGGATGTCTTCTCCGGGGTCCTCCTCACCTGCAGGATGGGTACGGGGGTCTGGGGATGGGTCCGGATGTCTTCTCCGGGGTTCTCCTCGCCTGCAGGATGGGTGCGGGGGTCTGGAGATGGACGGATGTCTTCTCCGGGGATCTCCTCGCCTGCAGGATGGGTGCGGGGGTCTGGAGATGGACGGATGTCTTCTCCGGGGATCTCCTCGCCTGCAGGATGGGTGCGGGGGTCTGGAGATGGACGGATGTCTTCTCCGGGGCTCTCCTCGCCTGCAGGATGGGTGCGGGGGTCTGGAGATGGGTACAAATGTCTTCTCTGGGGTCCTCCTCGCCTGCAGGGTGGGTACGGGGGTCTGGGGATGGGTCCGGATGTCTTCTCCGGGGTTCTCCTCGCCTGCAGGATGGGTGCGGGGGTCTGGAGATGGGTCCGGATGTCTTCTCCGGGGTTCTGCTCGCCTGCAGGATAGGTGCGGGGTCTGGAGATGGACGGATGTCTTCTCCGGGGATCTCCTCGTCTGCAGGATGGGTGAGGGGGTCTGGAGATGGGTACGGATGTCTTCTCCGGGGTTCTCCTCGCCTGCAGGATGGGTGCGGGGATCTGGAGATGGGTCCGGATGTCTTCTCCGGGGCTCTCCTCGCCTGCAGGATGGGTGCGGGGATCTGGAGATGGGTCCGGATGTCTTCTCCGGGGCTCTCCTCGCCTGCAGGATGGGTGCGGGGGTCTGGAGATGGGTCCGAATGTCTTCTCCGGGGCTCCCCTCGCCTGCAGGATGGGTGCGGGGATCTGGAGATGGGTACGGATGTCTTCTCCGGGGCTCTCCTCGCCTGCAGGATGGGTGCAGGGGTCTGGAGATGGGTCCGGATGTCTTCTCCGGGGTTCTCCTCGCCTGCAGGATGGGTGCGGGGATCTGGAGATGGGTACGGATGTCTTCTCCGGGGCTCTCCTCGCCTGCAGGATGGGTGCAGGGGTCTGGAGATGGGTCCGGATGTCTTCTCCGGGGTTCTCCTCGCCTACAGGATGGGTGCGGGGATCTGGAGATGGACGGATGTCTTCTCCGGGGTTCTCCTCATCCGCAGGATGGGTGCGGGGGTCTGGAGATGGACGGATGTCTTCTCCGGGGCTCTCCTCGCCTGCAGGATGGGTGCGTGGGTCTGGAGATGGGTACGGATGTCTTCTCCGGGGTCCTCCTCGCCTGCAGGATGGGTACGGGGGTCTGGGGATGGGTCCGAATGTCTTCTCCGGGGTTCTCCTCGCCGGCAGGATGGGTGCGGGGGTCTGGAGATGGGTCCGGATGTCTTCTTCGGGGTTCTGCTCGCCTGCAGGATGGGTGCGGGGTCTGGAGATGGACGGATGTCTTCTCCGGGGATCTCCTCGTCTGCAGGATGGGTGCGGGGATCTGGAGATTGGTCCGGATGTCTTCTCCGGGGCTCTCCTCGCCTGCAGGATGGGTGCGGGGATCTGGAGATGGGTACGGATGTCTTCTCCGGGGCTCTCCTCGCCTGCAGGATGGGTGCGGGGGTCTGGAGATGGGTCCGGATGTCTTCTCCGGGGCTCTCCTCGCCTGCAGGATGGGTGCGGGGATCTGGAGATGGGTACGGATGTCTTCTCTGGGGCTCTCCTCGAATGCAGGATGGGTGCGGGGATCTGGAGATGGACGGATGTCTTCTCCGGGGTTCTCCTCATCCGCAGGATGGGTGCGGGGATCTGGAGATGGGTACGGATGTCTTCTCCGGGGCTCTCCTCGCCTGCACGATGGGTGCGGGGGTCTGGAGATGGGTCCAGATGTCTTCTCCGGGGTTCTCCTCGTCTGCAGGATGGGTGCGGGGATCTGGAGATGGGTACGGATGTCTTCTCCGGGGTTCTCCTCGCCTGCAGGATGGGTGCGGGGATCTGGAGATGGGTACGAATGTCTTCTCCGGGGTTCTCCTCGCCTGCAGGATGGGTGCAGGGGTCTGGAGATGGGTGCTGATGTCTTCTCCGGGGCTCTCCTCGCCTGCAGGATGGGTGCGGGGATCTGGAGATGGGTTCGGATGTCTTCTCCGGGGCTCTCCTCGCCCGCAGGATGGGTTCGGGGGTCTGGATATGGGGACGGATGTCTTCTCCGGGGTTCTCCTCGCCTGCAGGATGGGTGCGGGGGTCTGCAGATGGGTACGGATGTCTTCTCCGGGGTTCTCCTCGCCTGCAGGATGGGTGCGGGGGTTTGGAGATGGACGGATGTCTTCTCCGGGGTCCTCCTCGCCTGCAGGATGGGTGCGGGGGTTTGGAGATGGACGGATGTCTTCTCCGGGGTTCTCCTCGCCTGCAGGATGGGTGCGGGGGTCTGGAGATGGGTGCGGATGTCTTCTCCGGGGTCCTCCTCGCCTGCTGGATGGGTGCGGGGGTTTGGAGATGGACGGATGTCTTCTCCGGGGATCTCCTTGTCTGCAGGATGGGTGCGGGGGTTTGGAGATGGACGGATGACTTCTCCGGGGTTCTCCTCGCCTGCAGGATGGGTGCGGGGGTCTGGAGATGGACGGATGTCTTCTCCGGGGTCCTCCTCGCCTGCAGGATGGGTGCGGGGGTTTGGAGATGGACGGATGTCTTCTCCGGGGTCCTCCTCGTCTGCAGGATGGGTGCGGGGGTTTGGAGATGGACGGATGTCTTCTCCGGGGTTCTCCTCGCCTGCAGGATGGGTGCAGGGGTCTGGAGATGGGTGCGGATGTCTTCTCCGGGGATCTCCTTGTCTGCAGGATGGGTGCGGGGGTTTGGAGATGGACGGATGTCTTCTCCGGGGTTCTCCTCGCCTGCAGGATGGGTGCGGGGGTCTGGAGATGGGTGCGGATGTCTTCTCCGGGGATCTCCTCGTCTGCAGGATGGGTGCGGGGGTTTGGAGATGGACGGATGTCTTCTCCGGGGTCCTCCTCGCCTGCAGGATAGGTGCGGGGGTTTGGAGATGGACGGATGTCTTCTCCGGGATCCTCCTCGCCTGCAGGATGGGTGCGGGGGTTTGGAGATGGACGGATGTCTTCTCTGGGGTCCTCCTCGCCTGCAGGATGGGTGCGGGGGTTTGGAGACGGACGGATGTCTTCTCCGGGGATCTCCTCGCTCGCAGGATGGGTGCGGGGGTCTGGAGATGGGTTCGGATGTCTTCTCCGGGGTCCTCCTCGCCTGCAGGATGGGTGCGGGGGTTTGGAGATGGACGGATGTCTTCTCCGGGGTTCTCCTCATCCGCAGGATGGTTGCGGGGATCTGGAGATGGGTACGGATGTCTTCGCCGGGGCTCTCCTCGCCTTCACGATGGGTGCGGGGGTCTGGAGATGGGTCCAGATGTCTTCTCCGGGGCTCTCCTCGCCTGCAGGATGGGAGCGGGGGTCTGGAGATGGGTACGGATGTCTTCTCCGGGGCTCTCCTCGCCTGCAGGATGGGTGCGGGGGTCTGGAGATGGACGGATGTCTTCTCCGGGGCTCTCCTCGCCCTCAGGTTGGGTGCGGGAGTCTGGAGATGGACGGATGTCTTCTCCGGGGCTCTCCTCGCCTGCAGGATGGGTGCGGGGGTCTGGAGATGGGTACAGATGTCTTCTCCGGGGTCCTCCTCGCCTGCAGGATGGGTACGGGGGTCTGGGGATGGGTCCGGATGTCTTCTCCGGGGTTCTCCTCGCCTGCAGGATGGGTGCGGGGGTCTGGAGATGGGTACGGATGTCTTCTCCGGGGTTCTGCTCGCCTGCAGGATGGGTGCGGGGGTCTGGAGATGGGTACGGATGTCTTCTCCGGGGTTCTCCTCGCCTGCTGGATGGGTGCGGGGGTTTGGAGATGGACGGATGTTTTCTCCGGGGTCCTCCTCGCCTGCTGGATAGGTGTGGGGGTTTGGAGATGGACGGATGTTTTCTCCGGGGTCCTCCTCGCCTGCTGGATTGGTGTGGGGGTTTGGAGATGGACGGATGTCTTCTCCGGGGATCTCCTCGCTCGCAGGATGGGTGCGGGGGTCTGGAGATGGGTTCGGATGTCTTCTCCGGGGTCCTCCTCGCTTGCTGGATGGGTGCGGGGGTATGGAGATGGACGGATGTCTTCTCCAGGGTTCTCCTCGCCTGCAGGATGGGTGCGAGGGTCTGGAGATGGGTGCGGATGTCTTCTCCGGGGTTCTCCTCGCCTGCAGGATGGGTGCGGGGGTTTGGAGATGGAGGGATGTCTTCTCCGGGGTCCTCCTCGCCTGCTGGATGGGTGCGGGGGTTTGGAGATGGACGGATGTCTTCTCCGGGGTCCTCCTCGCCTGCTGGATGGGTGCGGGGGTTTGGAGATGGACGGATGTCTTCTCTGGGGTCCTCCTCGCCTGCAGGATGGGTGCGGGGGTTTGGAGATGGACGGATGTCTTCTCTGGGGATCTCCTCGCTCGCAGGATGGGTGCGGGGGTTTGGAGATGGACGGATGTCTTCTCTGGGGTCCTCCTCGCCTGCTGGATGGGTGCGGGGGTTTGGAGATGGACGGATGTCTTCTCTGGGGTCCTCCTCGCCTGCAGGATGGGTGCGGGGGTTTGGAGATGGACGGATGTCTTCTCCGGGGATCTCCTCGCTCGCAGGATGGGTGCGGGGGTTTGGAGATGGACGGATGTCTTCTCTGGGGTCCTCCTCGCCTGCTGGATGGGTGCGGGGGTTTGGAGATGGACGGATGTCTTCTCTGGGGTCCTCCTCGCCTGCAGGATGGGTGCGGGGGTCTGGAGATGGACGGATGTCTTCTCCGGGGTCCTCCTCGTCTGCAGGATGGGTGCGGGGGTCTGGAGATGGACGGATGTCTTCGCCGGGGTCCTCCTCGTCTGCAAGATGGGTGCGGGGGTCTGGAGATGGACGGATGTCTTCTCCGGGGATCTCCTCCCTCGCTCGCAGGATGGGTGCGGGGGTTTGGAGATGGGTCCAGATGTCTTCTCCGGGGTCCTCCTCGCCTGCAGGATGGGTGCGGGGGTTTGGAGATGGACAGATGTCTTCTCCGGGGTCCTCCTCGCCTGCTGGATGGGTGCGGGGGTTTGGAGATGGACGGATGTCTTCTCCGGGGTCCTCTTCGCCGCCTCCACCTCTCTCGCCGCTGCTGTTACAACAGCTTTTCCTCTTCAGGGACTTCTAACGATTCAGCATTTTTCTCCCTAATAAAAATAAGCAAAACACAGAAGTGTGCGGTGAGCAATTTGGAGAGGCTGCTGGAGTTTCAGGTTCATTAGCCGGCCGCCTGCGCAGCCCGTGTCCTCTCCCCGCGCTGTAATGTGTGACATAAGTCATTGCAATCTCCCTCTTCCCATGTAATTGGGAGGAATATCTCATCCTCCATATGTTACCGCTGATTTATTCCCTGGCACCGGGGCCTGGTGGACTCCACGTGCCCACCCCTCCTGCCAGCGGCGGCAGCCTCACATAGCCTCATATGTCAGTGCATGGATCTTCGCCGCACCGTCCTCTGTGTGAGGGGAGACGCCGAAATCCGATTATCAGAGAGTGGAGGAGTGCGTCTGTCCTGCCACAGCTGCAGTACCACACACAGGCCATACACAGGGGGGCGCTGTCACAAGAGGAAGCCTCCGTGCTCTCACTTCTTTGTGCGCGGTCCCGGCCGGCGTCTCCTGCTGAAGGTGACAGTCACCGCGCTGTCAGCTTTACTGCCCCGGAGAGTAATGTCTCTGGATGATGAGCCATCACCGGCCTTTATGACTTTATTAGATGAGGCCTGATCTCGCTGCGGCACCAGAACCAGACACTTTAACAAGTCATTTTCTCGCTGTTAGTCCCTTTAATATTCAGGAGCCGCCTTTACAGCCCTCATTGTCACAGGATCTAAATATTGCATAAGAGATGGTGAGCGAGCGGGGGATGGGCAGACGGCGGGTGACCCCATTATCCCTCATACTATCATGGGTCATGAGCTTCTCCTTGTAAGATCACTGTAAGAGGAGCTTCACCCTTACACTCAGCCTTAAAGGACACTCCCTATATACAGAGATACATAAGATCCTGTCTGCAGCCACCACTAGGGGGAGCTCCCTGTATACAGAGATACATGATAAGATTCTGTCTGCAGCCACCACTAGGGGGAGCTCCCTGTATACAGAGATACATGATAAGACCCTGTCTGCAGCCACCACTAGGGGGAGCTGCCTGTATACAGAGATACATGATAAGACCCTGTCTGCAGCCACCACCAGGGGGAGCTCGCTGTATACAGAGATACATGATAAGACCCTGTCTGCAGACACCACTAGGGGGAGCTCCCTGTATACAGAGATACATGATAAGACCCTGTCTGCAGCCACCACTAGGGGGAGCTCCCTGTATACAGAGATACATGATAGGATCCTGTCTGCAGCCACCACTAGGGGGAGCTCCCTGTATACAGAGATACATGATAAGACCCTGTCTGCAGCCACCACTAGGGGGAGCTCCCTGTATACAGAGATACATGATAGGATCCTGTCTGCAGTCACCACTAGGGGGAGCTCCCTGTATACAGAGATACATGATAAGATCCTGTCTGCAGCCACCACTAGGGAGAGCTCCCTGTATACAGAGATACATGATAAGATCCTGTCTGCAGCCACCACTAGGGGGAGCTCCCTGTATACAGAGATACATGATAGGATCCTGTCTGCAGCCACCACTAGGGGGAGCTCCCTGTATACAGAGATACATGATAAGCTCCTGTCTGCAGCCTCCACTAGGGGGAGCTCCCTGTATACAGAGATACATGATAAGATCCTGTCTGTAGTCACCACTAGGGGGAGCTCCCTGTATACAGAGACACATGATAAGATCATGTCTGCAGCCACCACTAGAGGGAGCTCCCTGTATACAGAGATACATGATAAGATCCTGTCTGCAGCCACCACTAGGGGGAGCTCCCTGTATACAGAGATACATGATAAGATCCTGTCTGCAGCCACCACTAGGGGGAGCTCCCTGTATACAGAGATACATGATAAGATCCTGTCTGCAGTCACCACTAGAGGGAGCTCCCTGTATACAGAGATACATGATAATATCCTGTCTGCAGCCACCACTAGGGAGAGCTCCCTGTATACAGAGATACATGATAAGATCCTGTCTGCAGCCACCACTAGGGGGAGCTCCCTGTATACAGAGATACATGATAAGACCCTGTCTGCAGCCACCACCAGGGGGAGCTCGCTGTATACAGAGATACATGATAAGACCCTGTCTGCAGCCACCACTAGAGGGAGCTCCCTGTATACAGAGATACATGATAAGATCCTGTCTGCAGCCACCACTAGGGGGGGCTCCCTGTATACAGAGATACATGATAAGATCCTGTCTGCAGCCACCACTAGGGGGGGCTCCCTGTATACAGAGATACATGATAAGCTCCTGTCTGCAGCCACCACTAGGGGGAAGCTCCCTGTATACAGAGATACATGATAAGATCCTGTCTGCAGCCTCCACTAGGGGGAGCTCCCTGTATACAGAGATACATGATAAGCTCCTGTCTGCAGCCTCCACTAGGGGGAGCTCCCTGTATACAGAGATACATGATAAGATCCTGTCTGCAGCCACCACTAGGGGGAGCTCCCTGTATACAGAGATACATGATAAGATCCTGTCTGCAGCCACCACTAGGGGGAGCTCCCTGTATACAGAGATACATGATAAGATCCGGTCTGCAGCCACCACTAGGGGGAGCGCCCTGTATACAGATACATGATAATATCCTGTCTGCAGCCACCACTAGGGGGAGCTCCCTGTATACAGAGATACATGATAAGATCCTGTCTGCAGCCACCACTAGGGGGAGCTCCCTGTATACAGAGATACATGATAAGATCCTGTCTGCAGACACCACTAGGAGGAGCTCCCTGTATACAGAGGTACATGATAAGATCCTGTCTGCAGCCACCACTAGGGGGAGCTCCCTGTATACAGAGATACATGATAAGATCCTGTCTGCAGCCACCACTAGGGGGAGCTCCCTGTATACAGAGATACATGATAAGATCCTGTCTGCAGACACCACTAGGAGGAGCTCCCTGTATACAGAGGTACATGATAAGATCCTGTCTGCAGCCACCACTAGGGGGAGCTCCCTGTATACAGAGATACATGATAAGATCCTGTCTGCAGCCACCACTAGGGGGAGCTCCCTGTATATAGAGATACATGATAAGATCCTGTCTGCAGCCACCACTAGGGGGAGCGCCCTGTATACAGATACATGATAATATCCTGTCTGCAGCCACCACTAGGGGGAGCTCCCTGTATACAGAGATACATGATAAGATCCTGTCTGCAGCCACCACTAGGGGGAGCTCCATGTATACAGAGATACATGATAAGACCCTGTCTGCAGCCACCACTAGGGGGAGCTCCATGTATACAGAGATACATGATAAGATCCTGTCTGCAGCCACCACTAGGGGGAGCTCCCTGTATACAGAAATACATGATAAGATCCTGTCTGCAGTCACCACTAGAGGGAGCTCCCTGTATACAGAGATACATGATAAGATCCTGTCTGCAGCCACCACTAGGGGGAGCTCCCTGTATACAGAGATATATAAGATCCTGTCTGCAGCCACCACTAGGGGGAGCTCCCTGTATACAGAGATACATGATAAGATTCTGTCTGCAGCCACCACTAGGGGGAGCTCCCTGTATACAGAGATACATGATAAGATCCTGTCTGCGGCCACCACTAGGGGGAGCTCCTTGTATACAGAGATACATAAGATCCTGTCTGCAGCCACCACTAGGGGGAGCTCCCTGTATACAGAGATACATGATAAGATCCTGTCTGCAGTCGCCACTAGGGGGAGCTCCCTGTATACAGAGATACATAAGATCCTGTCTGCAGCCACCACTAGGGGGAGCTCCTTGTATACAGAGATACATGATAAGATCCTGTCTGCAGTCACCACTAGAGGGAGCTCCCTGTATACAGAGGTACATTATAAGATCCTGTCTGCAGCCACCACTAGGGGGAGCTCCCTGTATACAGAGATACATGATAAGATCCTGTCTGCAGCCACAACTAGGGGGAGCTCCCTGTATACAGAGATACAGGATAAGATCCTGTGTGATGACTTTCTGCGGCTCTGGCGCTCTGCTGTGGAGTTTTCAGCGTCTTCCTGTCTCTGCAGATGCCGGTGTGTTCGTACTTCCTGAAGGGGATCTGCCACAATAATGACTGCCCGTACAGCCACGTCTACGTCTCCAGGAAAGCGGAGGTTTGCCCTGACTTCCTGAAAGGATACTGCCCCATGGGTGCCAAGGTGAGGCCTGAGTTGTGATCTGCTGTATGAGGGATCTGCTGTATGAGGGATCTGCTGTATGAGGGATCTGCTGTATGAGGGATCTGCTGTATGAGGGATCTGCTGTATGAGGGATCTGCTGTATGAGGGATCTGCTGTATGAGGGATCTGCTGTATGAGGGATCTGCTGTACGAGGGATCTGCTGTACGAGGGATCTGCTGTACGAGGGATCTGCTGTACGAGGGATCTGCTGTACGAGGGATCTGCTGTACGAGGGATCTGCTGTACGAGGGATCTGCTGTACGAGGGATCTGCTGTACGAGGGATCTGCTGTACGAGGGATCAGCTGTACGAGGGATCAGCTGTACGAGGGATCAGCTGTACGAGGGATCTGCTGTACGAGGGATCTGCTGTACGAGGGATCTGCTGTACGAGGGATCAGCTGTACGAGGGATCTGCTGTACGAGGGATCTGCTGTACGAGGGATCTGCTGTATATATACTGGTCCCGTCTCACAGCTGAGGGTTTGTTTCATTAACCTTCAGTATAGAGCTGCTGCACACGTATCTCCTGCTCTGATATTTTGCTACAATGTATCAGTGCAGGTAAAATGCATCCGTCCACCTCTCAGATGATCATCCTGGACTGGACACAGTGTAACAAATACCCTCAAATGTCCCATTCACTGACAGCAAGCAGAGATCTCCGCCCAGTTGTGCGCTCCCCCCGGTTGTGCGCTCCCCCGATTGTGCGCTCCCCCCCGGTTGTGCGCTCCCTCTTGTTGTGCGTTCCCCCCTTATTGTGCGCTCCCCCTTTATTGTGCGCTCCCCCTGGTTCTGCGCTCCCCCCTTATTGTGTGCTCCCCCCGGTTGTGCGCTCCCCCCGCTTGTGCGCTCCCCCCTTATTGTGCGCTCCCCCCTTATTGTGCGCTCCCCCCTTATTGTGCGCTCCCCCCTTATTGTGCGCTCCCCCCTTATTGTGCGCTCCCCCCTTATTGTGCGCTCCCCCCTTATTGTGCGCTCCCCCCTTATTGTGCGCTCCCCCCTTATTGTGCGCTCCCCCCGCTTGTGCGCTCCCCCCTTATTGTGCGCTCCCCCCGCTTGTGCGCTCCCCCCTTATTGTGCGCTCCCCCCGCTTGTGCGCTCCCCCCGCTTGTGCGCTCTCCCCGCTTGTGCGCTCTCCCCGGTTGTGCGCTCTCCCCGGTTGTGCGCTCTCCCCGCTTGTGCGCTCCCCCCGCTTGTGCGCTCCCCCCGCTTGTGCGCTCTCCCCGCTTGTGCGCTCTCCCCGCTTGTGCGCTCCCCCCGCTTGTGTGCTCTCCCCGGTTGTGCGCTCCCCCCGCTTGTGCGCTCCCCCCGCTTGTGCGCTCCCCCCGCTTGTGCGCTCTCCCCGCTTGTGCGCTCTCCCCGCTTGTGCGCTCTCCCCGCTTGTGCGCTCCCCCCGCTTGTGTGCTCTCCCCGGTTGTGCGCTCCCCCCGGTTGTGCGCTCCCCCCGGTTGTGCGCTCCCCCCGGTTGTGCGCTCCCCCCGCTTGTGCGCTCTCCCCGCTTGTGCGCTCTCCCCGCTTGTGCGCTCCCCCCGCTTGTGTGCTCTCCCCGGTTGTGCGCTCCCCCCGGTTGTGCGCTCCCCCCGCTTGTGCGCTCTCCCCGCTTGTGCGCTCCCCCCGCTTGTGCGCTCTCCCCGGTTGTGCGCTCTCCCCGGTTGTGCGCTCCCCCCGGTTGTGCGCTCCCCCCGGTTGTGCGCTCCCCCCGGTTGTGCGCTCCCCCCGCTTGTGCGCTCCCCCCGCTTGTGCGCTCCCCCCGCTTGTGCGCTCTCCCCGCTTGTGCGCTCTCCCCGCTTGTGCGCTCCCCCCGCTTGTGTGCTCTCCCCGGTTGTGCTGCCGCCTGTAGATGGGGCTATATGAGGCGCACAATAGTGTAATGTATCCACAGGGAAGTGACCTCTTTCTGCCTGACTCTGTGTCTATGTAGCATTATGCTCCGTTCTCGGCCAGCGTGGGGCAGTGCATTGTGGGAGCGCAGCTTTGCAGGATCATGTGACCGCACTCTCGCGCACAGCAGCTTGTCATTATGTAACGGCAGCATTGCGCCAAACAGTCACTCTGCAGGCCAGAAACCGAAACCTATAACCGGGGTCATCTCAGGGTTCAGATCACGCCCCCGTCCTGAGCTGCCCACAGACCATGGCAGCCGCCCGCAGACAGTGCCCTCCCCCGCCCGCAGACCGTGCCCTCCGCCCGCAGCCACTCTTCCCGCACACAGATCGTGCTCTCCGCACACAGACCGTGCCCCCCGCCTGCGGCCGCGCTCCCCGCATACAGACCGTGCCCCCCGCCTGCGGCCGCGCTCCCCGCACACAGACCGTGCCCCCCGCCCACAGCCGCGCTCCCCGCACACAGACCGTGCCCCTCGCCCGCAGCCGCGCTCCCCGCACACAGAGCGTGCCCTCCGCCCGCAGCCGCGCTCCCCGCACACAGACCGTGCCCCTCGCCCGCAGCCGCGCTCCCCGCACACAGACCGTGCCCCCCGCCCGCAGCCGTGCTCCCCGCACACAGACCGTGCCCCCCGCCCGCAGCCGCGCTCCCCGCACACAGACCGTGCCCCCCCGCCCGCAGCCGCGCTCCCCGCACACAGACCGTGCCCCCCGCCCGCAGCCGCGCTCCCCGCACAGAGACCGTGCCCCCCGCCCGCAGCCGCGCTCCCCGCACACAATTACTTGTAAAATATTCCAATTTAAATGAAAATATAGCGCGCTATTTAGAATATTTCTGCTATTAGTGAAAGTGCTTAGCGCGTCTCTTTTCGGAGTGTCAGAAAAGCATTGCGGTCAGGATGATGGATAGAGCCCCGTAATTGTGTGCGATGAGACTGCTGACTAGGACGGATGCCACCGCCGCCAAGGCCGGCCCGGGAAGGGGTTAACCTGATTCTCCCAAATAATGGAGGAAAGTGCTGAGGTCGGGGGTTTGCGCCTCTTGTTTGTTTGTCGCTTTTTTCTTTTTTTCCCTTTTATATCCAGTCGATCTTCGCGCTGCTCCAGAAATGGGCCCTGGAGAGCGGCGGTATCACCGAGACGCCAGTAACAATGCAACCTTCATAAAACACCGGCTCGTTAGACGCGTGCGCCCTCCCCGGGGTGTGAATAATTTATCAAGGCTGTGCTCCCAGGCCGAGTGTACGCGGGGGGTGCAGCACCGCACATGGGGGGTCGGGGTAATCCTCACACACCACTCCCATTAACTTCAATGGGAGGACGAAACTGCGTTCTGCAGACACTGTACTGTAGGATGGGACTGCGATAATGACGGGGACCGATAGCGATTGTGATGATACGGTACATGGAAGTCTATGGGAGCCTGTGACGCTCTGCGGAGTTGAATATTTTTGTGATGGTGGCTTCACGGGTTACAGCGTGGCTGCACTGATCACACGTCCAGACCCCGGGACCGGTCACAGCACCGGACGCTAATGATGGGGGCTGCACTGATCACACGTCCAGACCCCAGGACCGGTCACAGCACCGGACGCTAATGATGGGGGCTGCACTGATCACACGTCCAGACCCCGGGACCGGTCACAGCACCGGACGCTAATGATGGGGGCTGCACTGATCACACGTCCAGACCCCAGGACCGGTCACAGCACCGGACGCTAATGATGAGGGCTGCACTGATCACACGTCCAGACCCCGGGACCGGTCACAGCACCGGACGCTAATGATGGGGGCTGCACTGATCACACGTCCAGACCCCAGGACCGGTCACAGCACCGGACGCTAATGATGGGGGCTGCACTGATCACACGTCCAGACCCCGGGACCGGTCACAGCACTGGACGCTAATGATGGGGGCTGCACTGATCACACGTCCAGACCCCAGGACCGGTCACAGCACTGGACGCTAATGATGGGGGCTGCACTGATCACACGTCCAGACCCCAGGACCGGTCACAGCACCGGACGCTAATGATGGGGGCTGCACTGATCACACGTCCAGACCCCAGGACCGGTCACAGCACCGGACGCTAATGATGGGGGCTGCACTGATCACACGTCCAGACCCCAGGACCGGTCACAGCACCGGACGGTAATGATGAGGGCTGCACTGATCACACATCCAGACCCCGGGACCGGTCACAGCACCGGACGCTAATGATGGGGGCTGCACTGATCACACGTCCAGACCCCGGGACCGGTCACAGCACCGGACGCTAATGATGGGGGCTGCACTGATCACACGTCCAGACCCCAGGACCGGTCACAGCACCGGACGCTAATGATGGGGGCTGCACTGATCACATGTCCAGACCCCGGGACCGGTCACAGCACTGGACGCTAATGATGGGGGCTGCACTGATCACACGTCCAGACCCCAGGACCGGTCACAGCACTGGACGCTAATGATGGGGGCTGCACTGATCACACGTCCAGACCCCAGGACCGGTCACAGCACCGGACGCTAATGATGGGGGCTGCACTGATCACACGTCCAGACCCCAGGACCGGTCACAGCACCGGACGCTAATGATGGGGGCTGCACTGATCACACGTCCAGACCCCAGGACCGGTCACAGCACCGGACGGTAATGATGAGGGCTGCACTGATCACACGTCCAGACCCCGGGACCGGTCACAGCACCGGACGCTAATGATGAGGGCTGCACTGATCACACGTCCAGACCCCGGGACCGGTCACAGCGCCGGACGCTAATGATGGGGGCTGCACTGATCACACGTCCAGACCCCGGGACCGGTCACAGCGCCGGACGCTAATGATGGGGGCTGCACTGATCACACGTCCAGATCCCGGGACCGGTCACAGCGCCGGACGCTAATGATGGGGGCTGCACTGATCACACGTCCAGACCCCGGGACCGGTCACAGCACCGGACGCTAATGATGGGGGCTGCACTGATCACACGTCCAGACCCCAGGACCGGTCACAGCACCGGACGCTAATGATGGGGGCTGCACTGATCACACGTCCAGACCCCGGGACCGGTCACAGCACCGGACGCTAATGATGGGGGCTGCACTGATCACACGTCCAGACCCCGGAACCGGTCACAGCACCGGACGCTAATGATGGGGGCTGCACTGATCACACGTCCAGACCCCGGGACCGGTCACAGCACCGGACGCTAATGATGGGGGCTGCACTGATCACACGTCCAGACCCCGGGACCGGTCACAGCACCGGACGATAATGATGGGGGCTGCACTGATCACACGTCCAGACCCCAGAACCGGTCACAGCACCGGACGCTAATGATGGGGGCTGCACTGATCACACGTCCAGACCCCAGGACCGGTCACAGCACCGGACGCTAATGATGGGGGCTGCACTGATCACACGTCCAGACCCCGGGACCGGTCACAGCGCCGGACGCTAATGATGAGGGCTGCACTGATCACACGTCCAGACCCCGGGACCGGTCACAGCGCCGGACGCTAATGATGGGGGCTGCACTGATCACACGTCCAGACCCCAGGACCGGTCACACCACCGGACGCTAATGATGGGGGCTGCACTGATCACACGTCCAGACCCCAGGACCGGTCACAGCGCCGGACGCTAATGATGGGGGCTGCACTGATCACACGTCCAGACCCCAGGACCGGTCACAGCACCTCTTCCAACAAGCCTACAACCTACAATAGCCTTCAGCCCAGTAGACCACTGCGCAACCAGCTCTGTCCTTACCTATTGTACCATCACCCATTCCCTGTAGACTGTGAGCCCTCGCGGGCAGGGTCCTCTCTCCTCCTATACCAGTCTGTCTTGTACTGTTAATGATTGTTGTACGTATACCCTCTTTCACTTGTAAAGCGCCATGGAATAAATGGCGCTATAATAATAAATAATAATAATAATAATGGGGGCTGCACTGATCACACATCCAGACCCCGGGACCGGTCACAGCACCAGACACTAATGATGGGGGCTGCACTGATCACACGTCCAGACCCCAGGACCGGTCACAGCACCGGACGCTAATGATGGGGGCTGCACTGATCACACGTCCAGACCCCGGGACCGGTCACAGTACCAGACACTAATGATGGGGGCTGCACTGATCACACGTCCAGACCCCAGGACCGGTCACAGCACCGGACACTAATGATGGGGGCTGCACTGATCACACGTCCAGACCCCAGGACCGGTCACAGCACCGGACGCTAATGATGGGGGCTGCACTGATCACACGTCCAGATCCCGGGACCGGTCACAGCACCGGACGCTAATGATGGGGGCTGCACTGATCACACGTCCAGACCCCGGGACCGGTCACAGCACCAGACACTAATGATGGGGGCTGCACTGATCACACGTCCAGACTCCAGGACCGGTCACAGCACCGGACGCTAATGATGGGGGCTGCACTGATCACACGTCCAGACCCCGGGACCGGTCACAGTACCAGACACTAATGATGGGGGCTGCACTGATCACACGTCCAGACCCCAGGACCGGTCACAGCACCGGACACTAATGATGGGGGCTGCACTGATCACACGTCCAGACCCCGGGACCGGTCACAGCACCGGACGCTAATGATGGGGGCTGCACTGATCACACGTCCAGACCCCAGGACCGGTCACAGCGCCGGACACTAATGATGGGGGCTGCACTGATCACACGTCCAGACCCCAGGACCGGTCATAGCACCGGACGCTAATGATGAGGGCTGCACTGATCACACGTCCAGACCCCAGAACCGGTCACAGCGCCGGACGCTAATGATGGGGGCTGCACTGATCACACGTCCAGACCCCGAGACCGGTCACAGCGCCGGACGCTAATGATGGGGGCTGCACTGATCACACGTCCAGATCCCGGGACCGGTCACAGCGCCGGACGCTAATGATGGGGGCTGCACTGATCACACGTCCAGACCCCGGGACCGGTCACAGCGCCGGACGCTAATGATGGGGGCTGCACTGATCACACGTTCAGACCCCAGGACCGGTCACAGCACCGGACGCTAATGATGGGGGCTGCACTGATCACACGTCCAGACCCCGGGACCGGTCACAGCACCGGACGCTAATGATGGGGGCTGCACTGATCACACGTCCAGACCCCGGGACCGGTCACAGCACCGGACACTAATGATGGGGGCTGCACTGATCACACGTCCAGACCCCAGGACCGGTCACAGCACCGGACACTAATGATGGGGGCTGCACTGATCACACGTCCAGACCCCAGGACCGGTCACAGCGCCGGACGCTAATGATGGGGGCTGCACTGATCACACGTCCAGACCCCGGGACCGGTCACAGCACCGGACGCTAATGATGGGGGCTGCACTGATCACACGTCCAGATCCCGGGACCGGTCACAGCACCGGACGCTAATGATGGGGGCTGCACTGATCACACGTCCAGACCCCGGGACCGGTCACAGCACCGGACGCTAATGATGGGGGCTGCACTGATCACACGTCCAGACCCCAGGACCGGTCACAGCACCGGACGCTAATGATGGGGGCTGCACTGATCACACGTCCAGACCCCAGGACCGGTCACAGCACCGGACGCTAATGATGGGGGCTGCACTGATCACACGTCCAGACCCCAGGACCGGTCACAGCGCCGGACGCTAATGATGGGGGCTGCACTGATCACACGTCCAGACCCTGGGACCGGTCACAGCACCGGACGCTAATGATGAGGGCTGCACTGATCACACGTCCAGACCCCAGAACCGGTCACAGCACCGGACGCTAATGATGGGGGCTGCACTGATCACACGTCCAGACCCCAGGACCGGTCACAGCACCGGACGCTAATGATGGGGGCTGCACTGATCACACGTCCAGACCCCAGGACCGGTCACAGCGCCGGACGCTAATGATGGGGGCTGCACTGATCACACGTCCAGACCCCGGGACCGGTCACAGCACCGGACGCTAATGATGGGGGCTGCACTGATCACACGTCCAGACCCCGGGACCGGTCACAGCACCGGACGCTAATGATGGGGCCTGCACTGATAACACGTCCAGACCCCGGGACCGGTCACAGCACCGGATGCTAATGATGGGGGCTGCACTGATCACACGTCCAGACCCCAGGACCGGTCACAGCACCGGACACTAATGATGGGGGCTGCACTGATCACACGTCCAGACCCCAGGACCGGTCACAGTACCGGACGCTAATGATGAGGGCTGCACTGATCACACGTCCAGACCCCAGAACCGGTCACAGCACCGGACGCTAATGATGGGGGCTGCACTGATCACACGTCCAGACCCCAAGACCGGTCACAGTACCGGATGCTAATGATGGGGGCTGCACTGATCACACGTCCAGACCCCAGGACCGGTCACAGCGCCGGACGCTAATGATGGGGACTGCACTGATCACACGTCCAGACCCCAGGACCGGTCACAGCACCGGACGCTAATGATGGGGGCTGCACTGATCACACGTCCAGACCCCAGGACCGGTCACAGCACTGGACGCTAATGATGGGGGCTGCACTGATCACACGTCCAGACCCCAGGACCGGTCACAGCACCGGACGCTAATGATGGGGACTGCACTGATCACACGTCCAGACCCCAGGACCGGTCACAGCGCCGGACGCTAATGATGGGGGCTGCACTGATCACACATCCAGACCCCGGGACCGGTCACAGCACCGGACGCTAATGATGAGGGCTGCACTGATCACACGTCCAGACCCCAGAACCGGTCACAGCACCAGACACTAATGATGGGGGCTGCACTGATCACACGTCCAGACCCCAGGACCGGTCACAGTACCGGACGCTAATGATGAGGGCTGCACTGATCACACGTCCAGACCCCAGAACCGGTCACAGCACCGGACGCTAATGATGGGGGCTGCACTGATCACACGTCCAGACCCCAAGACCGGTCACAGTACCGGATGCTAATGATGGGGGCTGCACTGATCACACGTCCAGACCCCAGGACCGGTCACAGCACCGGACGCTAATGATGAGGGCTGCACTGATCACACGTCCAGACCCCAGGACCGGTCACAGCGCCGGACGCTAATGATGGGGGCTGCACTGATCACACGTCCAGACCCCAGGACCGGTCACAGCACCGGACACTAATGATGGGGGCTGCACTGATCACACATCCAGACCCCGGGACCGGTCACCGCACCGGACGCTAATGATGAGGGCTGCACTGATCACACGTCCAGACCCCAGAACCGGTCACAGCACCGGACGCTAATGATGGGGGCTGCACTGATCACACGTCCAGACCCCAGGACCGGTCACAGCATCGGACGCTAATGATGGGGGCTGCACTGATCACACGTCCAGACCCCAGAACCGGTCACAGCACCGGACGCTAATGATGGGGCTGCACTGATCACACGTCCAGACCCCAGGACCGGTCACAGCGCCGGACGCTAATGATGGGGGCTGCACTGATCACACTTTCAGACCCCAGGACCGGTCACAGCACCGGACACTAATGATGGGGGCTGCACTGATCACACGTCCAGACCCCAGGACCGGTCACAGCACCGGACGCTAATGATGAGGGCTGCACTGATCACACGTCCAGACCCCAGGACCGGTCACAGCACCGGACGCTAATGATGGGGGCTGCACTGATCACACGTCCAGACCCCGGGACCGGTCACAGCACTGGACGCTAATGATGAGGGCTGCACTGATCACACGTCCAGACCCCGGGACCGGTCACAGCACCGGACACTAATGATGGGGGCTGCACTGATCACACGTCCAGACCCCGGGACCGGTCACAGCGCCGGACACTAATGATGAGGGCTGCACTGATCACACGTCCAGACCCCGGGACCGGTCACAGCACCGGACGCTAATGATGGGGGCTGCACTGATCACACGTCCAGACCCCAGGACCGGTCACAGCACCGGACACTAATGATGGGGGCTGCACTGATCACACGTCCAGACCCCAGGACCGGTCACAGCACTGGACGCTAATGATGGGGGCTGCACTGATCACACGTCCAGACCCCGGGACCGGTCACAGCACCGGACACTAATGATGGGGGCTGCACTGATCACACGTCCAGACCCCAGGACCGGTCACAGCACTGGACGCTAATGATGGGGGCTGCACTGATCACACGTCCAGACCCCAGGACCGGTCACAGCACTGGACGCTAATGATGGGGGCTGCACTGATCACACATCCAGACCCCAGGACCGGTCACAGCACTGGACGCTAATGATGAGGGCTGCACTGATCACACTTCCAGACCCCGGGACCGGTCACAGCATCGGACGCTAATGATGGGGGCTGCACTGATCACACGTCCAGACCCCGGGACCGGTCACAGCACCGGACACTAATGATGGGGGCTGCACTGATCACACGTCCAGACCCCAGGACCGGTCACAGCACCGGACGCCAATGATGGGGGCTGCACTGATCACACGTCCAGACCCCGGGACCGGTCACAGCACCGGACGCTAATGATGAGGGCTGCACTGATCACACGTCCAGACCCCAGAACCGGTCACAGCACCGGACGCTAATGATGGGGGCTGCACTGATCACACGTCCAGACCCCAGGACCGGTCACAGTACCGGATGCTAATGATGGGGGCTGCACTGATCACACGTCCAGACCCCAGGACCGGTCACAGCACCGGACGCTAATGATGGGGGCTGCACTGATCACACGTCCAGACCCCAGGACCGGTCACAGCGCCGGACGCTAATGATGGGGGCTGCACTGATCACACATCCAGACCCCGGGACCGGTCACAGCACCGGACGCTAATGATGGGGGCTGCACTGATCACACGTCCAGACCCCGGGACCGGTCACAGCACCGGACGCTAATGATGGGGGCTGCACTGATCACACGTCCAGACCCCGGGACCGGTCACAGCACCGGACGCTAATGATGAGGGCTGCACTGATCACACGTCCAGACCCCGGGACCGGTCACAGCACCGGATGCTAATGATGGGGGCTGCACTGATCACACGTCCAGACCCCAGGACCGGTCACAGCACCGGACACTAATGATGGGGGCTGCACTGATCACACGTCCAGACCCCAGGACCGGTCACAGTACCGGACGCTAATGATGAGGGCTGCACTGATCACACGTCCAGACCCCAGAACCGGTCACAGCACCGGACGCTAATGATGGGGGCTGCACTGATCACACGTCCAGACCCCAGAACCGGTCACAGCACCGGACACTAATGATGGGGGCTGCACTGATCACACGTCCAGACCCCGGGACCGGTCACAGCGCCGGACACTAATGATGAGGGCTGCACTGATCACACGTCCAGACCCCGGGACCGGTCACAGCACCGGATGCTAATGATGGGGGCTGCACTGATCACACGTCCAGACCCCAGGACCGGTCACAGCACCGGACACTAATGATGGGGGCTGCACTGATCACACGTCCAGACCCCAGGACCGGTCACAGCGCCGGACGCTAATGATGGGGGCTGCACTGATCACACATCCAGACCCCGGGACCGGTCACAGCACCGGACGCTAATGATGAGGGCTGCACTGATCACACGTCCAGACCCCAGAACCGGTCACAGCACCGGACGCTAATGATGGGGGCTGCACTGATCACACGTCCAGACCCCAGAACCGGTCACAGCACCGGACGCTAATGATGGGGGCTGCACTGATCACACGTCCAGACCCCAAGACCAGTCACAGTACCGGATGCTAATGATGGGGGCTGCACTGATCACACGTCCAGACCCCAGGACCGGTCACAGCACCGGACGCTAATGATGGGGGCTGCACTGATCACACGTCCAGACCCCAGGACCGGTCACAGCGCCGGACGCTAATGATGGGGGCTGCACTGATCACACGTCCAGACCCCGGGACCGGTCACAGCGCCGGACGCTAATGATGAGGGCTGCACTGATCACACGTCCAGACCCCGGGACCGGTCACAGCGCCGGACGCTAATGATGAGGGCTGCACTGATCACACGTCCAGACCCCAGAACCGGTCACAGCACCGGACGCTAATGATGAGGGCTGCACTGATCACACGTCCAGACCCCAGAACCGGTCACAGCACCGGACGCTAATGATGGGGACTGCACTGATCACACGTCCAGACCCCGGGACCGGTCACAGCACCGGACGCTAATGATGAGGGCTGCACTGATCACACGTCCAGACCCCAGAACCGGTCACAGCACCGGCAGATTCCTGTATTGCAGCTTTTGGGTGCTGTGATTTCTCGTTCCCTTATGTTCTACTGCAGATTACAGGAAATAATGTACATTGCTGGATGTTGGCGGCGCGGGCATTGCTGGAGGTTGGCGGCGCGGGCATTGCTGGATGTTGGCAGCGCGGGCATTGCTGGATGTTGGCGGCGCGGGCATTGCTGGATGTTGCTGGGATTTGTAGGGATAAATCATTTGTTGGCGGCGGTGGGGGGTGGGGGGGATTCTTCACTAAGTGACAAATGTCAGAGGGAGCCGCGCACTAATAGAGAGGGAAACCCAATCCCCAGTTACCAGTCACTGATGAGTGATGGGCGAGTGCTCAGCGGCTGCTCCTCAGCTGCGCCTGCCCCGGGGGAGGGGGGGACATTACTGGGGGGCATCCGGGGGGTCACTGTGCCCAGCTATCATGCTACAGCTTACATAATGGGGACATATGGCGGCAGCGAGGGACCGGCGCTGCAAGGGTTAATAGGCTGGAGCCTTCCTGGGACCTCCTTGTAGGTGATAATGGAAGGGTTAATTGTTTTGCCTAACCTGCACCTCCCCCCCAGGTTGTGAAACAGGGACTGAAGGGGTTAATGCCCCCCTGCGTCCCCTTCAGCAGCTGATCCTGCAGGTCCTTTGAGCTCTTTTGGCTTTTTTTGTCAGTGAAGGGGTTAATGTCTGCCGCTATTTTCACAACTTTATTTTGGATGGTCAAGAGTCAATAATTATTTGTTCGTTCAGTGGAAATGGGGTTAATGGGGACCCTGCCCGGCAATGAGAGGGTTAATGGTGGGGCCCTGCCCGGCAATGAGAGGGTTAATGGTGGGGCCCTGCCCGGAAATGAGAGGGTTAATGTTGGGGCCCTGCCCGGCAATGAGAGGGTTAATGGTGGGGCCCTGCCCGGAAATGAGAGGGTTAATGGGGCCCCTGTCCGGCAGTGTGAGGGTTAATGGGGGCCCCTGTCCGGCAGTGTGAGGGTTAATGGGGGCCCCTGTCCGGCAGTGTGAGGGTTAATGGGGGCCCCTGTCCGGCAGTGTGAGGGATAATGGTGGGTCAGCGTGTGACCTTGGTTGGGCACCAGCAGCGATTGCTCTCTGTTATCAGGCCCTCTGTGAGCGGGTGAGGGGTTACTGGCGGGGGCCCCTGTGGCTGGCGGGCGTCCCACAGTGTGTATAATTAGTTGCCCCCGACAGGTGGGAGGCATCGAGTGACCCTGCGGAATGAAGCCCCCGAGCAGCGAGCGCCCGCCTGCCCTCACCTCACATGACACCTCCACCAGCCCCGAACCCCACAACCCCACATTAACCCCTCCTGCACTGGCACCAGCTGCTCCGAGAAACCAGGAGAAGGGGGTGCAGCTGCTCCTTTAACCCCTCACCCTCTGATTTCACTTCCCTTTTAATCCTTTCATTCTTCTATTCTTCCCATGCATGGTTTCTGAATCTGTGGGCATGCTGAGAATTGTAGTTCTGCATCAATGTCCTGCACAGGGAACCTCGAACCAATCAACTCCTCTCCCTGCTGTGTCCATTCACCCAACCAGACCTCATACTGTGCCCTGCACCGCCCCTACTGCACAAAAGCGGCAGAATAGTGAGTGCAGCTCTGGAGGATAATACAGGAGGTAACTCAGGATCAGTAATGTATGTACACAGTGACTGCACCAGCAGAATAGTGAGTGCAGCTCTGGAGTATAATACAGGAGGTAACTCAGGATCAGTAATGTAATGTATGTACACAGTGACTGCACCAGCAGAATAGTGAGAGCAGCTCTGGAGGATAATACAGGAGGTAACTCAGGATCAGTAATGTATGTACACAGTGACTGCACCAGCAGAATAGTGAGTGCAGCTCTGGAGGATAATACAGGAGGTAACTCAGGATCAGTAATGTAATGTATGTACACAGTGACTGCACCAGCAGAATAGTGAGTGCAGCTCTGGAGTATAATACAGGAGGTAACTCAGGATAAGTAATGTATGTACACAGTGACTGCACCAGCTGAATAGTGAGTACAGCTCTGGAGTATTATACAGGAGGTAACTCAGGATCAGTAATGTAATGTATGTACACAGTGACTGCACCAGCAGAATAGTGAGTGCAGCTCTGGAGTATAATACAGGAGGTAACTCAGGATAAGTAATGTATGTACACAGTGACTGCACCAGCAGAATAGTGAGTACAGCTCTGGAGTATAATACAGGAGGTAACTCAGGATAAGTAATGTAATGTATGTACACAGTGACTGCACCAGCAGAATAGTGAGTGCAGCTCTGGAGGATAATACAGGAGGTAACTCAGGATCAGTAATGTAATGTATGTACACAGTGACTGCACCAGCAGAATAGTGAGTGCAGCTCTGGAGGATAATACAGGAGGTAACTCAGGATCAGTAATGTAATGTATGTACACAGTGACTGCACCAGCAGAATAGTGAGTGCAGCTCTGGAGGATAATACAGGAGGTAACTCAGGATCAGTAATGTAATGTATGTACACAGTGACTGCACCAGCAGAATAGTGAGTGCAGCTCTGGAGTATAATACAGGAGGTAACTCAGGATAAGTAATGTATGTACACAGTGACTGCACCAGCAGAATAGTGAGTACAGCTCTGGAGTATAATACAGGAGGTAACTCAGGATAAGTAATGTATGTACACAGTGACTGCACCAGCAGAATAGTGAGTACAGCTCTGGAGTATAATACAGGAGGTAACTCAGGATCAGTAATATATGTACACACTGACAGCACCAGCAGAATAGTGAGTGCAGCTCTGGAGTATAATACAGGAGGTAACTCAGGATAAGTAATGTAATGTATGTACACAGTGACTGCACCAGCAGAATAGTGAGTGCAGCTCTGGAGTATAATACAGGAGGTAACTCAGGATCAGTAATGTATGTACACAGTGACTGCACCAGCAGAATAGTGAGTACAGCTCTGGAGTATAATACAGGAGGTAACTCAGGATCAGTAATGTATGTACACAGTGACTGCACCAGCAGAATAGTGAGTGCAGCTCTGGAGTATAATACAGGAGGTAACTCAGGATCAGTAATGTATGTACACAGTGACTGCACCAGCAGAATAGTGAGTACAGCTCTGGAGTATAATACAGGAGGTAACTCAGGATCAGTAATGTATGTACACAGTGACTGCACCAGCAGAATAGTGAGTGCAGCTCTGGAGTATAATACAGGAGGTAACTCAGGATCAGTAATGTATGTACACAGTGACTGCACCAGCAGAATAGTGAGTACAGCTCTGGAGTAGAATACAGGAGGTAACTCAGGATCAGTAATGTAATGTATGTACACAGTGACTGCAGCAGCAGAATAGTGAGTGCAGCTCTGGAGTATAATACAGGAGGTAGGTCAGGATCAGTAATGTAATGGTGAGCGCAGCTCTGGAGTATATTACAGGCGGTAGGTCAGGGTCCTTACCTGCGCGGCTGTAGGATTTCCGCCTGTAGGTACGGTTGTCAGTGCCGCTGTTGCAGCACACACTGTTGCGGGTTACTGTTGTTGCTGCGGCGTCCTGCCCCCGCCATTGTCCTGGCTCACAATGTGTGGTCCCCATTCAGGTGCAGACTGTGCGGAGGAGCTGGAGAGTGCGCGGGGTCAGACGTGCTGCACGCCCGGTGATCGGTGGGTATAGCGGGGGGACGGCGGGCCGGACTGGTGTGTGCACATGAGAGGCGTGGATCAGAAATCATCGGCAGCAGTGCTGCAACTACTGCTCCCAGCATGCCCAGTCCTTGTCATGTGTGCTCCTCCCTGCAGTGTAAGAAGAAGCACACGCTGCTGTGCCCGGACTTCTCCCGGGACGGGAAATGTCTTCAGGGTTCCCAATGTAAACTGCAGCACCGCCAGAGAAAGAGGCGGCTGGACGCAGCGGCACAGCCGGAGAGGACACCGAGCAGCGCCAAGCAGAGGCGGACGCTGGCGGACCCAGCCGGGTAAGTAATGGCCGTACTGCAGTGTAATGTCCCCCTCCCCATACAGAGCGCTGACCCCCATGTGTTACAGGACGTCACCACTGAGCACCAGCGACCGGCCGACCACCACCGATGATGAGGAGCTCCCGGGCAGCAGCGGCCTCCAGGCCTGTCCGTCCTTCATCTCTCTGAACTGCTCCTCTGCCAGTGACGGGACGGCCGCCGCGGAAACGGTTAAGTCTCCGGAGAGCGCAGGTAACCCTTACATGGCGCTAGTCCATTGCAGCAGGTTAACCCTCTAGATGCCAGTATTGGTGACGAGCGCAGCGTGTAAGCGGTCAGACAGGTTATGGGAGTGCGGCACTGCTGCTGTGTGCTCCACCGCTGCAGGCCTCGTCACAGTGTACCAGTGTGACATAGCCTCCGCCGCGTCCTGCACAGGGGTCCCCCGCCCCGGGATCACCACTGACCCCATAAATAAGATATTGGAGCTTGAGATTTCAGCGGAGTTCACCTCCAGGTTTGACCTCTAGAGAGCGGAGCGCAGAAAGCGGAGCGCGGCGCAGAGCCGGCCATATGTCTGCAGGATAAATAATTCAGGTGCGAGCATCGCACGGCTCCATGTATTCCCAGTAACGGAGCCGGGACCCCCAACTGCGAGGAAGGTCGCCCCCGACGCTCCTGTGCTGAGACGCCGAAATCCTGGGCAGAAGAAGCAGAATCTCCCCGAGCGAGGAGGCTGTGAGCGACATCTGCACGTGCCCCCAACAACCCCACCCCCCGCAGCCGGTGCAGAAGCCCCCCCACCCCCCGCAGCCAGTGCACATGCCCCCCACCCTGCAGCCTGTGCACATGCCCCCCCTACAGGCGGTGGACAAGCCCCCCCCCCCCCCCGCGCGCAGCCGCTGCACATTCCCTCCCCCCAAAGCCCCTCCCCCCCGCAACCGATGCACAAGCCCCCCCACAGCCCCGTCTGATACGATGCATCACTCCCATCATCCTCAGGAGCTGACAATCTAATCCCCGTCTGATACGCTGCATCACTCCCATCATCCTCAGGAGCTGACAATCTAATCCCCGTCTGATACGCTGCATCACTCCCATCATCCCCAGGAGCTGACAATCTAATCCCTGTCTGATACGCTGCATCACTCCCATCATCCCCAGGAGCTGACAATCTAATCCCCCGTCTGATACGCTGCATCACTCCCATCATCCCCAGGAGCTGACAATCTAATCCCCCGTCTGATACGCTGCATCACTCCCATCATCCCCAGGAGCTGACAGTCTAATCCCCGCCTGATATGCTGCATCACTCCCATCATCCCCAGGAGCTGACAATCTAATCCCCGTCTGATACGCTGCATCACTCCCATCATCCTCAGGAGCTGACAATCTAATCCCCGTCTGATACGCTGCATCACTCCCATCATCCCCAGGAGCTGACAATCTAATCCCCGTCTGATACGCTGCATCACTCCCATCATCCCCAGGAGCTGACAATCTAATCCCCGTCTGATACGCTGCATCACTCCCATCATCCTCAGGAGCTGACAATCTAATCCCCGTCTGATACGCTGCATCACTCCCATCATCCCCAGGAGCTGACAATCTAATCCCTGTCTGATATGCTGCATCACTCCCATCATCCCCAGGAGCTGACAATCTAATCCCCCGTCTGATACGCTGCATCACTCCCATCATCCCCAGGAGCTGACAATCTAATCCCCCGTCTGATACGCTGCATCACTCCCATCATCCCTAGGAGCTGACAATCTAATCCCCGTCTGATACGCTGCATCACTCCCATCATCCCCAGGAGCTGACAATCTAATCCCCGTCTGATACGCTGCATCACTCCCATCATCCCCAGGAGCTGACAATCTAATCCCCGTCTGATACGATGCATCACTCCCATCATCCCCAGGAGCTGACAGTCTAATCCCCGTCTGATACGCTGCATCACTCCCATCATCCCCAGGAGCTGACAATCTAATCCCCCGTCTGATACGCTGCATCACTCCCATCATCCCTAGGAGCTGACAATCTAATCCCCCGTCTGATACGCTGCATCACTCCCATCATCCCCAGGAGCTGACAATCTAATCCCCGTCTGATACGCTGCATCACTCCCATCATCCCCAGGAGCTGACAATCTAATCCCCGCCTGATACGCTGCATCACTCCCATCATCCTCAGGAGCTGACAATCTAATCCCCGTCTGATACGCTGCATCACTCCCATCATCCCCAGGAGCTGACAGTCTAATCCCCGTCTGATACGCTGCATCACTCCCATCATCCACAGGAGCTGACAATCTAATCCCCGCCTGATACGCTGCATCACTCCCATCATCCCCAGGAGCTGACAGTCTAATCCCCCGCCTGATACGCTGCATCACTCCCATCATCCCCAGGAGCTGACAGTCTAATCCCCCGCCTGATACGCTGCATCACTCCCATCATCCCCAGGAGCTGACAGTCTAATCCCCCGCCTGATACGCTGCATCACTCCCATCATCCCCAGGAGCTGACAATCTAATCCCCCGCCTGATACGCTGCATCACTCCCATTATCCCCAGGAGCTGACAATCTAATCCCCCGCCTGATACGCTGCATCACTCCCATCATCCCCAGGAGCTGACAATCTAATCCCCGTCTGATACGCTGCATCACTCTCATCATCCCCAGGAGCTGACAATCTAATCCCCGTCTGATACGCTGCATCACTCCCATCATCCCCAGGAGCTGACAGTCTAATCCCCCGCCTGATATGCTGCATCACTCCCATCATCCCCAGGAGCTGACAGTCTAATCCCCCGCCTGATACGCTGCATCACTCCCATCATCCCCAGGAGCTGACAATCTAATCCCCCGCCTGATACGCTGCATCACTCCCATTATCCCCAGGAGCTGACAATCTAATCCCCCGCCTGATACGCTGCATCACTCCCATCATCCCCAGGAGCTGACAATCTAATCCCCGTCTGATACGCTGCATCACTCTCATCATCCCCAGGAGCTGACAATCTAATCCCCCGCCTGATACGCTGCATCACTCCCATCATCCTCAGGAGCTGACAATCTAATCCCCCGTCTGATACGCTGCATCACTCCCATCATCCCCAGGAGCTGACAATCTAATCCCCGCCTGATACGCTGCATCACTCCCATCATCCCCAGGAGCTGACAGTCTAATCCCCCGCCTGATACGCTGCATCACTCCCATCATCCCCAGGAGCTGACAGTCTAATCCCCCGCCTGATACGCTGCATCACTCCCATCATCCCCAGGAGCTGACAGTCTAATCCCCCGCCTGATACGCTGCATCACTCCCATCATCCCCAGGAGCTGACAATCTAATCCCCCGCCTGATATGCTGCATCACTCCCATCATCCCCAGGAGCTGACAATCTAATCCCCCGCCTGATACGCTGCATCACTCCCATCATCCCCAGGAGCTGACAATCTAATCCCCCGTCTGATACGCTGCATCACTCCCATTATCCCCAGGAGCTGACAATCTAATCCCCCGCCTGATACGCTGCATCACTCCCATCATCCCCAGGAGCTGACAATCTAATCCCCCGTCTGAAACGCATCACTCCCATCATCCCCAGGAGCTGACAATCTAATCCCCGTCTGATACGCTGCATCACTCCCATTATCCCCAGGAGCTGACAATCTAATCCCCCGCCTGATACGCTGCATCACTCCCATCATCCCCAGGAGCTGACAATCTAATCCCCCGTCTGAAACGCATCACTCCCATCATCCCCAGGAGCTGACAATCTAATCCCCGTCTGATACGCTGCATCACTCCCATCATCCCCAGGAGCTGACAATCTAATCCCCGTCTGATACGCTGCATCACTCCCATCATCCCCAGGAGCTGACAATCTAATCCCCCGTCTGATACGCTGCATCACTCCCATCATCCCTAGGAGCTGACAATCTAATCCCCGTCTGATACGCTGCATCACTCCCATCATCCCCAGGAGCTGACAATCTAATCCCCGTCTGATACGCTGCATCACTCCCATCATCCCCAGGAGCTGACAATCTAATCCCCGTCTGATACGATGCATCACTCCCATCATCCCCAGGAGCTGACAGTCTAATCCCCGTCTGATACGCTGCATCACTCCCATCATCCCCAGGAGCTGACAATCTAATCCCCCGTCTGATACGCTGCATCACTCCCATCATCCCTAGGAGCTGACAATCTAATCCCCCGTCTGATACGCTGCATCACTCCCATCATCCCCAGGAGCTGACAATCTAATCCCCGTCTGATACGCTGCATCACTCCCATCATCCCCAGGAGCTGACAATCTAATCCCCGCCTGATACGCTGCATCACTCCCATCATCCTCAGGAGCTGACAATCTAATCCCCGTCTGATACGCTGCATCACTCCCATCATCCCCAGGAGCTGACAGTCTAATCCCCGTCTGATACGCTGCATCACTCCCATCATCCACAGGAGCTGACAATCTAATCCCCGCCTGATACGCTGCATCACTCCCATCATCCCCAGGAGCTGACAGTCTAATCCCCCGCCTGATACGCTGCATCACTCCCATCATCCCCAGGAGCTGACAGTCTAATCCCCCGCCTGATACGCTGCATCACTCCCATCATCCCCAGGAGCTGACAGTCTAATCCCCCGCCTGATACGCTGCATCACTCCCATCATCCCCAGGAGCTGACAATCTAATCCCCCGCCTGATACGCTGCATCACTCCCATTATCCCCAGGAGCTGACAATCTAATCCCCCGCCTGATACGCTGCATCACTCCCATCATCCCCAGGAGCTGACAATCTAATCCCCGTCTGATACGCTGCATCACTCTCATCATCCCCAGGAGCTGACAATCTAATCCCCGTCTGATACGCTGCATCACTCCCATCATCCCCAGGAGCTGACAGTCTAATCCCCCGCCTGATATGCTGCATCACTCCCATCATCCCCAGGAGCTGACAGTCTAATCCCCCGCCTGATACGCTGCATCACTCCCATCATCCCCAGGAGCTGACAATCTAATCCCCCGCCTGATACGCTGCATCACTCCCATTATCCCCAGGAGCTGACAATCTAATCCCCCGCCTGATACGCTGCATCACTCCCATCATCCCCAGGAGCTGACAATCTAATCCCCGTCTGATACGCTGCATCACTCTCATCATCCCCAGGAGCTGACAATCTAATCCCCCGCCTGATACGCTGCATCACTCCCATCATCCTCAGGAGCTGACAATCTAATCCCCCGTCTGATACGCTGCATCACTCCCATCATCCCCAGGAGCTGACAATCTAATCCCCGCCTGATACGCTGCATCACTCCCATCATCCCCAGGAGCTGACAGTCTAATCCCCCGCCTGATACGCTGCATCACTCCCATCATCCCCAGGAGCTGACAGTCTAATCCCCCGCCTGATACGCTGCATCACTCCCATCATCCCCAGGAGCTGACAGTCTAATCCCCCGCCTGATACGCTGCATCACTCCCATCATCCCCAGGAGCTGACAATCTAATCCCCCGCCTGATATGCTGCATCACTCCCATCATCCCCAGGAGCTGACAATCTAATCCCCCGCCTGATACGCTGCATCACTCCCATCATCCCCAGGAGCTGACAATCTAATCCCCCGTCTGATACGCTGCATCACTCCCATTATCCCCAGGAGCTGACAATCTAATCCCCCGCCTGATACGCTGCATCACTCCCATCATCCCCAGGAGCTGACAATCTAATCCCCCGTCTGAAACGCATCACTCCCATCATCCCCAGGAGCTGACAATCTAATCCCCGTCTGATACGCTGCATCACTCCCATTATCCCCAGGAGCTGACAATCTAATCCCCCGCCTGATACGCTGCATCACTCCCATCATCCCCAGGAGCTGACAATCTAATCCCCCGTCTGAAACGCATCACTCCCATCATCCCCAGGAGCTGACAATCTAATCCCCGTCTGATACGCTGCATCACTCCCATCATCCCCAGGAGCTGACAATCTAATCCCCGTCTGATACGCTGCATCACTCCCATCATCCCCAGGAGCTGACAATCTAATCCCCCGTCTGAAACGCTGCATCACTCCCATCATCCCCAGGAGCTGACAATCTAATCCCCCGTCTGAAACGCTGCATCACTCCCATCATCCCCAGGAGCTGACAGTCTAATCCCCGCCTGATACGCTGCATCACTCCCATAATCCCCAGGAGCTGACAATCTAATCCCCCGTCTGAAACGCTGCATCACTCCCATCATCCCCAGGAGCTGACAATCTAATCCCCCGCCTGATACGCTGCATCACTCCCATCATCCTCAGGAGCTGACAATCTAATCCCCCGTCTGATACGCTGCATCACTCCCATCATCCCCAGGAGCTGACAATCTAATCCCCGTCTGATACGCTGCATCACTCCCATCATCCCCAGGAGCTGACAATCTAATCCCCGTCTGATACGCTGCATCACTCCCATCATCCCCAGGAGCTGACAATCTAATCCCCCGTCTGAAACGCTGCATCACTCCCATCATCCCCAGGAGCTGACAATCTAATCCCCCGTCTGAAACGCTGCATCACTCCCATCATCCCCAGGAGCTGACAGTCTAATCCCCGCCTGATACGCTGCATCACTCCCATAATCCCCAGGAGCTGACAATCTAATCCCCCGTCTGAAACGCTGCATCACTCCCATCATCCCCAGGAGCTGACAATCTAATCCCCCGCCTGATACGCTGCATCACTCCCATCATCCTCAGGAGCTGACAATCTAATCCCCCGTCTGATACGCTGCATCACTCCCATCATCCCCAGGAGCTGACAATCTAATCCCCGTCTGATACGCTGCATCACTCCCATCATCCCCAGGAGCTGACAATCTAATCCCCGTCTGATACGCTGCATCACTCCCATCATCCCCAGGAGCTGACAATCTAATCCCCCCCTGATACACTGCATCACTCTCATCATCCCCAGGAGCTGACAGTCTAATCCCCCGCCTGATACGCTGCATCACTCCCATCATCCCCAGGAGCTGACAATCTAATCCCCGTCTGATACGCTGCATCACTCCCATCATCCCCAGGAGCTGACAATCTAATCCCCCGTCTGATACGCTGCATCACTCCCATCATCCCCAGGAGCTGACAATCTAATCCCCCTTCTGAAACGCTGCATCACTCCCATCATCCCCAGCAGCTGACAATCTAATCCCCCGTCTGATACGCTGCATCACTCCCATCATCCCCAGGAGCTGACAATCTAATCCCCGTCTGATACGCTGCATCACTCCCATCATCCCCAGGAGCTGACAATCTAATCCCCTGTCTGATACACTGCATCACTCCCATCATCCCCAGGAGCTGACAATCTAATCCCCGTCTGATACGCTGCATCACTCCCATCATCCCCAGGAGCTGACAATCTAATCCCCCCCTGATACGCTGCATCACTCCCATCATCCCCAGGAGCTGACAGTCTAATCCCCCGCCTGATACGCTGCATCACTCCCATCATCCCCAGGAGCTGACAGTTTAATCCCCGTCTGATACGCTGCATCACTCCCATCATCCCCAGGAGCTGACAATCTAATCCCCGCCTGATACGCTGCATCACTCCCATCATCCCCAGGAGCTGACAATCTAATCCCCCGTCTGATACGCTGCATCACTCCCATCATCCCCAGGAGCTGACAATCTAATCCCCGTCTGATACGCTGCATCACTCCCATCATCCCCTGGAGCTGACAATCTAATCCCCCGTCTCATACGCTGCATCACTCCCATCATCCCCAGGAGCTGACAATCTAATCCCTTGTCTGAAACGCTGCATCACTCCCATCATCCCCAGCAGCTGACAATCTAATCCCCCGTCTGATATGCTGCATCACTCCCATCATCCCCAGGAGCTGACAATCTAATCCCTGCCTGATACGCTGCATCACTCCCATCATCCCCAGGAGCTGACAATCTAATACCCCGTCTGATACGCTGCATCACTCCCATCATCCCCACGAGCTGACAATCTAATCCCCGTCTGATACGATGCATCACTCCCATCATCCCCAGGAGCTGACAGTCTAATCCCCCGTCTGATACGCTGCATCACTCCCATCATCCCCAGGAGCTGACAATCTAATCCCCGCCTGATACGCTGCATCACTCCCATCATCCCCAGGAGCTGACAATCTAATCCCCGTCTGATACGCTGCATCACTCCCATCATCCCCAGGAGCTGACAATCTAATCCCCCGTCTGATACGCTGCATCACTCCCATCATCCCCAGGAGCTGACAATCTAATCCCCGCCTGATACGCTGCATCAATCCCATCATCCCCAGGAGCTGACAGTCTAATCCCCGTCTGATACGCTGCATCACTCCCATCATCCCCAGGAGCTGACAATCTAATCCCCGCCTGATACGCTGCATCACTCCCATCATTCCCAGGAGCTGACAATCTAATCCCCAGTCTGATACGCTGCATCACTCCCATCATTCCCAGGAGCTGACAATCTAATCCCCGTCTGATACGCTGCATCACTCCCATCATTCCCAGGAGCTGACAATCTAATCCCCGCCTGATACGCTGCATCACTCCCATCATCCCCAGGAGCTGACAATCTAATCCCCCGTCTGATACGCTGCATCACTCCCATCATCCTCAGGAGCTGACAGTCTAATCCCCCGTCTGATACGCTGCATCACTCCCATCATCCCCAGGAGCTGACAATCTAATCCCCGTCTGATACGCTGCATCACTCCCATCATCCCCAGGAGCTGACAATCTAATCCCCCGTCTGATACGCTGCATCACTCCCATCATCCCCAGGAGCTGACAGTCTAATCCCCCGCCTGATACGCTGCATCACTCCCATCATCCCCAGGAGCTGACAGTCTAATCCCCCGCCTGATACGCTGCATCACTCCCATCATCCCCAGGAGCTGACAGTCTAATCCCCGTCTGATACGCTGCATCACTCCCATCATCCCCAGGAGCTGACAATCTAATCCCCGTCTGATATGCTGCATCACTCCCATCATTCCCAGGAGCTGACAATCTAATCCCCGTATGATACGCTGCATCACTCCCATCATCCCCAGGAGCTGACAATCTAATCCCCGCCTGATACGCTGCATCACTCCCATCATCCCCAGGAGCTGACAATCTAATCCCCGTCTGATACGCTGCATCACTCCCATCATTCCCAGGAGCTGACAATCTAATCCCCGCCTGATACGCTGCATCACTCCCATCATCCCCAGGAGCTGACAATCTAATCCCCGTCTGATACGCTGCATCACTCCCATCATTCCCAGGAGCTGACAATCTAATCCCCAGTCTGATACGCTGCATCACTCCCATCATCCCCAGGAGCTGACAATCTAATCCCCGTCTGATACGCTGCATCACTCCCATCATCCCCAGGAGCTGACAATCTAATCCCCGCCTGATACGATGCATCACTCCCATCATCCCCAGGAGCTGACAGTCTAATCCCCCGTCTGATACGCTGCATCACTCCCATCATCCCCAGGAGCTGACAATCTAATCCCCGTCTGATACGCTGCATCACTCCCATCATCCCCAGGAGCTGACAGTCTAATCCCCGTCTGATACGATGCATCACTCCCATCATCCCCAGGAGCTGACAGTCTAATCCCCGCCTGATACGATGCATCACTCCCATCATCCCCAGGAGCTGACAGTCTAATCCCCCGTCTGATACGCTGCATCACTCCCATCATCCCCAGGAGCTGACAATCTAATCCCCAGTCTGATACGCTGCATCACTCCCATCATCCTCAGGAGCTGACAATCTAATCCCCGCCTGATACGCTGCATCACTCCCATCATCCCCAGGAGCTGACAATCTAATCCCCCCCTTATACGCTGCATCACTCCCATCATCCCCAGGAGCTGACAATCTAATCCCCCCCTTATACGCTGCATCACTCTCATCATCCCCAGGAGCTGACAATCTAATCCCCCCCCTGATACGCTGCATCACTCCCATCATCCCCAGGAGCTGACAATCTAATCCCCGTCTGATACGATGCATCACTCCCATCATCCCCAGGAGCTGACAGTCTAATCCCCGCCTGATACGCTGCATCACTCCCATCATCCCCAGGAGCTGACAATCTAATCCCCCGTCTGATACGCTGCATCACTCCCATCATCCCCAGGAGCTGACAGTCTAATCCCCGTCTGATACGCTACATCACTCCCATCATCCCCAGGAGCTGACAGTCTAATCCCCCGTCTGATACGCTGCATCACTCCCATCATCCCCAGGAGCTGACAGTCTAATCCCCGTCTGATACGCTGCATCACTCCCATCATCCCCAGGAGCTGACAGTCTAATCCCCGTCTGATACGCTGCATCACTCCCATCATCCCCAGGAGCTGACAGTCTAATCCCCCGCCTGATACGCTGCATCACTCCCATCATCCCCAGGAGCTGACAATCTAATCCCCGTCTGATACGCTGCATCACTCCCATCATCCCCAGGAGCTGACAATCTAATCCCCCGTCTGATACGCTGCATCACTCCCATCATCCACAGGAGCTGACAATCTAATCCCCGCCTGATACGCTGCATCACTCCCATCATCCCCAGGAGCTGACAATCTAATCCCCCCCTTATACGCTGCATCACTCCCATCATCCTCAGGAGCTGACAATCTAATCCCCCGTCTGATACGCTGCATCACTCCCATCATCCCAAGGAGCTGACAGTCTAATCCCCGCCTGATACGCTGCATCACTCCCATCATCCTCAGGAGCTGACAATCTAATCCCCGCCTGATACTCTGCATCACTCCCATCATCCCCAGGAGCTGACAGTCTAATCCCCGCCTGATAGCGCTGCATCACTCCCATCATCCTCAGGAGCTGACAATCTAATCCCCGCCTGATACGCTGCATCACTCCCATCATCCCCAGGAGCTGACAGTCTAATCCCCCGCCTGATACGCTGCATCACTCCCATCATCCCCAGGAGCTGACAATCTAATCCCCGTCTGATACGCTGCATCACTCCCATCATCCCCAGGAGCTGACAGTCTAATCCCCGTCTGATACGCTGCATCACTCCCATCATCCCCAGGAGCTGACAATCTAATCCCCGTCTGATACGCTGCATCACTCCCATCATCCCCAGGAGCTGACAATCTAATCCCCGTCTGATACGCTGCATCACTCCCATCATCCCCAGGAGCTGACAATCTAATCCCCCGTCTGATACGCTGCATCACTCCCATCATCCACAGGAGCTGACAATCTAATCCCCGCCTGATACGCTGCATCACTCCCATCATCCCCAGGAGCTGACAATCTAATCCCCCCCTTATACGCTGCATCACTCCCATCATCCTCAGGAGCTGACAATCTAATCCCCCGTCTGATACGCTGCATCACTCCCATCATCCCAAGGAGCTGACAGTCTAATCCCCGCCTGATACGCTGCATCACTCCCATCATCCTCAGGAGCTGACAATCTAATCCCCGCCTGATACTCTGCATCACTCCCATCATCCCCAGGAGCTGACAGTCTAATCCCCGCCTGATAGCGCTGCATCACTCCCATCATCCTCAGGAGCTGACAATCTAATCCCCGCCTGATACGCTGCATCACTCCCATCATCCCCAGGAGCTGACAGTCTAATCCCCCGCCTGATACGCTGCATCACTCCCATCATCCCCAGGAGCTGACAGTCTAATCCCCGTCTGATACGCTGCATCACTCCCATCATCCCCAGGAGCTGACAATCTAATCCCCGTCTGATACGCTGCATCACTCCCATCATCCCCAGGAGCTGACAATCTAATCCCCCGTCTGATACGCTGCATCACTCCCATCATCCCCAGGAGCTGACAATCTAATCCCCCGTCTGATACGCTGCGTCACTCCCATCATCCCCAGGAGCTGACAGTCTAATCCCCCGCCTGATACGCTGCATCACTCCCATCATCCCCAGGAGCTGACAGTCTAATCCCCGTCTGATACGCTGCATCACTCCCATCATCCCCAGGAGCTGACAATCCAATCCCCGTCTGATACGC
Organism: Anomaloglossus baeobatrachus; assembly: GCF_048569485.1. Classification (NCBI taxonomy): domain Eukaryota; kingdom Metazoa; phylum Chordata; class Amphibia; order Anura; family Aromobatidae; genus Anomaloglossus; species Anomaloglossus baeobatrachus. The sequence goes on along the minus strand of NC_134358.1, from coordinate 5,269,490 downwards.
TGCATCACTCCCATCATCCCCAGGAGCTGACAATCTAATCCCCGCCTGATACGCTGCATCACTCCCATCATCCCCAGGAGCTGACAATCTAATCCCCGTCTGATACGCTGCATCACTCCCATCATCCCCAGGAGCTGACAATCTAATCCCCCGTCTGATACGATGCATCACTCCCATCATCCCCAGGAGCTGACAATCTAATCCCCCGTCTGATACGATGCATCACTCCCATCATCCCCAGGAGCTGACAATCTAATCCCCCGTCTGATACCCTGCATCACTCCCATCATCTCCAGGAGCTGACAATCTAATCCCCGCCTGATACGCTGCATCACTCCCATCATCCCCAGGAGCTGACAGTCTAATCCTCCGCCTGATACGCTGCATCACTCCCATCATCCCCAGGAGCTGACAGTCTAATCCCCCGTCTGATACGCTGCATCACTCCCATCATCCCCAGGAGCTGACAGTCTAATCCCCGCCTGATACGCTGCATCACTCCCATCATCCCCAGGAGCTGACAGTCTAATCCCCCGTCTGATACGCTGCATCACTCCCATCATCCCTAGGAGCTGACAGTCTAATCCCCCGTCTGATACGCTGCATCACTCCCATCATCCCCAGGAGCTGACAATCTAATCCCCCGTCTGATACGCTGCATCACTCCCATCATCCCCAGGAGCTGACAATCTAATCCCCGCCTGATACGCTGCATCACTCCCATCATCCCCAGGAGCTGACAATCTAATCCCCGTCTGATACGCTGCATCACTCCCATCATCCCCAGGAGCTGACAATCTAATCCCTCGTCTGATACGCTGCATCACTCTCATCATCCCCAGGAGCTGACAGTCTAATCCCCCGCCTGATACGCTGCATCACTCCCATCATCCCCAGGAGCTGACAGTCTAATCCCCCCCTGATACGCTGCATCACTCCCATCATCCCCAGGAGCTGACAATCTAATCCCCGCCTGATACGCTGCATCACTCCCATCATCCCCAGGAGCTGACAGTCTAATCCCCCCCTGATACGCTGCATCACTCCCATCATCCCCAGGAGCTGACAATCTAATCCCCGTCTGATACGCTGCATCACTCCCATCATCCCCAGGAGCTGACAATCTAATCCCCGTCTGATACGCTGCATCACTCCCATCATCCCCAGGAGCTGACAATCTAATCCCCGTCTGATACGCTGCATCACTCCCATCATCCCCAGGAGCTGACAATCTAATCCCCGTCTGATACGCTGCATCACTCCCATCATCCCCAGGAGCTGACAGTCTAATCCCCCGTCTGATACGCTGCATCACTCCCATCATCCCCAGGAGCTGACAATCTAATCCCCGCCTGATACGCTGCATCACTCCCATCATCCCCAGGAGCTGACAGTCTAATCCCCGCCTGATACGCTGCATCACTCCCATCATCCCCAGGAGCTGACAGTCTAATCCCCGTCTGATACGCTGCATCACTCCCATCATCCCCAGGAGCTGACAGTCTAATCCCCGTCTGATACGCTGCATCACTCCCATCATCCCCAGGAGCTGACAATCTAATCCCAGTCTGATACGCTGCATCACTCCCATCATCCCCAGGAGCTGACAATCTAATCCCCGCCTGATACGCTGCATCACTCCCATCATCCCCAGGAGCTGACAATCTAATCCCCGTCTGATACGCTGCATCACTCCCATCATCCCCAGGAGCTGACAATCTAATCCCCGCCTGATACGCTGCATCACTCCCATCATCCCCAGGAGCTGACAATCTAATCCCCGTCTGATACGCTGCATCACTCCCATCATCCCCAGGAGCTGACAATCTAATCCCCGTCTGATACGCTGCATCACTCCCATCATCCCCAGGAGCTGACAATCTAATCCCCGTCTGATACGCTGCATCACTCCCATCATCCCCAGGAGCTGACAATCTAATCCCCGTCTGATACGCTGCATCACTCCCATCATCCCCAGGAGCTGACAGTCTAATCCCCGCCTGATACGCTGCATCACTCCCATCATCCCCAGGAGCTGACAATCTAATCCCCGTCTGATACGCTGCATCACTCCCATCATCCCCAGGAGCTGACAATCTAATCCCCGTCTGATACGCTGCATCACTCCCATCATCCCCAGGAGCTGACAATCTAATCCCCCGTCTGATACGCTGCATCACTCCCATCATCCCCAGGAGCTGACAATCTAATCCCCGTCTGATACGCTGCATCATTCCCATCATCCCCAGGAGCTGACAGTCTAATCCCCGTCTGATACGCTGCATCACTCTCATCATCCCCAGGAGCTGACAGTCTAATCCTCGCCTGATACGCTGCATCACTCCCATCATCCCCAGGAGCTGACAATCTAATCCCCTGCCTGATACGCTGCATCACTCCCATCATCCCCAGGAGCTGACAATCTAATCCCCCGCCTGATACGCTGCATCACTCCCATCATCCCCAGGAGCTGACAATCTAATCCCCGCCTGATACGCTGCATCACTCCCATCATCCCCAGGAGCTGACAGTCTAATCCCCCGCCTGATACGATGCATCACTCCCATCATCCCCAGGAGCTGACAGTCTAATCCCCCGCCTGATACCCTGCATCACTCCCATCATCCCCAGGAGCTGACAATCTAATCCCCGTCTGATACGCTGCATCACTCCCATCATCCCCTGGAGCTGACAATCTAATCCCCCGTCTGATACGCTGCATCACTCCCATCATCCCCAGGAGCTGACAATCTAATCCCCGCCTGATACGCTGCATCACTCCCATCATCCCCAGGAGCTGACAATCTAATCCCCGTCTGATACGCTGCATCATTCCCATCATCCCCAGGAGCTGACAATCTAATCCCCCGCCTGATATGCTGCATCACTCCCATCATCCCCAGGAGCTGACAATCTAATCCCCCGTCTGATACGCTGCATCACTCTCATCATCCCCAGGAGCTGACAGTCTAATCCTCGCCTGATACGCTGCATCACTCCCATCATCCCCAGGAGCTGACAGTCTAATCCCCCGCCTGATACGCTGCATCACTCCCATCATCCCCAGGAGCTGACAGTCTAATCCCCCGTCTGATACGCTGCATCACTCCCATCATCCCCAGGAGCTGACAATCTAATCCCCGTCTGATACGCTGCATGACTCCCATCATCCTCAGGAGCTGACAATCTAATCCCCGTCTGATACCCTGCATCACTCCCATCATCCCCAGGAGCTGACAATCTAATCCCCGTCTGATACGCTGCATCACTCCCATCATCCCCAGGAGCTGACAGTCTAATCCCCGTCTGATACGCTGCATGACTCCCATCATCCTCAGGAGCTGACAATCTAATCCCCGTCTGATACCCTGCATCACTCCCATCATCCCCAGGAGCTGACAATCTAATCCCCGTCTGATACGCTGCATCACTCCCATCATCCCCAGGAGCTGACAATCTAATCCCCCGCCTGATACGCTGCATCACTCCCATCATCCCCAGGAGCTGACAATCTAATCCCCGCCTGATACGCTGCATCACTCCCATCATCCCCAGGAGCTGACAGTCTAATCCTCCGCCTGATACGCTGCATCACTCCCATCATCCCCAGGAGCTGACAATCTAATCCCCGCCTGATACGCTGCATCACTCCCATCATCCCCAGAAGCTGACAATCTAATCCCCCGTCTGATACGCTGCATCACTCCCATCATCCCCAGGAGCTGACAATCTAATCCCCACCTGATACGCTGCATCACTCCCATCATCCTCAGGAGCTGACAGTCTAATCCCCGCCTGATACGCTGCATCACTCCCATCATCCCCAGGAGCTGACAATCTAATCCCCCGTCTGATACGCTGCATCACTCCCATCATCCCCAGGAGCTGACAATCTATTCCCCGCCTGATACGCTGCATCACTCCCATCATCCCCAGGAGCTGACAATCTAATCCCCACCTGATACGATGCATCACTCCCATCATCCCCAGGAGCTGACAATCTAATCCTCGTCTGATACGATGCATCACTCCCATCATCCCCAGGAGCTGACAATCTAATCCCCCGTCTGATACGCTGCATCACTCCCATCATCCCCAGGAGCTGACAATCTAATCCCCCGCCTGATACGCTGCATCACTCCCATCATCCTCCAGAGCTCGCAGTGCGGGTGATGCTATATGTGTATGTGTATATGTGTATATCTCGGTGTAACCCCTTCCTTGCTGTCCCCTTATTTCCGGCCATTGCAGGATGATGAGGGGAGTAGTGCCGCCGGTAATCCCGTCCCCCGTGGCCGCTGCGCGCGCACCAATGCAGACCATTTAATTTGCGTGCTAATTTAATTAGTTAGCGCCCATTTGAGTTAATTTGCTGGGGGATGTCTGCAGCGGCTGCGGGAGCAGCTGTTCCCCTCTCCCCTGACGAGCGTTCGGGGCCCGGAGAATGGGAGAAAGCAGCGGATTTTATGGCCTCCCGCGATCCTCTCCGTAAACACTTTACAGCTCTGCGCGCGCCGGAGCGAGGATTAAACGCCGCACACCTCCCCGCCCGCCAACCTGCGCCATACGGCCGCCATCACTCGCCATATTTCACAGTCGTAACGTTAATGGAACACGCGCCTGTAACGGCTCCACTGAGCACGCTCCTCCCGCGCCTGCGAGGACCGCCACATTAACCCTTCATTACATCACTAACTGTACGGGGCAGGAATGGCGCTAACTAATGTTACACCGCGGGTCTACAGGGACGTCACCGCCGTCACACGTCTGCACCAACCTGGACCGGCCGAGCCGAGGACCGCCACATTAACCCTTCATTACATCACTAACTGTACGGGGCAGGAATGGCGCAGACTAATGTTACACCGCGGGTGTACAGGGACGTCACCGCCGTCACACGTCTGCACCAACCTGGACCGGCCGAGCCGAGGACCGCCACATTAACCCTTCATTACATCACTAACTGTACGGGGCAGGAATGGCCCGGACTAATGTTACACCGCGGGTCTACAGGGACGTCACCGCCATAACACGTCTGCACCAACCTGGACCGGCCGAGCCGAGGACCGCCACATTAACCCTTCATTACATCACTAACTGTACGGGGCAGGAATGGCGCAGACTAATGTTACACCGCGGGTGTACAGGGACGTCACCGCCGTCACACGTCTGCACCAACCTGGACCGGCCGAACCTAGGACCGCGACATTAACCCTTCATTACATCACTAACTGTACGGGGCAGGAATGGCGCAGACTAATGTTACACCGCGGGTGTACAGGGACGTCACCGCCGTCACACGTCTGCACCATCCTGGACCGGCCGAGCCTAGGACCGCCACATTAACCCTTCATTACATCACTAACTGTACGGGGCAGGAATGGCGCAGACTAATGTTACACTGCGGGTGTACAGGGACGTCACCGCCGTCACACGTCTGCACCAACCTGGACCGGCCGAGCCTAGGACCGCCACATTAACCCTTCATTACATCACTAACTGCACGGGGCAGGAATGGCGCAGACTAATGTTACACCGCGGGTGTACAGGGACGTCACCGCCGTCACACGTCTGCACCAACCTGGACCGGCCGAGCCTAGGACCGCCACATTAACCCTTCATTACATCACTAACTGCACGGGGCAGGAATGGCGCAGACTAATGTTACACCGCGGGTGTACAGGGACGTCACCGCCGTCACACGTCTGCACCAACCTGGACCGGCCAAGCCTAGGACCGCCACATTAACCCTTCATTACATCACTAACTGCACGGGGCAGGAATGGCGCCAACTAATGTTACACCGCGGGTGTACAGGGACGTCACCGCCGTCACACGTCTGCACCAACCTGGACCGGCCGAGCCACGGCATCCAGGTCACATGTATATGGCCACCTATTAGTCAGCGGGGGGGTCTGCGGCAGCATTTACAACATGGGGTAAACCGAGGCCAAAGACCAAATAAAAACCGTGCCCATAGCAACCAGTCACAGCAGAATTGGAAAGACCACCTGTGATTGGTGGCCATATTATCCATAGCAACCAATAACAACACTGCTTTCATTTGACTAGAACAGAATATGAAGTGAAAGCCCTTCTGTGATTGGTTGCTATGCTGCCCATAGAAACCACAGCACCGCTTTCACTTTATGTATTGCTCTAGGAAAATGAAAGCAGTGCTGTGATTGGTTGATATGAATAATATAGAAACCAATCACAAAGCAGCTTTTATTTCTTATTATGCACTAGTAAAATGAAAGCTGCATTGTGATTGGTTGCTATGGTCAGTAAAGATGGTTTTCATAAATCTGCCCCAAAGTGTGTAAACGGGGAGTGAAATTGCCCAAAAAGTGACTGGCAGAGCCGAGGTAGCCTCGGTGATCGTGTCCTGCACATGTCTGTTCTGAAATAGTCTCAAAAAGGCAACACGGCCCACAAAATGATAATGGGCCTGTCAGCCATGAGGTGGTGATAGACAACAAAGTGGCAATCTTTCCCCACACTCCACACCATTGTGATCAGGTTTAGCTTGTGATGGTCTGGTCCAGTCTCTCCCCACACTCCACACCATTGTGATCAGGTTTAGCTTGTGATGGTCTGGTCCAGTCTCTCCTCACACTCCACTCCATTGTGATCAGGTTTAGCTTGTGATGGTCTGGTCCAGTCTTTCCTCACACTCCACTGTGATCAGGTTTAGCTTGTGATGGTCTGGTCCAGTCTCTCCCCACACTCCACTCCATTGTGATCAGGTTTAGCTTGTGATGGTCTGGTCCAGTCTCTCCTCACAGTCCACACCATTGTGATTAGGCTTAGCTTGTGATGGTCTGGTCCAGTCTCTCCTCACACTCCACTCCATTGTGATCAGGTTTAGCTTGTGATGGTCTGGTCCAGTCTTTCCTCACACTCCACTGTGATCAGGTTTAGCTTGTGATGGTCTGGTCCAGTCTCTCCCCACACTCCACTCCATTGTGATCAGGTTTAGCTTGTGATGGTCTGGTCCAGTCTCTCCTCACAGTCCACACCATTGTGATTAGGCTTAGCTTGTGATGGTCTGGTCCAGTCTCTCCCCACACTCCACTCCATTGTGATCAGGTTTAGCTTGTGATGGTCTGGTCCAGTCTCTCCTCACACTCCACACCATTGTGATCAGGTTTAGCTTGTGATGGTCTGGTCCAGTCTCTCCTCACAGTCCACACCATTGTGATTAGGCTTAGCTTGTGATGGTCTGGTCCAGTCTCTCCCCACACTCCACTCCATTGTGATCAGGTTTAGCTTGTGATGGTCTGGTCCAGTCTCTCCTCACACTCCACACCATTGTGATCAGGTTTAGCTTGTGATGGTCTGGTCCTGTCTCTCCTCACACTGAACACCATTGTGATCAGGTTTAGCTTGTGATGGTCTGGCCCAGTCTCTCCCCACACTCCACACCATTGTGATCAGGTTTAGCTTGTGATGGTCTGGTCCAGTCTCTCCTCACACTCCACACCATTGTGATCAGGTTTAGCTTGTGATGGTCTGGTCCAGTCTTTCCTCACACTCCACACCATTGTGATCAGGTTTAGCTTGTGATGGTCTGGTCCAGTCTCTCCTCACACTCCACTCCATTGTGATCAGGTTTAGCTTGTGATGGTCTGGTCGAGTCTCTCCTCACACTCCACACCATTGTGATCAGGTTTAGCTTGTCATGGTCTGGTCCAGTCTCTCCTCACACTCCACACCATTGTGATCAGGTTTAGCTTGTGATGGTCTGGTCCAGTCTTTCCTCACACTCCACACCATTGTGATCAGGTTTAGCTTGTGATGGTCTGGTCCAGTCTCTCCTCACACTCCACTCCATTGTGATCAGGTTTAGCTTGTGATGGTCTGGTCCTGTCTCTCCTCACACTGAACACCATTGTGATCAGGTTTAGCTTGTGATGGTCTGGCCCAGTCTCTCCCCACACTCCACACCATTGTGATCAGGTTTAGCTTGTCATGGTCTGGTCCAGTCTCTCCTCACACTCCACACCATTGTGATCAGGTTTAGCTTGTGATGGTCTGGTACAGTCTCTCCTCACACTCCACTCCATTGTGATCAGGTTTAGCTTGTGATGGTCTGGTCCAGTCTCTCCCCACACTCCACTCCATTGTGATCAGGTTTAGCTTGTGATGGTCTGGTCCAGTCTCTCCTCACAGTCCACACCATTGTGATCAGGTTTAGCTTGTGATGGTCTGGTCCAGTCTCTCCTCACACTCCACACCATTGTGATCAGGCTTAGCTTGTGATGGTCTGGTCCAGTCTCTCCTCACACTCCACACCATTGTGATCAGGTTTAGCTTGTGATGGTCTGGTCCAGTCTCTCCTCACACTCCACACCTTTGTGATCAGGTTTAGCTTGTGATGGTCTGGTCCAGTCTCTCCTCACACTCCACACCATTGTGATCAGGTTTAGCTTGTGATGGTCTGGTCCAGTCTCTCCTCACACTCCACACCATTGTGATCAGGTTTAGCTTGTGATGGTCTGGTCCAGTCTCTCCTCACAGTCCACACCATTGTGATTAGGCTTAGCTTGTGATGGTCTGGTACAGTCTCTCCTCACACTCCACTCCATTGTGATCAGGTTTAGCTTGTGATGGTCTGGTCCAGTCTCTCCCCACACTCCACTCCATTGTGATCAGGTTTAGCTTGTGATGGTCTGGTCCAGTCTCTCCTCACAGTCCACACCATTGTGATCAGGTTTAGCTTGTGATGGTCTGGTCCAGTCTCTCCTCACACTCCACACCATTGTGATCAGGCTTAGCTTGTGATGGTCTGGTCCAGTCTCTCCTCACACTCCACACCATTGTGATCAGGTTTAGCTTGTGATGGTCTGGTCCAGTCTCTCCTCACAGTCCACACCATTGTGATCAGGTTTAGCTTGTGATGGTCTGGTCCAGTCTCTCCTCACACTCCACACCATTGTGATCAGGTTTAGCTTGTGATGGTCTGGTCGAGTCTCTCCTCACACTCCACACCATTGTGATCAGGCTTAGCTTGTGATGGTCTGGTCCAGTCTTTCCTCACACTCCACACCATTGTGATCAGGTTTAGCTTGTGATGGTCTGGTCCAGTCTCTCCTCACACTCCACACCATTGTGATTAGGTTTAGCTTGTGATGGTCTGGTCCAGTCTCTCCTCACACTCCACACCATTGTGATCAGGCTTAGCTTGTGATGGTCTGGTCCAGTCTCTCCTCACACTCCACACCATTGTGATCAGGTTTAGCTTGTGATGGTCTGGTCCAGTCTCTCCTCACACTCCACACCATTGTGATCAGGTTTAGCTTGAGATGGTCTGGTCCAGTCTCTCCTCACACTCCACACCATTGTGATCAGGTTTAGCTTGTGATGGTCTGGTCCAGTCTTTCCTCACACTCCACACCATTGTGATCAGGTTTAGCTTGTGATGGTCTGGTCCAGTCTCTCCTCACTGTCCACACCATTGTGATCAGGTTTAGCTTGTGATGGTCTGGTCCAGTCTCTCCTCACACTCCACACCTTTGTGATCAGGTTTAGCTTGTGATGGTCTGGTCCAGTCTCTCCCCACACTCCACACCATTGTGATCAGGTTTAGCTTGTGATGGTCTGGTCCAGTCTCTCCTCACACTCCACACCATTGTGATCAGGTTTAGCTTGTAATGGTCTGGTCCAGTCTCTCCTCACACTCCACACCATTGTGATCAGGCTTAGCTTGTGATGGTCTGGTCCAGTCTTTCCTCACACTCCACACCATTGTGATCAGGTTTAGCTTGTGATGGTCTGGTTCAGTCTTTCCTCACACTCCACACCATTGTGATCAGTTTTAGCTTGTGATGGTCTGGTCCAGTCTCTCCCCACACTCCACACCATTGTGATCAGGTTTAGCTTGTGATGGTCTGGTCCAGTCTCTCCTCACACTCCACACCATTGTGATCAGGTTTAGCTTGTGATGGTCTGGTCCAGTCTCTCCTCACAGTCCACACCATTGTGATTAGGCTTAGCTTGTGATGGTTTGGTCCAGTCTCTCCTCACAGTCCACACCATTGTGATCAGGTTTAGCTTGTGATGGTCTGGTCCAGTCTCTCCTCACAGTCCACACCATTGTGATCAGGTTTAGCTTGTGATGGTCTGGTCCAGTCTTTCCTCACACTCCACACCATTGTGATCAGGTTTAGCTTGTGATGGTCTGGTCCAGTCTCTCCTCACACTCCACACCATTGTGATCAGGTTTAGCTTGTGATGGTCTGGTCCAGTCTCTCCTCACACTCCACACCATTGTGATCAGGTTTAGCTTGTGATGGTCTGGTCCAGTCTCTCCCCACACTCCACACCATTCTGATTAGGCTTAGCTTGTGATGGTTTGGTCCAGTCTCTCCTCACAGTCCACACCATTGTGATCAGGTTTAGCTTGTGATGGTCTGGTCCAGTCTCTCCTCACAGTCCACACCATTGTGATCAGTTTTAGCTTGTGATGGTCTGGTCCAGTCTCTCCCCACACTCCACACCATTGTGATCAGGTTTAGCTTGTGATGGTCTGGTCCAGTCTCTCATCACAGTCCACACCATTATGATCAGGTTTAGCTTGTGATGGTCTGGTCCAGTCTCTCCTCACAGTCCACACCATTGTGATTAGGCTTAGCTTGTGATGGTTTGGTCCAGTCTCTCCTCACAGTCCACACCATTGTGATCAGGTTTAGCTTGTGATGGTCTGGTCCAGTCTCTCCTCACAGTCCACACCATTGTGATCAGGTTTAGCTTGTGATGGTCTGGTCCAGTCTTTCCTCACACTCCACACCATTGTGATCAGGTTTAGCTTGTGATGGTCTGGTCCAGTCTTTCCTCACACTCCACACCATTGTGATCAGGTTTAGCTTGTGATGGTCTGGTCCAGTCTCTCCTCACACTCCACACCATTGTGATCAGGTTTAGCTTGTGATGGTCTGGTCCAGTCTCTCCTCACACTCCACACCATTGTGATCAGGTTTAGCTTGTGATGGTCTGGTCCAGTCTCTCCCCACACTCCACACCATTGTGATTAGGCTTAGCTTGTGATGGTTTGGTCCAGTCTCTCCTCACAGTCCACACCATTGTGATCAGGTTTAGCTTGTGATGGTCTGGTCCAGTCTCTCCTCACAGTCCACACCATTGTGATCAGGTTTAGCTTGTAATGGTCTGGTCCAGTCTCTCCTCACAGTCCACACCATTGTGATCAGGTTTAGCTTGTGATGGTCTGGTCCAGTCTCTCCTCACAGTCCACACCTTTGTGATCAGGTTTAGCTTGTGATGGTCTGGTCCAGTCTCTCCTCACACTCCACACCATTGTGATCAGGTTTAGCTTGTGATGGTCTGGTCCAGTCTTTCCTCACACTCCACACCATTGTGATCAGGTTTAGCTTGTGATGGTCTGGTCCAGTCTCTCCTCACACTCCACACCATTGTGATCAGGTTTAGCTTGTGATGGTCTGGTCCAGTCTCTCCTCACACTCCACACCATTGTGATCAGGTTTAGCTTGTGATGGTCTGGTCCAGTCTCTCCTCACACTCCACACCATTGTGATCAGGTTTAGCTTGTGATGGTCTGGTCCAGTCTCTCCTCACACTCCACACCATTGTGATCAGGCTTAGCTTGTGATGGTCTGGCCCAGTCTCTCCCCACACTCCACACCATTGTGATCAGGTTTAGCTTGTGATGGTCTGGTCCAGTCTCTCCTCACACTCCACACCATTGTGATCAGGCTTAGCTTGTGATGGTCTGGCCCAGTCTCTCCCCACACTCCACACCATTGTGATCAGGTTTAGCTTGTGATGGTCTGGTCCAGTCTCTCCTCACACTCCACTCCATTGTGATCAGGTTTAGCTTAGGATGGTCTGGTCCAGTCTCTCCTCACAGTCCACACCATTGTGATCAGGTTTAGCTTGTGATGGTCTGGTCCAGTCTCTCCCCACACTCCACACCTTTGTGATCAGGTTTAGCTTGTGATGGTCTGGTCCAGTCTCTCCTCACACTCCACACCATTGTGATTAGGCTTAGCTTGTGATGGTCTGGTCCTGTCTCTCCTCACAGTCCACACCATTGTGATCAGGTTTAGCTTGTGATGGTCTGGTCCAGTCTCTCCTCACACTCCACACCATTGTGATCAGGTTTAGCTTGTGATGGTCTGGTCCAGTCTCTCCTCACACTCCACACCATTGTGATCAGGTTTAGCTTGTGATGGTCTGGTCCAGTCTCTCCTCACACTCCACACCATTGTGATCAGGTTTAGCTTGTGATGGTCTGGTCCAGTCTCTCCTCACACTCCACACCATTGTGATCAGGTTTAGCTTGTGATGGTCTGGTCCAGTCTCTCCTCACACTCCACACCATTGTGATCAGGTTTAGCTTGTGATGGTTTGGTCCAGTCTCTTCTCACACTCCACACCATTGTGATCAGGTTTAGCTTGTGATGGTTTGGTCCAGTCTCTACTCACACTCCACACCATTGTGATCAGGTTTAGCTTGTGATGGTTTGGCCCAGTCCCTCCTCACAGTCCACACCATTGTGATCAGGTTTAGCTTGTGATGGTCTGGTCCAGTCTCTCCTCACAGTCCACACCATTGTGATCAGGTTTAGCTTGTGATGGTCTGGTCCAGTTTCTCCTCACACTCCACACCATTGTCATCAGGTTTAGCTTGTGATGGTTTGGTCCAGTCTCTCCTCACACTCCACACCATTGTCATCAGGTTTAGCTTGTGATGGTCTGGTCCAGTCTCTTCTCACACTCCACACCATTGTGATCAGGTTTAGCTTGTGATGGTCTGGTCCAGTCTTTCCTCACACTCCACACCATTGTGATCAGGTTTAGCTTGTGATGGTCTGGTCCAGTCTCTCCTCACACTCCACATCATTGTGATCAGGTTTAGCTTGTGATGGTCTGGTCCAGTCTCTCCTCACAGTCCACACCATTGTGATCAGGTTTAGCTTGTGATGGTTTGGCCCAGTCTCTCCTCACACTCCACACCATTATGATCAGGTTTAGCTTGTGATGGTCTGGTTCAGTCTCTCCTCACACTCCACACCATTATGATCAGGTTTAGCTTGTGATGGTCTCGTCCAGTCTTTCCTCACAGTCCACACCATTGTGATCAGGTTTAGCTTGTGATGGTCTGGTCCAGTCTCTTCTCACACTCCACACCATTGTGATCAGGTTTAGCTTGTGATGGTCTGGTCCAGTCTTTCCTCACACTCCACACCATTGTGATCAGGTTTAGCTTGTGATGGTCTGGTCCAGTCTCTCCTCACACTCCACACCATTGTCATCAGGTTTAGCTTGTGATGGTCTGGTCCAGTCTCTTCTCACACTCCACACCATTGTGATCAGGTTTAGCTTGTGATGGTCTGGTCCAGTCTCTCCTCACACTCCACACCATTGTGATCAGGTTTAGCTTGTGATGGTCTGGTCCAGTCTCTCCTCACACTCCACACCATTGTGATCAGGCTTAGCGTGTGATGGTTTGGTCCAGTCTCTCCTCACACTCCACACCATTGTGATCAGGTTTAGCTTGTGATGGTCTGGTCCAGTCTCTCCTCACAGTCCACACCATTGTGATCAGGTTTAGCTTGTGATGGTCTGGTCCAGTCTCTCCTCACAGTCCACACCATTATGATCAGGTTTAGCTTGTGATGGTCTGGTCCAGTCTCTCCTCACACTCCACACCATTGTGATCAGGTTTAGCTTGTGATGGTCTGGTCCAGTCTTTCCTCACACTCCACACCATTGTGATCAGGCTTAGCTTGTGATGGTCTGGTCCAGTCTCTCCTCACACTCCACACCATTGTGATCAGGTTTAGCTTGTGATGGTCTGGTCCAGTCTCTCCTCACAGTCCACACTATTGTGATTAGGTTTAGCTTGTGATGGTCTGGTCCAGTCTCTCCTCACAGTCCACACCATTGTGATCAGGTTTAGCTTGTGATGGTCTGGTCCAGTCTCTCCTCACACTGCACACCATTGTGATCAGGTTTAGCTTGTGATGGTCTGGTCCAGTCTCTCCTCACACTCCACACCATTGTGATTAGGTTTAGCTTGTGATGGTCTGGTCCAGTCTCTCCTCACACTCCACACCATTGTGATCAGGTTTAGCTTGTGATGGTCTGGTCCAGTCTCTCCTCACAGTCCACACCATTGTGATCAGGTTTAGCTTGTGATGGTCTGGTCCAGTCTCTCCTCACAGTCCACACCATTATGATCAGGTTTAGCTTGTGATGGTCTGGTCCAGTCTCTCCTCACACTCCACACCATTGTGATTAGGTTTAGCTTGTGATGGTCTGGTCCAGTCTCTCCTCACACTCCACACCATTGTGATCAGGTTTAGCTTGTGATGGTCTGGTCCAGTCTCTCCTCACACTCCACACCATTGTGATCAGGTTTAGCTTGTGATGGTCTGGTCCAGTCTCTCCTCACACTCCACACCATTGTGATCAGGTTTAGCTTGTGATGGTCTAGTCCAGTCTCTCCTCACACTCCACACCATTGTGATCAGGTTTAGCTTGTGATGGTCTGGTCCAGTCTCTCCTCACAGTCCACACTATTGTGATTAGGTTTAGCTTGTGATGGTCTGGTCCAGTCTCTCCTCACAGTCCACACCATTGTGATCAGGTTTAGCTTGTGATGGTCTGGTCCAGTCTCTCCTCACACTGCACACCATTGTGATCAGGTTTAGCTTGTGATGGTCTGGTCCAGTCTCTCCTCACACTCCACACCATTGTGATTAGGTTTAGCTTGTGATGGTCTGGTCCAGTCTCTCCTCACACTCCACACCATTGTGATCAGGTTTAGCTTGTGATGGTCTGGTCCAGTCTCTCCTCACAGTCCACACCATTGTGATCAGGTTTAGCTTGTGATGGTCTGGTCCAGTCTCTCCTCACAGTCCACACCATTATGATCAGGTTTAGCTTGTGATGGTCTGGTCCAGTCTCTCCTCACACTCCACACCATTGTGATCAGGTTTAGCTTGTGATGGTCTGGTCCAGTCTCTCCTCACACTCCACACCATTGTGATCAGGCTTAGCTTGTGATGGTCTGGTCCAGTCTCTCCTCACACTCCACACCATTGTGATTAGGTTTAGCTTGTGATGGTCTGGTCCAGTCTTTCCTCACACTCCACACCATTGTGATCAGGTTTAGCTTGTGATGGTCTGGTCCAGTCTCTCCCCACACTCCACACCATTGTGATTAGGTTTAGCTTGTCATGGTCTGGTCCTGTCTCTCCTCACACTGAACACCATTGTGATCAGGTTTAGCTTGTGATGGTCTGGTCCAGTCTCTCCTCACACTCCACACCATTGTGATCAGGTTTAGCTTGTGATGGTCTGGTCCAGTCTCTCCTCACAGTCCACACCATTGTGATCAGGTTTAGCTTGTGATGGTCTGGTCCAGTCTCTCCTCACAGTCCACACCATTGTGATCAGGTTTAGCTTGTGATGGTTTTGTCCAGTCTCTCCTCACACTCCACACCATTGTGATTAGGTTTAGCTTGTGATGGTTTGGTCCAGTCTCTCCTCACACTCCACACCATTGTGATCAGGTTTAGCTTGTGATGGTTTGGTCCAGTCTCTCCTCACTGTCCACACCATTGTGATCAGGTTTAGCTTGTGATGGTTTGGTCCAGTCTCTCCTCACACTCCACACCATTGTGATCAGGTTTAGCTTGTGATGGTTTGGTCCAGTCTCTCCTCACACTCCACACCATTGTGATCAGGTTTAGCTTGTGATGGTTTGGTCCAGTCTCTCCTCACACTCCACACCATTGTGATCAGGTTTAGCTTGTGATGGTCTGGTCCAGTCTCTCCTCACACTCCACACCATTGTGATCAGGTTTAGCTTGTGATGGTTTGGTCCAGTCTCTCCTCACACTCCACACCATTGTGATCAGGTTTAGCTTGTGATGGTCTGGTCCAGTCTCTCCTCACACTCCACACCATTGTGATCAGGTTTAGTTTGTGATGGTCCAGTTTTCAGAGTGTATTAATAAGTCTTCCGCATTGTGTGTATTTAGGTCTCAGCCGCCATCTTCCCTCAGTGTCCTCGCTATATTCACACGTGAGGGTCTCACCCTTTGGATTCTTCACCTTGGGCTGGAGGAGACTCTTCTCCTGATGAGTGTCGCTGCCGCTGCTGAGCCAGCGCCTGGCAATGGGGCGAGAGCTTGTGAAAAAGTCATAGGGTCGTCTGACAGGGTGCAAACAGGGCGCGAGGGGAGAGCAGCAGCTGTGCACAACTAGGTCACGCCGAATCCCACCGACAAGAGATGGCATGGACTCGGAATCATAGAGGCTCCTGTCTGTCGTCCTCACAGTCTTCAGTTCTTGCAGTTAGCTGTGAGAGTTATGGCCGGGCCCCTGCCCACGCTCCATAAGCATTGATGGGGCCCCCCGCTGTTTGCGACCTCAGGGCTTAGTGAGCAGCTCAGTGCGGTAAATAAGCCAGAGCTCCCACCGAGCAGTAATGGCGGAGCCGACTCTGAGCCAGATGGTGACAGCGATGCTCTGCCAGCCGGGACTCGTGCTTTTCACTGCCTGCATTCTGCTGGTATACCTGGGTACATCCGACTTGTTCCTCCGCCGCCCGCACACTGTACCGGGGTACATCCGACTCGTTCCACCGCCGCCCGCACACTGTACGGGGTACAAATGACTCGTTCCACCGCCGCCCGCACACTGTACCGGGGTACATCCGACTCGTTCCCCCTCCACCCGCACACTATACCGGGGTACATTTGACTCGTTCCACCGCCGCCCGCACACTGTACCGGGATACATCCGACTCGTTCCACCGCCGCCCGCACACTGTACCGGGGTACATCCGACTCGTTCCACCGCCGCCCGCACACTGTACCGGGGTACATCCGACTCGTTCCACCGCCGCCCGCACACTGTACCGGGGTACATCCGACTCGTTCCACCGCCGCCCGCACACTGTACCGGGGTACATCCGACTCGTTCCACCGCCGCCCGCACACTGTGCGGGGTACAAATGACTCGTTCCACCTCCGCCCGCACACTGTACCGGGATACATCCGACTCGTTCCACCGCCGCCCGCACACTGTACCGGGGTACATCCGACTCGTTCTACCGCCGCCCGCACACTGTACCGGGGTACATCCGACTCGTTCCACCGCCGCCCGCACACTGTACCGGGGTACATCCGACTCGTTCCACCGCCGCCCGCACACTGTACCGGGATACATCCGACTCGTTCCACCGCCACCCGCACACTGTACCGGGGTACATCCGACTCGTTCCACCGACGCCCGCACTCTGTACCGGGATACATCCGACTCGTTCCACCGACGCCCGCACACTGTACCGGGGTACATCCGACTCGTTCCACCGCCGCCCGCACACTGTACCGGGGTACATCCGACTCGTTCCACCGCCGCCCGCACACTGTACTGGGGTACATCCGACTCGTTCCACCGCCGCCCGCACACTATACCGGGGTACATCCGACTCGTTCCACCGCTGCCCACACACTGTACCGGGATACATCCGACTCGTTCCACCGACGCCCGCACACTGTACCGGGGTACATCCGACTCGTTCCACCGCCGCCCGCACACTGTACCGGGATACATCCGACTCGTTCCACCGACGCCCGCACTCTGTACCGGGATACATCCGACTCGTTCCACCGCCGCCCGCACACTGTACCGGGGTACATCCGACTCGTTCCACCGCCGCCCGCACACTGTACCGGGGTACATCCGACTCGTTCCACCGCCGCCCGCACACTGTACCGGGGTACATCCGACTCGTTCCACCTCCGCCCGCACACTGTACCTGGGTACATCCGACTCGTTCCACCGCCACCCGCACACTGTACCGGGATACATCCGACTCGTTCCACCGACGCCCGCACTCTGTACCGGGATACATCCGACTCGTTCCACCGACGCCCGCACTCTGTACCGGGGCACATCCGACTCGTTCCACCGCCGCCCGCACACTATACCGGGGTACATCCGACTCGTTCCACCGCCGCCCGCACACTGTACCGGGGTACATCCGACTCGTTCCACCGCCGCCCGCACACTGTACCGGGGTACATCCGACTCGTTCCACCGCCGCCCGCACACTATACCGGGGTACATCCGACTCGTTCCACCGCCGCCCGCACACTATACCGGGGTACATCCGACTCGTTCCACCGCTGCCCACACACTGTACCGGGGTACATCCGACTCGTTCCACCGCCGCCCGCATACTGGAACTGACCACGGCCGACTCGTTCCACCGCCGCCCGCACACTGTACCGGGGTACATCCGACTCGTTCCACCTCCGCCCGCACACTGTACCGGGGTACATCCGACTCGTTCCATCGCCGCCCGCACACTGTACCGGGGTACATCCGACTCGTTCCACTACCGCCCGCACACTGGAACTGACCATGGCCGACTCGTTCCAACGCCGCCCGCACACTGTACCGGGGTACATCCGACTCGTTCCACCGCCGCCCGCACACTGTACCGGGGTACATCCGACTCGTTCCACCGCCGCCCGCACACTGTACCGGGGTACATCCGACTCGTTCCACCGCCGCCCGCACACTATACCGGGGTACATCCGACTCGTTCCACCGCTGCCCACACACTGTACCGGGGTACATCCGACTCGTTCCACCGCCGCCCACACACTATACCGGGGTACATCCGACTCGTTCCACCGCTGCCCACACACTGTACCTGGGTACATCCGACTCGTTCCACCTCCGCCCGCACACTGTACCGGGGTACATCCGACTTGTTCCACCGCCGCCCGCACACTGTACCAGGGTACATCCGACTCGTTCCACCGCCGCCCGCACACTGGAACTGACCACGGCCGACTTGTTCCACCGCCGCCTGCACACTGTACCGGGGTACATCCGACTCGTTCCACCGCCGCCCGCACACTGTACCGGGGTACATCCGACTCGTTCCACCGCCGCCCGCACACTGGAACTGACCACGGCCGACATTCACTGAACAGCGCCATGTGCACATGAAAAACAAAGGAGATCCATGCTGTGCAAAAATCACATGGCGCAAGTACATTCACCACAGCTACCAGGCTGAACAAGCAGAGCTGCAGTGTAAATCATGGAGGAGAGATAACCTCTGAGGATGATGCTCCAGAAAAGCCGCATTGATTGTAGTTCTGTCCTAATGAAGCAGAGCTGCAGTGTAAATCATGGAGGAATAACCTGCGCATGTGATAACTGCTGTCAACCATCTCCGATGCACAGTGCAGCTAAACTGGAGTGGCTGGTCATATCCATGCCCTTATGGAGCAAATCTGCAGTGTAAAGCATGGTGGAACAGAGTTTAGACTTGAGCCTCTGAGGACGAAGCTCCAGGAAAGCCACATTGATTCTAGTTGGGCCCTAATGAAGCAGAGCTGCAGTGCATAGCATGGAGGAAAAGATGTTTGCAGCCAGCAGGTTTGTTAGGAATACAGTGTCAGAGTGCGACTAAAGACTGACATTTACCCCTAGGACGAGATGGATGCGGCTGTATAGCAGTGATCGGCAGAGGCACTGCTACTATGTATCCCTCCTCTGTGCCCGTCCTGAGGCATCTGTCCCTCCTCATCCTCACCGGTGACTGATCACACTTCTCACAGTCAGTGCGGGGTATTAGTCTGATGAGCGGCGGCTGCACGGGAGGGGGCGAGGCGCTAAACAAAGTCATTTATAGTACATTAATTACAGGTGAAGCGATGGCACAGCGCTGTACACTAATGTGGCAAGAGTGTGAGCCCGCCGGCCATGGTGTGTGTGTGCAGAGCCCGCCGGCCATGGTGTGTGTGCAGAGCCCGCCGGCCATGGTGTGTGTGTGCAGAGCCCGCTGGCCATGGTGTGTGTGTGCAGAGCCCGCTGGCCATGGTGTGTGTGTGTGCAGAGACCGCCGGCCATGGTGTGTGTGTGCAGAGACCGCCGGCCATGGTGTGTCTGTGCAGAGCCCGCCGGCCATGGTGTGTGTGTGCAGAGCCCGCCGGCCATGGTGTGTGTGTGCAGAGCCCTCCGGCCATGGTGTGTGTGTGTGTGCAGAGCCCGCCGGCCATGGTGTATGCGCAGAGCCCGCCGGCCATGGTGTGTGCGCAGAGCCCGCCGGCCATGGTGTGTGCGCAGAGCCCGCCGGCCATGGTGTGTGCGCAGAGCCCGCCGGCCATGGTGTGTGCGCAGAGCCAGCCGGCCATGGTGTGTGCGCAGAGCCTGACTGCCATGGTGTGTGTGCAGATACATGATAAGATCCTGTCTGCAGCCACCACTAGAGGGAGCTTCCTGTATACAGAGATACATGATAAGATCCTGTCTGCAGCCACCACCAGGGGGAGCTCCCTGTATACAGAGATACATGATAAGATCCTGTCTGCAGTCACCACTAGGGGGAGCTCCCTGTATACAGAGATACAGGATAAGACCCTGTCTGCAGCCACCACTAGGGGGAGCTCCCTGTATACAGAGATACATGATAAGATCCTGTCTGCAGCCACCACTAGGGGGAGCTCCCTGTATACAGAGATACATGATAAGATCCTGTCTGCAGTCACCACTAGGGGGAGCTCCCTGTATACAGAGATACATGATAAGATCCTGTCTGCAGTCACCACTAGGGGGAGCTCCCTGTATACAGAGATACATGATAAGATCCTGTCTGCAGTCACCACTAGGGGGAGCTCCCTGTATACAGAGATACATGATAAGACCCTGTCTGCAGCCACCACTAGGGGGAGCTCCCTGTATACAGAGATACAAGATAAGATCCTGTCTGCAGCCACCACTAGGGGGAGCTCCCTGTATACAGAGATACATGATAAGATCCTGTCTGCAGCCACCACTAGGGGGAGCTCCCTGTATACAGAGATACATGATAAGATCCTGTCTGCAGCCACCACTAGGGGGAGCTCCCTGTATACAGAGATACATGATAAGATCCTGTCTGCAGTCACCACTAGGGGGAGCTCCCTGTATACAGAGATACATGATAAGATCCTGTCTGCAGCCACCACCAGGGGGAGCTCCCTGTATACAGAGATACATGATAAGATCCTGTCTGCAGTCACCACTAGGGGGAGCTCTCTGTATACAGAGATACATGATAAGATCCTGTCTGCAGCCTCCACTAGGGGGAGCTCCCTGTATACAGAGATACATGATAAGATCCTGTCTGCAGCCACCACTAGGGGGAGCTCCCTGTATACAGAGATACATGATAAGATCCTGTCTGCAGTCACCACTAAGGGGAGCTCCCTGTATACAGAGATACATGATAAGATCCTGTCTGCAGCTACCACTAGGGGGAGCTCCCTGTATACAGAGATACATGATAAGATCCTGTCTGCAGCCTCCACTAGCGGGAGCTCCCTGTATACAGAGATACATGATAAGATCCTGTCTGCAGCCGCCACTAGGGGGAGCTCCCTGTATACAGAGATACATGATAAGATCCTGTCTGCAGCTACCACTAGGGGGAGCTCCCTGTATACAGTGATACATGATAAGATCATGTCTGCAGCCTCCACTAGGGGGAGCTCCCTGTATACAGAGATACATGATAAGATCCTGTCTACAGTCACCAGTAGGGGGAGCTCCGTGTATACAGAGATACATGATAAGATCCTGTCTGCAGCCACCACTAGGGGGAGCTCCCTGTATACAGAGATACAGGATAAGATCGTGTCTGCAGCTACCACTAGAGGGAGCTCCCTGTATACAGAGATACATGATAAGATCCTGTCTGCAGCCACCACTAGGGGGAGCTCCCTGTATACAGAGATACATGATAAGATCCTGTCTGCAGCCACCACTGGGAGGAGCTCCCTGTATACAGAGATACATAAGATCCTGTCTGCAGTCACCACTAGGGGGAGCTCCCTGTATACAGAGATACATGATAAGATCCTGTCTGCAGCTACCACTAGGGGGAGCTCCCTGTATACAGAGATACATGATAAGATCCTGTCTGCAGCTACCACTAGGGGGAGCTCCCTGTATACAGAGATACATGATAAGATCCTGTCTGCAGCCTCCACTAGGGGGAGCTCCGTGTATACAGAGATACATGATAAGATCCTGTCTGCAGTCACCACTAGGGGGAGCTCCCTGTATACAGAGATACATGATAAGATCCTGTCTGCAGTCACCACTAGGGGGAGCTCCCTGTATACAGAGATACAGGATAAGATCCTGTCTGCAGCCACCACTAGGGGGAGCTCCCTGTATACAGAGATACATGATAAGATCCTGTCTGCAGCCACCACTAGGGGGAGCTCCCTGTATACAGAGATACATGATAAGATCCTGTCTGCAGCCACCACTAGGGGGAGCTCCCTGTATACAGAGATACAGGATAAGATCCTGTCTGCAGTCACCACTAGGGGGAGCTCCCTGTATACAGAGATACATGATACGATCCTGTCTGCAGTCACCACTAGGGGGAGCTCCCTGTATACAGAGATACATGATAACATCCTGTCTGCAGTCACCACTAGGGGGAGCTCCCTGTATACAGAGATACATGATAAGATCCTGTCTGCAGCCACCACTAGGGGGGCTCCCTGTATACAGAGATACATGATAAGATCCTGTCTGCAGCCACCACTAGGGGGGCTCCCTGTATACAGAGACACATGATAAGATCCTGTCTGCAGCCACCACTAGGGGGAGCTCCCTGTATACAGAGATACATGATAAGATCCTGTCTGCAGCCACCACTAGGGGGAGCTCCCTGTATACAGAGATACATGATAAGATCCTGTCTGCAGCCACCACTAGGGGGGCTCCCTGTATACAGAGATACATGATAAGATCCTGTCTGCAGCCACCACTAGGGGGGCTCCCTGTATACAGAGACACATGATAAGATCCTGTCTGCAGCCACCACTAGGGGGAGCTCCCTGTATACAGAGATACATGATAATATCCTGTCTGCAGCCACCACTAGGGGGGCTCCCTGTATACAGAGATACATGATAAGATCCTGTCTGCAGCCACCACTAGGGGGGCTCCCTGTATACAGAGACACATGATAAGATCCTGTCTGCAGCCACCACTAGGGGGGCTCCCTGTATACAGAGATACATGATAAGATCCTGTCTGCAGCCACCACTAGGGGGGCTCCCTGTATACAGAGACACATGATAAGATCCTGTCTGCAGCCACCACTAGGGGGAGCTCCCTGTATACAGAGATACATGATAAGATCCTGTCTGCAGCCACCACTAGGGGGAGCTCCCTGTATACAGAGATACATGATAAGATCCTGTCTGCAGCCACCACTAGGGGGAGCTACCTGTATACAGAGATACATGATAAGGTCCTGTCTGCAGCCACCACTAGGGGGAGCTCCCTGTATACAGAGATACATGATAAGATCCTGTCTGCAGCCACCACTAGGGGGAGCTCCCTGTATAGAGAGATACATGATAAGATCTTGTCTGCAGCCACCACTAGGGGGAGCTCCCTGTATACAGAGATACATGATAAGATCCTGTCTGCAGCCAAGACTAGGGGGAGCTCCCTGTATACAGAGATACATGATAAGATCCTGTCTGCAGCCACCACTAGGGGGAGCTCCCTGTATACAGAGATACATGATAAGATCCTGTCTGCAGTCACCACTAGGGGGAGCTCCCTGTATACAGAGATACATGATAAGATCCTGTCTGCAGCCACCACTAGGGGGAGCTCCCTGTATACAGAGATACATGATAAGATCCTGTCTGCAGCCACCACTAGGGGGAGCTCCCTGTATACAGAGATACAGGATAAGATCCTGTCTGCAGCCACCACTAGGGGGAGATCCCTGTATACAGAGATACATGATAAGATCCTGTCTGCAGCCACCACTAGGGGGAGCTCCCTGTATACAGCGATACATGATAAGCTCCTGTGTGCAGCCACCACTAGGGGGAGCTCCCTATATACAGAGATACATGATAAGATCCTGTCTGCAGCCACCACTAGGGGGAGCTCCCTGTATACAGAGATACATGATAAGATTCTGTCTGCAGCCACCACTAGGGGGAGCTCCCTGTATACAGAGATACATAAGATCCTGTCTGCAGCCACCACTAGGGGGAGCTCCCTGTATACAGAGATACATGATAAGCTCCTGTCTGCAGTCACCACTAGGGGGAGCTCCCTGTATACAGAGATACATGATAAGCTCCTGTCTGCAGTCACCACTAGGGGGAGCACTTTGGTACTAGCTGTGCGTGCAGTGAGCTCCCTCTGGTGGTTGGAGGTAGAGATGCTTTTCTTCGGCTTTGGTGACTTTGTGTCCCTCTCTTGCAGGTAGACCTCTTCAGATCAAGCCGCGGTTGTGAGGCGGTGGTGAGAGTTCAGCTCTGGAGTCTCCACATCTCAGGGTCCCTCCTTCCTCTCCAGAGTGTTCGTTCTTGCAGTGTTCGGTCAGAGGGGGGCGCCGTCTGCTTTTCTCTGTATTTTTCTATCCTTTGTACTTTGTAGATTATTTTATTGGAGGGATTTTCTCTGACTTTGCACCTGACGTTTTTAACCCCTGCCGGTGTGGTTGGTGTTTGCACTTATGTACCTGTTTTCGGGGGTGGAGGGCGCTGGAGTCCTGTCCCCGTCACGTGTAATGGTGATCAGTGAAGACCCCTGGATCGCAGCCGTTCGTCCACGGCAGAGCCGGCTGCCAGGAAAAGTGCCGATTCCACAAAACGTCTCCATTGTTACATATGTTCGGTGGAATATCCCCTCATTTGCATTTCTGCTACATTTACGTTCCAGCCGTGTCCTTCTCTTCTGCTGATGATTTGGAGCAGATGTTTTGCTTCATTTCTGGCACTCGACGCGCGTTTCTCCCCATATGTCTGGAGGTGTCAGACACAATGGCGGAGCACTGATGGCGGCGCTCCGCTGCGGTGCGATCCAGTAACACTGGCCGTTGAAGCGTCTGATCACCTCCCACTGCCAGGTCTCGGGGTGACCATGGGGTACGGTCTGTGACGGGGATCGTACCACTGAGGTGGGCGACCGCTCACTACAGGACACCAAAATGTCCACAGATTTTATATGAGGTATTTTATTTAGAGGATTGTTGTTAGTTCCCAGCTCAGTGGTGACTGATAAGATTTCATTAAACTGCAAATATTTTACTTTACGTTTTATGACTTCTGAGTTTCTTTTTATTTTCCTTTCCTAAAGTCCAACTGAGAAGTGGTGACAACCAGGAGCATCGTCCCCAGCGCTCCCCTCCCCGACACACGTTTCATTCCTGTCCTTCTAACGGACATTGCCGTCACCCTCAGAGCCGCACCTGTCCCATCCCCAGCTGTCCCCGGCCACAACCGAGCTGCACTCTGATCCCTCCATCCACATACTACTCGTGTGTGTCACCCGCGTGTCACAACTCACTCCGAGCCCGTCATCATCTACATCCCAGTATTATAGGAGGTGTTACTGTACATAGGGGCAGTATTATAGGTGTTACTGTACATAGGGGCAGTATTATAGGTGTTACTGTACATAGGGGCAGTATTATAGGAGGTGTTACTGTACATAGGGGCAGTATTATAGGAGGTGTTACTGTACATAGGGGCAGTATTATAGGAGGTGTTACTGTACATAGGGGCAGTATTATAGGAGGTGTTACTGTACATGGGGGAAGTATTAGAGGAGGTGTGTTACTGTACATAGGGGCAGTATTATAGGAGGTGTATTACTGTACATAGGGGCAGTATTATAGGAGGTGTATTACTGTACATGGGGGCAGTATTAGAGGAGGTGTATTACTGTACATGGGGGCAGTATTAGAGGAGGTGTGTTACTGTACATAGGGGCAGTATTATAGGAGGTGTATTACCGTACATAGGGGCAGTATTATAGGAGGTGTATTACTGTACATGGGGGCAGTATTATAGGAGGTGTATTACTGTACATGGGGGCAGTATTAGAGGAGGTGTATTACTGTACATAGGGGCAGTATTATAGGAAGTGAATTACTGTACATATGGGCAGTACTATAGGAGGTGTATTACTGTACATAGGGGCAGTATTATAGTAGGTGAATTACTATACATATGGGCAGTACTATAGGAGGTGTATTACTGTACATAGGGGCAGTATTATAGGTGGTGTATTACTGTACATAGGAGCAGTATTATAGTATTTATATTCTTGTACATAGGGGGCAGTATTATATTAGTTATATTCTTGTATATAGGGCCAGTTATATAGCAGTTATATTCTTGGATATAGGGGCAGTATTATAGTAGTTATATTCTTGTACATAGGGGCAGTATTATAGTAGTTATATTCTTGTATATAGGGCCAGTTATATAGCAGTTATATTCTTGGATATAGGGGCAGTATTATAGTAGTTATATTCTTGTATATAGGGGCAGTATTATAGTAGCTATATTCTTGTACATAGGAGCAGTATTATAGTAGTTATATTCTTGTATATAGGGGCAGTATTATAGTAGTTATATTCTTGTACATAGGGGCAGTATTATAGTAGTTATATTCTTGTATATAGGGGAAGTATTATAGTAGTTATATTCTTGTACATAGGGGCAGTATTATAGTAGTTATATTCCTGTACATAGGAGCAGTATTATAGTAGTTATATTCTTGTATATAGGGGCAGTATTATAGTAGTTATATTCTTGTATATAGGGGGCAGTATTATAGTAGTTATATTCTTGTACATAGGGGCAGTATTATAGTAGTTATATTCTTTTATATAGGAGCAGTATTATAGTAGTTATATTCTTGTACATAGGGGAAGTATTATAGTAGTTATATTCTTGTATATAGGGGCAGTATTATAGTAGTTATATTCTTGTATATAGGGGCAGTATTATAGTAGATATATTCTTGTACATAGGGGCAGTATTATAGTAGTTATATTCTTGTACACAGGAGCAGTATTATAGTAGTTATATTCTTGTACATAGCGGCAGTATTATAGTAGTTATATTCTTGTACATAGCGGCAGTATTATAGTAGTTATATTCTTGTACATAGGGGCAGTATTATAGTAGTTATATTCTTGTATATAGGGGCAGTATTATAGTAGTTATATTCTTGTATATAGGGGCAGTATTATAGTAGTTATATTCTTGTATATAGGGGCAGTATTATAGTAGTTATATTCTTGTACATAGGGGGCAGTATTATAGTAGTTATTTTCTTGTACATAGGAGCAGTATTATAGTAGTTATATTCTTGTACATAGGGAGCAGTATTATAGTAGTTATATTCTTGTATATAGGGGCAGTATTATAGTAGTTATATTCTTGTATATAGGAGCAGTATTATAGTAGTTATATTCTTGTACATAGGAGCAGTATTATAGTAGTTATATTCTTGTATATAGAGGGCAGTATTATAGTAGTTATATTCTTGTATATAGGGGGCAGTATTATAGTAGTTATATTCTTGTACATAGGGGCAGTGTATTCTTGTATATAGGGGCAGTATTATAGTAGTTATATTCTTGTATATAGGGGGCAGTATTATAGTAGTTATATTCTTGTATATAGGGGCAGTATTATAGTAGTTATATTCTTGTATATAGGGGCAGTATTATAGTAGTTATATTCTTGTATATAGGGGGCAGTATTATAGTAGTTATATTCTTGTATATAGGGGCAGTATTATAGTAGTTATATTCTTGTACATAGGAGCAGTATTATAGTAGTTATATTCTTGTATATAGGGGCAGTATTATAGTAGTTATATTCTTGTATATAGGAGCAGTATTATAGTAGTTATATTCTTGTACATAGGGGCAGTATTATAGTAGTTATATTCTTGTACATAGGGGCAGTATTATAGTAGTTATATTCTTGTATATAGGAGCAGTATTATAGTAGTTATATTCTTGTACATAGGGGCAGTATTATAGTAGTTATATTCTTGTATATAGGGGCAGTATTATAGTAGCTATATTCTTGTACATAGGGGCAGTATTATAGTAGATATATTCTTGTACATAGGGGCAGTATTATAGTAGTTATATTCTTGTACATAGGAGCAGTATTATAGTAGTTATATTCTTGTATATAGGGGACAGTATTATAGTAGTTATATTATTGTACATAGCGGCAGTATTATAGTAGTTATATTCTTGTATATAAGAGCAGTATTATAGTAGTTATATTCTTGTACATAGGAGCAGTATTATAGTAGTTATATTCTTGTATATAGGGGGCAGTATTATAGTAGTTATATTCTTGTATATAGGGGGCAGTATTATAGTAGTTATATTCTTGTACATAGGGGCAGTGTATTCTTGTATATAGGGGCAGTATTATAGTAGTAGTTATATTCTTGTATATAGGGGGCAGTATTATAGTAGTTATATTCTTGTATATAGGGGGCAGTATTATAGTAGTTATATTCTTGTATATAGGGGCAGTATTATAGTAGTTATATTCTTGTATATAGGGGCAGTATTATAGTAGTTATATTCTTGTATATAGGGGGCAGTATTATAGTAGTTATATTCTTGTATATAGGGGCAGTATTATAGTAGTTATATTCTTGTATATAGGAGCAGTATTATAGTAGTTATATTCTTGTACATAGGGGCAGTATTATAGTAGTTATATTCTTGTACATAGGGGCAGTATTATAGTAGTTATATTCTTGTATATAGGAGCAGTATTATAGTAGTTATATTCTTGTACATAGGGGCAGTATTATAGTAGTTATATTCTTGTATATAGGGGCAGTATTATAGTAGCTATATTCTTGTACATAGGGGCAGTATTATAGTAGCTATATTCTTGTACATAGGGGCAGTATTATAGTAGTTATATTCTTGTATATAATGGGCACTATTATAGTAGTTATATTCTTGTATATAGGGGCAGTATTATAGTAGTTATATTCTTGTACATAGGAGCAGTATTATAGTAGTTATATTCTTGTACATAGGGGGCAGTATTATAGTAGTTATATTCTTGTACATAGCGGCAGTATTATAGTAGTTATATTCTTGTATATAGGAGCAGTATTATAGTAGTTATATTCTTGTACATAGGAGCAGTATTATAGTAGTTATATTCTTGTATATAGGGGGCAGTATTATAATAGTTATATTCTTGTATATAGGGGCAGTATTATAGTAGTTATATTCTTGTACATAGGGGCAGTATTATAGTAGTTATATTCTTGTACATAGGGGCAGTGTATTCTTGTATATAGGGGCAGTATTATAGTAGTTATATTCTTGTACATAGGAGCAGTATTATAGTAGTTATATTCTTGTACATAGGGGGCAGTATTATTGTAGTTATATTCTTGTACATAGGGGCAGTTTTGTAGTAGTTATATTCTCGTATATAGGGGCAGTATTATAGCAGTTATATTCTTGTATATAGGCTGCAGTATTATAGTAGTTATATTCTTGTATATAGGGGCAGTAATATTGTAGTTATATTCTTGTATATAGGGGGCAGTATTATAGTAGTTATATTCTTGTATATAGGCTGCAGTATTATAGTAGTTATATTCTTGTATATAGGGGCAGTATTATAGCAGTTATATTCTTGTATATAGGGGCAGTATTATAGTAGTTATATTCTTGTATATAGGGGCAGTATTATAGTAGTTATATTCTTGTATATAGGGGGCAGTATTATAGTAGTTATATTCTTGTATATAGGGGCAGTAATATTGTAGTTATATTCTTGTATATAGGGGCAGTATTATAGGAGTTATATTCTTGTACATAGGGGCAGTATTATAGGAGTTATATTCTTGTACATAGGGGCAGTATTATAGGAGTTATATTCTTGTGCATAGGGAGTAGTATTATAGTAGTTATATTCTTGTACATAGAGGGCAGTATTATAGTAGTTATATTCTTGTACATAGGGAGTAGTATTATAGTAGTTATATTCTTGTATATAGGGGCAGTATTATATTAGTTATATTCTTGTATATAGGGGCAGTATTATAGTAGTTATATTCTTGTACATAGGAGCAGTATTATAGTAGTTATATTCTTGTATATAGGGGCAGTATTATAGTAGTTTTATTCTTGTACATAGGGAGTAGTATTATAGTAGTTATATTCTTGTACATAGGAGCAGTATTATAGTAGTTATATTCTTGTATATAGGAGCAGTATTATAGTAGTTATATTCTTGTATATAGGGGGCAGTATTATAGTAGTTATATTCTTGTACATAGGAGCAGTATTATAGTAGTTATATTCTTGTATATAGGGGGCAGTATTATAGTAGTTATATTCTTGTATATAGGGGCAGTATTATAGCAGTTATATTCTTGTACATAGGGGGCAGTAT
Organism: Anomaloglossus baeobatrachus; assembly: GCF_048569485.1. Taxonomy (NCBI): domain Eukaryota; kingdom Metazoa; phylum Chordata; class Amphibia; order Anura; family Aromobatidae; genus Anomaloglossus; species Anomaloglossus baeobatrachus. The sequence goes on along the minus strand of NC_134358.1, from coordinate 5,239,185 downwards.
TATAGTAGTTATATTCTTGTACATAGGGAGTAGTATTATAGTAGTTATATTCTTGTACATAGGAGCAGTATTATAGTAGTTATATTCTTGTATATAGGGGCAGTATTATAGTAGTTATATTCTTGTACATAGGGGCAGTATTATAGTAGTTATATTCTTGTACATAGGGGCAGTATTATAGTAGTTATATTCTTGTAGATAGGGGCAGTATTATAGTAGTTATATTCTTGTACATAGGAGCAGTATTATAGTAGTTATATTCTTGTACATAGGAGCAGTATTATAGTAGTTATATACTTGTACATAGGGGCAGTATTATAGTAGTTATATTCTTGTAGATAGGGGCAGTATTATAGTAGTTATATTCTTGTATATAGGAGCAGTATTATAGTAGTTATATTCTTGTACATAGGAGCAGTATTGTAGTAGTTATATTCTTGTACATAGGAGCAGTATTATAGTAGTTATATTCTTGTAGATAGGAGCAGTATTATAGTAGTTATATTCTTGTATATAGGAGCAGTATTATAGTAGTTATATTCTTGTACATAGGAGCAGTATTGTAGTAGTTATATTCTTGTACATAGGAGCAGTATTATAGTAGTTATATTCTTGTACATAGGGGCAGTATTATAGTAGTTATATTCTTGTATATAGGAGCAGTATTATAGTAGTTATATTCTTGTACATAGGAGCAGTATTGTAGTAGTTATATTCTTGTACATAGGAGCAGTATTATAGTAGTTATATTCTTGTACATAGGAGCAGTATTGTAGTAGTTATATTCTTGTACATAGGAGCAGTATTATAGTAGTTATATTCTTGTAGATAGGAGCAGTATTATAGTAGTTATATTCTTGTATATAGGAGCAGTATTATAGTAGTTATATTCTTGTACATAGGAGCAGTATTGTAGTAGTTATATTCTTGTACATAGGAGCAGTATTATAGTAGTTATATTCTTGTACATAGGGGCAGTATTATAGTAGTTATATTCTTGTACATAGGAGCAGTATTATAGTAGTTATATTCTTGTACATAGGGGGCAGTATTATTGTAGTTATATTCTTGTACATAGGGGCAGTTTTGTAGTAGTTATATTCTTGTATATAGGGGCAGTATTATAGCAGTTATATTCTTGTATATAGGGGCAGTAATATTGTAGTTATATTCTTGTATATAGGGGGCAGTATTATAGTAGTTATATTCTTGTACATAGGGAGTAGTATTATAGTAGTTATATTCTTGTATATAGGGGCAGTATTGTAGTAAATCCTTTGTAGTTGTGTGTGGAGGAGTATAGTCTCTTCTAGCCCATAGTGAGGGTCATGTTTCGGCTCCTCTATCTCAGCCTGTGTCTTTTCAGTGTAATGTTGGGGCTTGGGTGGAGGAGACGTCTTCCCCACATTGCTTGTTTTATGGCCAGGACTGGATCTTCAGTATTGGAAGCTGTTTTCTCGCTCACCTTCTTGGATATTAGTGTGTACGGTATTATTATTGGATACTCAATACTCAATACTCCCTGCAGAGTGGAGGCTATTGACACCTTCCGTTATTGATGGTGCTGACTCTTCCCTGCCGGCCACTGCCTGCCACTTCCATTAAAAAGCTTGGTCTGTAAATCAGGATTTCCTGTCGATCACGACAAATATGAGCAAGCAACGTAACGCCATATGTGCAGCTCCTCCGTGCGAGGCCGATGTGAAGCCTTCATGGGGAAGAAGGTCCCAAAATTAGAGACTCCAGATAAGGGAGATTATATGAAAAGATGGACCTGTGCTGGCTGTGCCTGTAGAGTGACCTGACAGTGTACAGATGAGTCCTCCTGTGCTCTCCATCCACCAATATCCTCATCACCATGGACCTGTGCTGGCTGTGCCTGTAGAGTGACCTGACAGTGTACAGATGAGTCCTCCTGTGCTCTCCATCCACCAATATCCCCATCACCATGGACCTGTGCTGGCTGTGCCTGTAGAGTGACCTGACAGTGTACAGATGAGTCCTCCTGTGCTCTCCATCCTCCAATATCCTCATCACCATGGACCTGTGCTGGCTGTGCCTGTAGAGTGACCTGACAGTGTACAGATGAGTCCTCCTGTGCTCTCCATCCACCAATATCCTCATCACCATGGACCTGTGCTGGCTGTGCCTGTAGAGTGACCTGACAGTGTACAGATGAGTCCTCCTGTGCTCTCCATCCACCAATATCCTCATCACCATGGACCTGTGCTGGCTGTGCCTGTAGAGTGACCTGACAGTGTACAGATGAGTCCTCCTGTGCTCTCCATCCACCAATATCCTCCATCACCATGGACCTGTGCTGGCTGTGCCTGTAGAGTGACCTGACAGTGTACAGATGAGTCCTCCTGTGCTCTCCATCCACCAATATCCCCATCACCATGGACCTGTGCTGGCTGTGCCTGTAGAGTGACCTGACAGTGTACAGATGAGTCCTCCTGTGCTCTCCATCCACCAATATCCCCATCACCATGGACCTGTGCTGGCTGTGCCTGTAGAGTGACCTGACAGTGTACAGATGAGTCCTCCTGTGCTCTCCATCCACCAATATCCCCATCACCATGGACCTGTGCTGGCTGTGCCTGTAGAGACCTGACAGTGTACAGATGAGTCCTCCTGTGCTCTCCATCCACCAATATCCTCATCACCATGGACCTGTGCTGGCTGTGCCTGTAGAGTGACCTGACAGTGTACAGATGAGTCCTCCTGTGCTCTCCATCCACCAATATCCCCATCACCATGGACCTGTGCTGGCTGTGCCTGTAGAGAGACCTGACAGTGTACAGATGAGTCCTCCTGTGCTCTCCATCCACCAATATCCTCATCACCATGGACCTGTGCTGGCTGTGCCTGTAGAGTGACCTGACAGTGTACAGATGAGTGCTCCTGTGCTCTCCATCCACCAATATCCTCATCACCATGGACCTGTGCTGGCTGTGCCTGTAGAGAGACCTGACAGTATACAGATGAGTCCTCCTGTGCTCTCCATCCACCAATATCCTCATCACCATGGACCTGTGCTGGCTGTGCCTGTAGAGAGACCTGACAGTGTACAGATGAGTCCTCCTGTGCTCTCCATCCACCAATATCCCCATCACCATGGACCTGTGCTGGCTGTGCCTGTAGCGTGACCTGACAGTGTACAGATGAGTCCTCCTGTGCTCTCCATCCACCAATATCCTCATCACCATGGACCTGTGCTGGCTGTGGCTGTAGAGTGACCTGACAGTGTACAGATGGGTCCTCCTGTGCTCTCCATCCACCAATATCCTCATCACCATGGACCTGTGCTGGCTGTGCCTGTAGAGACACCTGACAGTGTACAGATGAGTCCTCCTGTGCTCTCCATCCACCAATATCCCCATCACCATGGACCTGTGCTGGCTGTGCCTGTAGAGTGACCTGACAGTGTACAGATGAGTCCTCCTGTGCTCTCCATCCACCAATATCCCCATCACCATGGACCTGTGCTGGCTGTGCCTGTAGAGTGACCTGACAGTGTACAGATGAGTCCTCCTGTGCTCTCCATCCACCAATATCCTCATCACCATAGACCTGTGCTGGCTGTGCCTGTAGAGACACCTGACAGTGTACAGATGAGTCCTCCTGTGCTCTCCATCCACCAATATCCTCATCACCATGGACCTGTGCTGGCTGTGCCTGTAGAGACACCTGACAGTGTACAGATGAGTCCTCCTGTGCTCTCCATCCACCAATATCCCCATCACCATGGACCTGTGCTGGCTGTGCCTGTAGAGTGACCTGACAGTGTACAGATGGGTCCTCCTGTGCTCTCCATCCACCAATATCCTCATCACCATGGACCTGTGCTGGCTGTGCCTGTAGAGTGACCTGACAGTGTACAGATGAGTCCTCCTGTGCTCTCCATCCACCAATATCCTCATCACCATGGACCTGTGCTGGCTGTGCCTGTAGAGTGACCTGACAGTGTACAGATGAGTCCTCCTGTGCTCTCCATCCACCAATATCCTCATCACCATGGACCTGTGCTGGCTGTGCCTGTAGAGTGACCTGACAGTGTACAGATGAGTCCTCCTGTGCTCTCCATCCACCAATATCCCCATCACCATGGACCTGTGCTGGCTGTGCCTGTAGAGTGACCTGACAGTGTACAGATGAGTCCTCCTGTGCTCTCCATCCACCAATATCCTCATCACCATGGACCTGTGCTGGCTGTGGCTGTAGAGAGACCTGACAGTGTACAGATGGGTCCTCCTGTGCTCTCCATCCACCAATATCCCCATCACCATGGACCTGTGCTGGCTGTACCTGTAGAGAGACCTGACAGTGTACAGATGAGTCCTCCTGTGCTCTCCATCCACCAATATCCTCATCACCATGGACCTGTGCTGGCTGTGCCTGTAGAGTGACCTGACAGTGTACAGATGAGTCCTCCTGTGCTCTCCATCCACCAATATCCCCATCACCATGGACCTGTGCTGGCTGTGCCTGTAGAGAGACCTGACAGTGTACAGATGAGTCCTCCTGTGCTCTCCATCCACCAATATCCTCATCACCATGGACCTGTGCTGGCTGTGCCTGTAGAGTGACCTGACAGTGTACAGATGAGTGCTCCTGTGCTCTCCATCCACCAATATCCTCATCACCATGGACCTGTGCTGGCTGTGCCTGTAGAGAGACCTGACAGTATACAGATGAGTCCTCCTGTGCTCTCCATCCACCAATATCCTCATCACCATGGACCTGTGCTGGCTGTGCCTGTAGAGAGACCTGACAGTGTACAGATGAGTCCTCCTGTGCTCTCCATCCACCAATATCCCCATCACTATGGACCTGTGCTGGCTGTGCCTGTAGCGTGACCTGACAGTGTACAGATGAGTCCTCCTGTGCTCTCCATCCACCAATATCCTCATCACCATGGACCTGTGCTGGCTGTGGCTGTAGAGTGACCTGACAGTGTACAGATGGGTCCTCCTGTGCTCTCCATCCACCAATATCCTCATCACCATGGACCTGTGCTGGCTGTGCCTGTAGAGACACCTGACAGTGTACAGATGAGTCCTCCTGTGCTCTCCATCCACCAATATCCCCATCACCATGGACCTGTGCTGGCTGTGCCTGTAGAGTGACCTGACAGTGTACAGATGAGTCCTCCTGTGCTCTCCATCCACCAATATCCTCATCACCATGGACCTGTGCTGGCTGTGCCTGTAGAGACACCTGACAGTGTACAGATGAGTCCTCCTGTGCTCTCCATCCACCAATATCCCCATCACCATGGACCTGTGCTGGCTGTGCCTGTAGAGTGACCTGACAGTGTACAGATGAGTCCTCCTGTGCTCTCCATCCACCAATATCCTCATCACCATAGACCTGTGCTGGCTGTGCCTGTAGAGACACCTGACAGTGTACAGATGAGTCCTCCTGTGCTCTCCATCCACCAATATCCTCATCACCATGGACCTGTGCTGGCTGTGCCTGTAGAGAGACCTGACAGTGTACAGATGAGTCCTCCTGTGCTCTCCATCCACCAATATCCTCATCACCATGGACCTGTGCTGGCTGTGCCTGTAGAGACACCTGACAGTGTACAGATGAGTCCTCCTGTGCTCTCCATCCACCAATATCCCCATCACCATGGACCTGTGCTGGCTGTGCCTGTAGAGTGACCTGACAGTGTACAGATGGGTCCTCCTGTGCTCTCCATCCACCAATATCCCCATCACCATGGACCTGTGCTGGCTGTGCCTGTAGAGAGACCTGACAGTGTACAGATGAGTCCTCCTGTGCTCTCCATCCACCAATATCCCCATCACCATGGACCTGTGCTGGCTGTGCCTGTAGAGTGACCTGACAGTGTACAGATGAGTCCTCCTGTGCTCTCCATCCACCAATATCCTCATCACCATGGACCTGTGCTGGCTGTACCTGTAGAGACCTGACAGTGTACAGATGAGTCCTCCTGTGCTCTCCATCCACCAATATCCCCATCACCATGGACCTGTGCTGGCTGTGCCTGTAGAGTGACCTGACAGTGTACAGATGAGTGCTCCTGTGCTCTCCATCCACCAATATCCCCATCACCATGGACCTTTGCTGGCTGTGCCTGTAGAGTTACCTGACAGTGTACAGATGAGTCCTCCTGTGCTCTCCATCCACCAATATCCTCATCACCATGGACCTGTGCTGGCTGTGCCTGTAGAGAGACCTGACAGTATACAGATGAGTCCTCCTGTGCTCTCCATCCACCAATATCCTCATCACCATGGACCTGTGCTGGCTGTGCCTGTAGAGAGACCTGACAGTGTACAGATGAGTCCTCCTGTGCTCTCCATCCACCAATATCCCCATCACCATGGACCTGTGCTGGCTGTGCCTGTAGAGTGACCTGACAGTGTACAGATGTGTCCTCCTGTGCTCTCCATCCACCAATATCCTCATCACCATGGACCTGTGCTGGCTGTGCCTGTAGAGTGACCTGACAGTGTACAGATGTGTCCTCCTGTGCTCCCCATCCACCAATATCCTCATCACCATGGACCTGTGCTGGCTGTGGCTGTAGAGAGACCTGACAGTGTACAGATGAGTCCTCCTGTGCTCTCCATCCACCAATATCCCCATCACCATGGACCTGTGCTGGCTGTGCCTGTAGAGAGACCTGACAGTGTACAGATGAGTCCTCCTGTGCTCTCCATCCACCAATATCCTCATCACCATGGACCTGTGCTGGCTGTGCCTGTAGAGTGACCTGACAGTGTACAGATGAGTCCTCCTGTGCTCTCCATACACCAATATCCCCATCACCATGGACCTGTGCTGGCTGTGCCTGTAGAGAGACCTGACAGTGTACAGATGAGTCCTCCTGTGCTCTCCATCCACCAATATCCCCATCACCATGGACCTGTGCTGGCTGTGCCTGTAGAGAGACCTGACAGTGTACAGATGAGTCCTCCTGTGCTCTCCATCCACCAATATCCTCATCACCATGGACCTGTGCTGCCTGTACCTGTAGAGTGACCTGACAGTGTACAGATGAGTCCTCCTGTGCTCTCCATCCACCAATATCCCCATCACCATGGACCTGTGCTGGCTGTGCCTGTAGAGAGACCTGACAGTGTACAGATGAGTGCTCCTGTGCTCTCCATCCACCAATATCCCCATCACCATGGACCTGTGCTGGCTGTGCCTGTAGAGTGACCTGACAGTGTACAGATGAGTCCTCCTGTGCTCTCCATCCACCAATATCCTCATCACCATGGACCTGTGCTGGCTGTGCCTGTAGAGTGACCTGACAGTGTACAGATGAGTCCTCCTGTGCTCTCCATCCACCAATATCCTCATCACCATGGACCTGTGCTGGCTGTGCCTGTAGAGTGACCTGACAGTGTACAGATGAGTCCTCCTGTGCTCTCCATCCACCAATATCCTCATCACCATGGACCTGTGCTGGCTGTGCCTGTAGAGACCTGACAGTGTACAGATGAGTCCTCCTGTGCTCTCCATCCACCAATATCCCCATCACCATGGACCTGTGCTGGCTGTGCCTGTAGAGACCTGACAGTGTACAGATGAGTCCTCCTGTGCTCTCCATCCACCAATATCCTCATCACCATGGACCTGTGCTGGCTGTGCCTGTAGAGTGACCTGACAGTGTACAGATGAGTCCTCCTGTGCTCTCCATCCACCAATATCCTCATCACCATGGACCTGTGCTGGCTGTGCCTGTAGAGTGACCTGACAGTGTACAGATGAGTCCTCCTGTGCTCTCCATCCACCAATATCCTCATCACCATGGACCTGTGCTGGCTGTGCCTGTAGAGTGACCTGACAGTGTACAGATGAGTCCTCCTGTGCTCTCCATCCACCAATATCCTCATCACCATGGACCTGTGCTGGCTGTGCCTGTAGAGAGACCTGACAGTGTACAGATGAGTCCTCCTGTGCTCTCCATCCACCAATATCCTCATCACCATGGACCTGTGCTGGCTGTACCTGTAGAGAGACCTGACAGTGTACAGATGAGTCCTCCTGTGCTCTCCATCCACCAATATCCTCATCACCATGGACCTGTGCTGGCTGTGCCTGTAGAGAGACCTGACAGTGTACAGATGAGTCCTCCTGTGCTCTCCATCCACCAATATCCTCATCACCATGGACCTGTGCTGGCTGTGCCTGTAGAGTGACCTGACAGTGTACAGATGAGTCCTCCTGTGCTCTCCATCCACCAATATCCTCATCACCATGGACCTGTGCTGGCTGTGCCTGTAGAGAGACCTGACAGTGTACAGATGAGTCCTCCTGTGCTCTCCATCCACCAATATCCTCATCACCATGGACCTGTGCTGGCTGTGCCTGTAGAGAGACCTGACAGTGTACAGATGAGTCCTCCTGTGCTCTCCATCCACCAATATCCTCATCACCATGGACCTGTGCTGGCTGTGCCTGTAGAGAGACCTGACAGTGTACAGATGAGTCCTCCTGTGCTCTCCATCCACCAATATCCTCATCACCATGGACCTGTGCTGGCTGTGCCTGTAGAGAGACCTGACAGTGTACAGATGAGTCCTCCTGTGCTCTCCATCCACCAATATCCTCATCACCATGGACCTGTGCTGGCTGTGCCTGTAGAGAGACCTGACAGTGTACAGATGAGTCCTCCTGTGCTCTCCATCCACCAATATCCTCATCACCATGGACCTGTGCTGGCTGTACCTGTAGAGTGACCTGACAGTGTACAGATGAGTCCTCCTGTGCTCTCCATCCACCAATATCCCCATCACCATGGACCTGGGCTGGCTATGCCTGTAGAGAGACCTGACAGTATACAGATGAGTCCTCCTGTGCTCTCCATCCACCAATATCCTCATTACCATGGACCTGTGCTGGCTGTGCCTGTAGAGAGACCTGACAGTGTACAGATGGGTCCTCCTGTGCTCTCCATCCACCAATATCCTCATCACCATGGACCTGTGCTGGCTGTGCCTGTAGAGTGACCTGACAGTGTACAGATGAGTGCTCCTGTGCTCTCCATCCACCAATATCCCCATCACCATGGACCTGTGCTGGCTGTGCCTGTAGAGTGACCTGACAGTGTACAGATGAGTCCTCCTGTGCTCTCCATCCTCCAATATCCCCATCACCATGGACCTGTGCTGGCTGTACCTGTAGAGAGACCTGACAGTGTACAGATGGGTCCTCCTGTGCTCTCCATCCACCAATATCCTCATCACCATGGACCTGTGCTGGCTGTACCTGTAGAGAGACCTGACAGTGTACAGATGAGTCCTCCTGTGCTCTCCATCCACCAATATCCCCATCACCATGGACCTGTGCTGGCTGTACCTGTAGAGAGACCTGACAGTGTACAGATGAGACCTCCTGTGCTCTCCATCCACCAATATCCCCATCACCATGGACCTGTGCTGGCTGTGCCTGTAGAGTGACCTGACAGTGTACAGATGTGTCCTCCTGTGCTCTCCATCCACCAATATCCTCCATCACCATGGACCTGTGCTGGCTGTGCCTGTAGAGAGACCTGACAGTGTACAGATGAGTCCTCCTGTGCTCTCCATCCACCAATATCCTCATCACCATGGACCTGTGCTGCCTGTACCTGTAGAGTGACCTGACAGTGTACAGATGAGTCCTCCTGTGCTCTCCATCCACCAATATCCCCATCACCATGGACCTGTGCTGGCTGTGCCTGTAGAGAGACCTGACAGTGTACAGATGAGTGCTCCTGTGCTCTCCATCCACCAATATCCCCATCACCATGGACCTGTGCTGGCTGTGCCTGTAGAGAGACCTGACAGTGTACAGATGAGTCCTCCTGTGCTCTCCATCCACCAATATCCCCATCACCATGGACCTGTGCTGGCTGTGCCTGTAGAGAGACCTGACAGTGTACAGATGAGTCCTCCTGTGCTCTCCATCCACCAATATCCCCATCACCATGGACCTGTGCTGGCTGTGCCTGTAGAGACCTGACAGTGTACAGATGAGTCCTCCTGTGCTCTCCATCCACCAATATCCTCATCACCATGGACCTGTGCTGGCTGTGCCTGTAGAGTGACCTGACAGTGTACAGATGAGTCCTCCTGTGCTCTCCATCCACCAATATCCTCATCACCATGGACCTGTGCTGGCTGTGCCTGTAGAGTGACCTGACAGTGTACAGATGAGTCCTCCTGTGCTCTCCATCCACCAATATCCCCATCACCATGGACCTGTGCTGGCTGTGCCTGTAGAGTGACCTGACAGTGTACAGATGAGTCCTCCTGTGCTCTCCATCCACCAATATCCTCATCACCATGGACCTGTGCTGGCTGTGCCTGTAGAGTGACCTGACAGTGTACAGATGAGTCCTCCTGTGCTCTCCATCCACCAATATCCTCATCACCATGGACCTGTGCTGGCTGTGCCTGTAGAGAGACCTGACAGTGTACAGATGAGTGCTCCTGTGCTCTCCATCCACCAATATCCCCATCACCATGGACCTGTGCTGGCTGTGCCTGTAGAGAGACCTGACAGTGTACAGATGAGTCCTCCTGTGCTCTCCATCCACCAATATCCCCATCACCATGGACCTGTGCTGGCTGTGCCTGTAGAGAGACCTGACAGTGTACAGATGAGTCCTCCTGTGCTCTCCATCCACCAATATCCCCATCACCATGGACCTGTGCTGGCTGTGCCTGTAGAGACCTGACAGTGTACAGATGAGTCCTCCTGTGCTCTCCATCCACCAATATCCTCATCACCATGGACCTGTGCTGGCTGTGCCTGTAGAGTGACCTGACAGTGTACAGATGAGTCCTCCTGTGCTCTCCATCCACCAATATCCTCATCACCATGGACCTGTGCTGGCTGTGCCTGTAGAGTGACCTGACAGTGTACAGATGAGTCCTCCTGTGCTCTCCATCCACCAATATCCCCATCACCATGGACCTGTGCTGGCTGTGCCTGTAGAGTGACCTGACAGTGTACAGATGAGTCCTCCTGTGCTCTCCATCCACCAATATCCTCATCACCATGGACCTTTGCTGGCTGTGCCTGTAGAGTGACCTGACAGTGTACAGATGAGTGCTCCTGTGCTCTCCATCCACCAATATCCTCATCACCATGGACCTGTGCTGGCTGTGCCTGTAGAGAGACCTGACAGTGTACAGATGAGTCCTCCTGTGCTCTCCATCCACCAATATCCTCATCACCATGGACCTGTGCTGGCTGTGCCTGTAGAGAGACCTGACAGTATACAGATGAGTCCTCCTGTGCTCTCCATCCACCAATATCCTCATCACCATGGACCTGTGCTGGCTGTGCCTGTAGAGAGACCTGACAGTGTACAGATGAGTCCTCCTGTGCTCTCCATCCACCAATATCCCCATCACTATGGACCTGTGCTGGCTGTGCCTGTAGCGTGACCTGACAGTGTACAGATGAGTCCTCCTGTGCTCTCCATCCACCAATATCCTCATCACCATGGACCTGTGCTGGCTGTGGCTGTAGAGTGACCTGACAGTGTACAGATGGGTCCTCCTGTGCTCTCCATCCACCAATATCCTCATCACCATGGACCTGTGCTGGCTGTGCCTGTAGAGACACCTGACAGTGTACAGATGAGTCCTCCTGTGCTCTCCATCCACCAATATCCCCATCACCATGGACCTGTGCTGGCTGTGCCTGTAGAGTGACCTGACAGTGTACAGATGAGTCCTCCTGTGCTCTCCATCCACCAATATCCTCATCACCATGGACCTGTGCTGGCTGTGCCTGTAGAGACACCTGACAGTGTACAGATGAGTCCTCCTGTGCTCTCCATCCACCAATATCCCCATCACCATGGACCTGTGCTGGCTGTGCCTGTAGAGTGACCTGACAGTGTACAGATGAGTCCTCCTGTGCTCTCCATCCACCAATATCCTCATCACCATAGACCTGTGCTGGCTGTGCCTGTAGAGACACCTGACAGTGTACAGATGAGTCCTCCTGTGCTCTCCATCCACCAATATCCTCATCACCATGGACCTGTGCTGGCTGTGCCTGTAGAGAGACCTGACAGTGTACAGATGAGTCCTCCTGTGCTCTCCATCCACCAATATCCTCATCACCATGGACCTGTGCTGGCTGTGCCTGTAGAGACACCTGACAGTGTACAGATGAGTCCTCCTGTGCTCTCCATCCACCAATATCCCCATCACCATGGACCTGTGCTGGCTGTGCCTGTAGAGTGACCTGACAGTGTACAGATGGGTCCTCCTGTGCTCTCCATCCACCAATATCCCCATCACCATGGACCTGTGCTGGCTGTGCCTGTAGAGAGACCTGACAGTGTACAGATGAGTCCTCCTGTGCTCTCCATCCACCAATATCCCCATCACCATGGACCTGTGCTGGCTGTGCCTGTAGAGTGACCTGACAGTGTACAGATGAGTCCTCCTGTGCTCTCCATCCACCAATATCCTCATCACCATGGACCTGTGCTGGCTGTACCTGTAGAGACCTGACAGTGTACAGATGAGTCCTCCTGTGCTCTCCATCCACCAATATCCCCATCACCATGGACCTGTGCTGGCTGTGCCTGTAGAGTGACCTGACAGTGTACAGATGAGTGCTCCTGTGCTCTCCATCCACCAATATCCCCATCACCATGGACCTTTGCTGGCTGTGCCTGTAGAGTTACCTGACAGTGTACAGATGAGTCCTCCTGTGCTCTCCATCCACCAATATCCTCATCACCATGGACCTGTGCTGGCTGTGCCTGTAGAGAGACCTGACAGTATACAGATGAGTCCTCCTGTGCTCTCCATCCACCAATATCCTCATCACCATGGACCTGTGCTGGCTGTGCCTGTAGAGAGACCTGACAGTGTACAGATGAGTCCTCCTGTGCTCTCCATCCACCAATATCCCCATCACCATGGACCTGTGCTGGCTGTGCCTGTAGAGTGACCTGACAGTGTACAGATGTGTCCTCCTGTGCTCTCCATCCACCAATATCCTCATCACCATGGACCTGTGCTGGCTGTGCCTGTAGAGTGACCTGACAGTGTACAGATGTGTCCTCCTGTGCTCCCCATCCACCAATATCCTCATCACCATGGACCTGTGCTGGCTGTGGCTGTAGAGAGACCTGACAGTGTACAGATGAGTCCTCCTGTGCTCTCCATCCACCAATATCCCCATCACCATGGACCTGTGCTGGCTGTGCCTGTAGAGAGACCTGACAGTGTACAGATGAGTCCTCCTGTGCTCTCCATCCACCAATATCCTCATCACCATGGACCTGTGCTGGCTGTGCCTGTAGAGTGACCTGACAGTGTACAGATGAGTCCTCCTGTGCTCTCCATACACCAATATCCCCATCACCATGGACCTGTGCTGGCTGTGCCTGTAGAGAGACCTGACAGTGTACAGATGAGTCCTCCTGTGCTCTCCATCCACCAATATCCCCATCACCATGGACCTGTGCTGGCTGTGCCTGTAGAGAGACCTGACAGTGTACAGATGAGTCCTCCTGTGCTCTCCATCCACCAATATCCTCATCACCATGGACCTGTGCTGCCTGTACCTGTAGAGTGACCTGACAGTGTACAGATGAGTCCTCCTGTGCTCTCCATCCACCAATATCCCCATCACCATGGACCTGTGCTGGCTGTGCCTGTAGAGAGACCTGACAGTGTACAGATGAGTGCTCCTGTGCTCTCCATCCACCAATATCCCCATCACCATGGACCTGTGCTGGCTGTGCCTGTAGAGTGACCTGACAGTGTACAGATGAGTCCTCCTGTGCTCTCCATCCACCAATATCCTCATCACCATGGACCTGTGCTGGCTGTGCCTGTAGAGTGACCTGACAGTGTACAGATGAGTCCTCCTGTGCTCTCCATCCACCAATATCCTCATCACCATGGACCTGTGCTGGCTGTGCCTGTAGAGTGACCTGACAGTGTACAGATGAGTCCTCCTGTGCTCTCCATCCACCAATATCCTCATCACCATGGACCTGTGCTGGCTGTGCCTGTAGAGACCTGACAGTGTACAGATGAGTCCTCCTGTGCTCTCCATCCACCAATATCCCCATCACCATGGACCTGTGCTGGCTGTGCCTGTAGAGACCTGACAGTGTACAGATGAGTCCTCCTGTGCTCTCCATCCACCAATATCCTCATCACCATGGACCTGTGCTGGCTGTGCCTGTAGAGTGACCTGACAGTGTACAGATGAGTCCTCCTGTGCTCTCCATCCACCAATATCCTCATCACCATGGACCTGTGCTGGCTGTGCCTGTAGAGTGACCTGACAGTGTACAGATGAGTCCTCCTGTGCTCTCCATCCACCAATATCCTCATCACCATGGACCTGTGCTGGCTGTGCCTGTAGAGTGACCTGACAGTGTACAGATGAGTCCTCCTGTGCTCTCCATCCACCAATATCCTCATCACCATGGACCTGTGCTGGCTGTGCCTGTAGAGAGACCTGACAGTGTACAGATGAGTCCTCCTGTGCTCTCCATCCACCAATATCCTCATCACCATGGACCTGTGCTGGCTGTACCTGTAGAGAGACCTGACAGTGTACAGATGAGTCCTCCTGTGCTCTCCATCCACCAATATCCTCATCACCATGGACCTGTGCTGGCTGTGCCTGTAGAGAGACCTGACAGTGTACAGATGAGTCCTCCTGTGCTCTCCATCCACCAATATCCTCATCACCATGGACCTGTGCTGGCTGTGCCTGTAGAGTGACCTGACAGTGTACAGATGAGTCCTCCTGTGCTCTCCATCCACCAATATCCTCATCACCATGGACCTGTGCTGGCTGTGCCTGTAGAGAGACCTGACAGTGTACAGATGAGTCCTCCTGTGCTCTCCATCCACCAATATCCTCATCACCATGGACCTGTGCTGGCTGTGCCTGTAGAGAGACCTGACAGTGTACAGATGAGTCCTCCTGTGCTCTCCATCCACCAATATCCTCATCACCATGGACCTGTGCTGGCTGTACCTGTAGAGTGACCTGACAGTGTACAGATGAGTCCTCCTGTGCTCTCCATCCACCAATATCCCCATCACCATGGACCTGGGCTGGCTATGCCTGTAGAGAGACCTGACAGTATACAGATGAGTCCTCCTGTGCTCTCCATCCACCAATATCCTCATTACCATGGACCTGTGCTGGCTGTGCCTGTAGAGAGACCTGACAGTGTACAGATGGGTCCTCCTGTGCTCTCCATCCACCAATATCCTCATCACCATGGACCTGTGCTGGCTGTGCCTGTAGAGTGACCTGACAGTGTACAGATGAGTGCTCCTGTGCTCTCCATCCACCAATATCCCCATCACCATGGACCTGTGCTGGCTGTGCCTGTAGAGTGACCTGACAGTGTACAGATGAGTCCTCCTGTGCTCTCCATCCTCCAATATCCCCATCACCATGGACCTGTGCTGGCTGTACCTGTAGAGAGACCTGACAGTGTACAGATGGGTCCTCCTGTGCTCTCCATCCACCAATATCCTCATCACCATGGACCTGTGCTGGCTGTACCTGTAGAGTGACCTGACAGTGTACAGATGTGTCCTCCTGTGCTCTCCATCCACCAATATCCCCATCACCATGGACCTGTGCTGGCTGTGCCTGTAGAGAGACCTGACAGTGTACAGATGAGTCCTCCTGTGCTCTCCATCCACCAATATCCTCATCACCATGGACCTGTGCTGGCTGTGCCTGTAGAGAGACCTGACAGTGTACAGATGAGTCCTCCTGTGCTCTCCATCCACCAATATCCTCATCACCATGGACCTGTGCTGGCTGTGCCTGTAGAGAGACCTGACAGTGTACAGATGAGTCCTCCTGTGCTCTCCATCCACCAATATCCCCATCACCATGGACCTGTGCTGGCTGTACCTGTAGAGAGACCTGACAGTGTACAGATGAGACCTCCTGTGCTCTCCATCCACCAATATCCCCATCACCATGGACCTGTGCTGGCTGTGCCTGTAGAGTGACCTGACAGTGTACAGATGTGTCCTCCTGTGCTCTCCATCCACCAATATCCTCCATCACCATGGACCTGTGCTGGCTGTGCCTGTAGAGAGACCTGACAGTGTACAGATGAGTCCTCCTGTGCTCTCCATCCACCAATATCCTCATCACCATGGACCTGTGCTGCCTGTACCTGTAGAGTGACCTGACAGTGTACAGATGAGTCCTCCTGTGCTCTCCATCCACCAATATCCCCATCACCATGGACCTGTGCTGGCTGTGCCTGTAGAGAGACCTGACAGTGTACAGATGAGTGCTCCTGTGCTCTCCATCCACCAATATCCCCATCACCATGGACCTGTGCTGGCTGTGCCTGTAGAGAGACCTGACAGTGTACAGATGAGTCCTCCTGTGCTCTCCATCCACCAATATCCCCATCACCATGGACCTGTGCTGGCTGTGCCTGTAGAGAGACCTGACAGTGTACAGATGAGTCCTCCTGTGCTCTCCATCCACCAATATCCCCATCACCATGGACCTGTGCTGGCTGTGCCTGTAGAGACCTGACAGTGTACAGATGAGTCCTCCTGTGCTCTCCATCCACCAATATCCTCATCACCATGGACCTGTGCTGGCTGTGCCTGTAGAGTGACCTGACAGTGTACAGATGAGTCCTCCTGTGCTCTCCATCCACCAATATCCTCATCACCATGGACCTGTGCTGGCTGTGCCTGTAGAGTGACCTGACAGTGTACAGATGAGTCCTCCTGTGCTCTCCATCCACCAATATCCCCATCACCATGGACCTGTGCTGGCTGTGCCTGTAGAGTGACCTGACAGTGTACAGATGAGTCCTCCTGTGCTCTCCATCCACCAATATCCTCATCACCATGGACCTGTGCTGGCTGTGCCTGTAGAGTGACCTGACAGTGTACAGATGAGTGCTCCTGTGCTCTCCATCCACCAATATCCTCATCACCATGGACCTGTGCTGGCTGTGCCTGTAGAGAGACCTGACAGTGTACAGATGAGTCCTCCTGTGCTCTCCATCCACCAATATCCTCATCACCATGGACCTGTGCTGGCTGTACCTGTAGAGAGACCTGACAGTGTACAGATGAGTCCTCCTGTGCTCTCCATCCACCAATATCCTCATCACCATGGACCTGTGCTGGCTGTGCCTGTAGAGAGACCTGACAGTGTACAGATGAGTCCTCCTGTGCTCTCCATCCACCAATATCCTCATCACCATGGACCTGTGCTGGCTGTGCCTGTAGAGTGACCTGACAGTGTACAGATGAGTCCTCCTGTGCTCTCCATCCACCAATATCCTCATCACCATGGACCTGTGCTGGCTGTGCCTGTAGAGAGACCTGACAGTGTACAGATGAGTCCTCCTGTGCTCTCCATCCACCAATATCCTCATCACCATGGACCTGTGCTGGCTGTGCCTGTAGAGAGACCTGACAGTGTACAGATGAGTCCTCCTGTGCTCTCCATCCACCAATATCCTCATCACCATGGACCTGTGCTGGCTGTACCTGTAGAGTGACCTGACAGTGTACAGATGAGTCCTCCTGTGCTCTCCATCCACCAATATCCCCATCACCATGGACCTGTGCTGGCTATGCCTGTAGAGAGACCTGACAGTATACAGATGAGTCCTCCTGTGCTCTCCATCCACCAATATCCTCATTACCATGGACCTGTGCTGGCTGTGCCTGTAGAGAGACCTGACAGTGTACAGATGGGTCCTCCTGTGCTCTCCATCCACCAATATCCTCATCACCATGGACCTGTGCTGGCTGTGCCTGTAGAGTGACCTGACAGTGTACAGATGAGTGCTCCTGTGCTCTCCATCCACCAATATCCCCATCACCATGGACCTGTGCTGGCTGTGCCTGTAGAGTGACCTGACAGTGTACAGATGAGTCCTCCTGTGCTCTCCATCCTCCAATATCCCCATCACCATGGACCTGTGCTGGCTGTACCTGTAGAGAGACCTGACAGTGTACAGATGAGTCCTCCTGTGCTCTCCATCCACCAATATCCCCATCACCATGGACCTGTGCTGGCTGTACCTGTAGAGAGACCTGACAGTGTACAGATGAGACCTCCTGTGCTCTCCATCCACCAATATCCCCATCACCATGGACCTGTGCTGGCTGTGCCTGTAGAGTGACCTGACAGTGTACAGATGTGTCCTCCTGTGCTCTCCATCCACCAATATCCTCCATCACCATGGACCTGTGCTGGCTGTGCCTGTAGAGTGACCTGACAGTGTACAGATGAGACCTCCTGTGCTCTCCATCCACCAATATCCTCCATCACCATGGACCTGTGCTGGCTGTGCCTGTAGAGTGACCTGACATTGTACAGATGTGTCCTCCTGTGCTCTCCATCCACCAATATCCCCATCACCATGGACCTGTGCTGGATGTGCCTGTAGAGTGACCTGACAGTGTACAGATGTGTCCTCCTGTGCTCTGCATCCACCAATATCCCCATCACCATGGACCTGTGCTGGCTGTGCCTGTAGAGAGACCTGACAGTGTACAGATGAGTCCTCCTGTGCTCTCCATCCACCAATATCCTCATCACCATGGACCTGTGCTGGCTGTGCCTGTAGAGAGACCTGACAGTGTACAGATGAGTCCTCCTGTGCTCTCCATCCACCAATATCCTCATCACCATGGACCTGTGCTGGCTGTGCCTGTAGAGTGACCTGACAGTGTACAGATGAGTCCTCCTGTGCTCTCCATCCACCAATATCCTCCATCACCATGGACCTGTGCTGGCTGTGCCTGTAGAGTGACCTGACAGTGTACAGATGAGTCCTCCTGTGCTCTCCATCCACCAATATCCCCATCACCATGGACCTGTGCTGGCTGTGCCTGTAGAGAGACCTGACAGTGTACAGATGAGTCCTCCTGTGCTCTCCATCCACCAATATCCTCATCACCATGGACCTGTGCTGGCTGTACCTGTAGAGAGACCTGACAGTGTACAGATGAGTCCTCCTGTGCTCTCCATCCACCAATATCCCCATCACCATGGACCTGTGCTGGCTGTGCCTGTAGAGAGACCTGACAGTGTACAGATGAGTCCTCCTGTGCTCTCCATCCACCAATATCCTCATCACCATGGACCTGTGCTGGCTGTGCCTGTAGAGTGACCTGACAGTGTACAGATGAGTCCTCCTGTGCTCTCCATCCACCAATATCCTCATCACCATGGACCTGTGCTGGCTGTGCCTGTAGAGACCTGACAGTGTACAGATGAGTCCTCCTGTGCTCTCCATCCTCCAATATCCCCATCACCATGGACCTGTGCTGGCTGTGCCTGTAGAGTGACCTGACAGTGTACAGATGAGTCCTCCTGTGCTCTCCATCCACCAATATCCCCATCACCATGGACTTGTGCTGGCTGTGCCTGTAGAGTGACCTGACAGTGTACAGATGAGTCCTCCTGTGCTCTCCATCCACCAATATCCTCATCACCATGGACCTGTGCTGGCTGTACCTGTAGAGTGACCTGACAGTGTACAGATGAGTCCTCCTGTGCTCTCCATCCACCAATATCCTCATCACCATGGGCCTGTGCTGGCTGTGCCTGTAGAGTGACCTGACAGTGTACAGATGAGTCCTCCTGTGCTCTCCATCCACCAATATCCCCATCACCATGGACCTGTGCTGGCTGTGCCTGTAGAGAGACCTGACAGTGTACAGATGAGTCCTCCTGTGCTCTCCATCCACCAATATCCTCATCACCATGGACCTGTGCTGGCTGTGCCTGTAGAGACCTGACAGTGTACAGATGAGTCCTCCTGTGCTCTCCATCCACCAATATCCCCATCACCATGGACCTGTGCTGGCTGTGCCTGTAGAGTGACCTGACAGTGTACAGATGAGTCCTCCTGTGCTCTCCATCCACCAATATCCTCATCACCATGGACCTGTGCTGGCTGTGCCTGTAGAGACCTGACAGTGTACAGATGAGTCCTCCTGTGCTCTCCATCCACCAATATCCCCATCACCATGGACCTGTGCTGGCTGTGCCTGTAGAGAGACCTGACAGTGTACAGATGGGTCCTCCTGTGCTCTCCATTCACCAATATCCCCATCACCATGGACCTGTGGTGGCTGTGCCTGTAGAGTGACCTGACAGTGTACAGATGAGTCCTCCTGTGCTCTCCATCCACCAATATCCCCATCACCATGGACCTGTGCTGGCTGTGCCTGTAGAGAGACCTGACAGTGTACAGATGAGTCCTCCTGTGCTCTCCATCCACCAATATCCTCATCACCATGGACCTGTGCTGGCTGTGCCTGTAGAGTGACCTGACAGTGTACAGATGAGTCCTCCTGTGCTCTCCATTCACCAATATCCTCATCACCATGGACCTGTGCTGGCTGTACCTGTAGAGAGACCTGACAGTGTACAGATGAGTCCTCCTGTGCTCTCCATCCACCAATATCCTCATCACCATGGACCTGTGCTGGCTGTGCCTGTAGAGTGACCTGACAGTGTACAGATGAGTCCTCCTGTGCTCTCCATCCACCAATATCCTCATCACCATGGACCTGTGCTGGCTGTGCCTGTAGAGTGACCTGACAGTGTACAGATGAGCCCTCCTGTGCTCTCCATCCACCAATATCCTCATCACCATGGACCTGTGCTGGCTGTGCCTGTAGAGACCTGACAGTGTACAGATGAGTCCTCCTGTGCTCTCCATCCACCAATATCCTCATCACCATGGACCTGTGCTGGCTGTGCCTGTAGAGTGACCTGACAGTGTACAGATGAGTCCTCCTGTGCTCTCCATCCACCAATATCCTCATCACCATGGACCTGTGCTGGCTGTGCCTGTAGAGACCTGACAGTGTACAGATGAGTCCTCCTATGCTCTCCATCCACCAATATCCCCATCACCATGGACCTGTGCTGGCTGTGCCTGTAGAGTGACCTGACAGTGTACAGATGAGTGCTCCTGTGCTCTCCATCCACCAATATCTCCATCACCATGGACCTGTGCTGGCTGTGCCTGTAGAGAGACCTGACAGTGTACAGATGAGTCCTCCTGTGCTCTCCATCCTCCAATATCCCCATCACCATGGACCTGTGCTGGCTGTGCCTGTAGAGTGACCTGACAGTGTACAGATGAGTCCTCCTGTGCTCTCCATCCACCAATATCCCCATCACCATAGCCCTGTGCTGGCTGTGCCTGTAGAGAGACCTGACAGTGTACAGATGAGTCTTCCTGTGCTCTCCATCCACCAATATCCTCATCACCATGGACCTGTGCTGGCTGTGCCTGTAGAGAGACCTGACAGTGTACAGATGAGTCTTCCTGTGCTCTCCATCCACCAATATCCTCATCACCATAGCCCTGTGCTGGCTGTGCCTGTAGAGAGACCTGACAGTGTACAGATGAGTCCTCCTGTGCTCTCCATCCTCCAATATCCTCATCACCATGGACCTGTGCTGGCTGTGCCTGTAGAGTGACCTGACAGTGTACAGATGAGTCCTCCTGTGCTCTCCATCCACCAATATCCTCATCACCATGGACCTGTGCTGGCTGTGCCTGTAGAGTGACCTGACAATGTACAGATGAGTCCTCCTGTGCTCTCCATCCTCCAATATCCTCATCACCATGGACCTGTGCTGGCTGTGCCTGTAGAGTGACCTGACAGTGTACAGATGAGTCCTCCTGTGCTCTCCATCCACCAATATCCTCATCACCATGGACCTGTGCTGGCTGTGCCTGTAGAGAGACTTGACAGTGTACAGATGAGTCCTCCTGTGCTCTCCATCCTCCAATATCCTCATCACCATGGACCTGTGCTGGCTGTGCCTGTAGAGTGACCTGACAATGTACAGATGAGTCCTCCTGTGCTCTCCATCCACCAATATCCTCATCACCATGGACCTGTGCTGGCTGTGCCTGTAGAGTGACCTGACAGTGTACAGATGAGTCCTCCTGTGCTCTCCATCCTCCAATATCCTCATCACCATGGACCTGTGCTGGCTGTGCCTGTAGAGTGACCTGACAATGTACAGATGAGTCCTCCTGTGCTCTCCATCCTCCAATATCCTCATCACCATGGACCTGTGCTGGCTGTGCCTGTAGAGTGACCTGACAGTGTACAGATGAGTCCTCCTGTGCTCTCCATCCACCAATATCCTCATCACCATGGACCTGTGCTGGCTGTGCCTGTAGAGAGACTTGACAGTGTACAGATGAGTGCTCCTGTGCTCTCCATCCTCCAATATCCTCATCACCATGGACCTGTGCTGGCTGTGCCTGTAGAGTGACCTGACAGTGTACAGATGAGTCCTCCTGTGCTCTCCATCCACCAATATCCTCATCACCATGGACCTGTGCTGGCTGTGCCTGTAGAGAGACTTGACAGTGTACAGATGAGTCCTCCTGTGCTCTCCATCCTCCAATATCCTCATCACCATGGACCTGTGCTGGCTGTGCCTGTAGAGTGACCTGACAATGTACAGATGAGTCCTCCTGTGCTCTCCATCCACCAATATCCCCATCACCATGGCCCTGTGCTGGCTGTACCTGTAGAGAGACCTGACAGTGTACAGATGAGTCCTCCTGTGCTCTCCATCCACCAATATCCCCATCACCATGGACCTGTGCTGGCTGTGCCTGTAGAGAGACCTGACAGTGTACAGATGTGTCCTCCTGTGCTCTCCATCCACCAATATCCCCATCACCATGGACCTGTGCTGGCTGTGCCTGTAGAGAGACCTGACAGTGTACAGATGAGTCCTCCTGTGCTCTCCATCCACCAATATCCCCATCACCATGGCCCTGTGCTGGCTGTGCCTGTAGAGACCTGACAGTGTACAGATGAGTCCTCCTGTGCTCTCCATCCACCAATATCCTCATCACCATGGACCTGTGCTGGCTGTGCCTGTAGAGTGACCTGACAGTGTACAGATGAGTCCTCCTGTGCTCTCCATCCTCCAATATCCCCATCACCATGGACCTGTGCTGGCTGTGACTGTAGAGAGACCTGACAGTGTACAGATGAGTCCTCCTGTGCTCTCCATCCACCAATATCCTCCATCACCATGGACCTGTGCTGGCTGTGCCTGTAGAGTGACCTGACAGTGTACAGATGAGTCCTCCTGTGCTCTCCATCCACCAATATCCCCATCACCATGGACCTGTGCTGGCTGTGCCTGTAGAGTGACCTGACAGTGTACAGATGAGTCCTCCTGTGCTCTCCATCCACCAATATCCCCATCACCATGGACCTGTGCTGGCTGTGCCTGTAGAGAGACCTGACAGTGTACAGATGAGTCCTCCTGTGCTCTCCATCCACCAATATCCCCATCACCATGGACCTGTGCTGGCTGTGCCTGTAGAGTGACCTGACAGTGTACAGATGAGTCCTCCTGTGCTCTCCATCCACCAATATCCTCATCACCATGGACCTGTGCTGGCTGTACCTGTAGAGAGACCTGACAGTGTACAGATGAGTCCTCCTGTGCTCTCCATCCACCAATATCCTCATCACCATGGACCTGTGCTGGCTGTGCCTGTAGAGTGACCTGACAGTGTACAGATGAGTCCTCCTGTGCTCTCCATCCACCAATATCCCCATCACCATGGACCTGTGCTGGCTATGCCTGTAGAGACCTGACAGTGTACAGATGAGTCCTCCTGTGCTCTCCATCCACCAATATCCCCATCACCATGGACCTGTGCTGGCTGTGCCTGTAGAGTGACCTGACAGTGTACAGATGAGTCCTCCTGTGCTCTCCATCCACCAATATCCCCATCACCATGGACCTGTGCTGGCTGTGCCTGTAGAGTGACCTGACAGTGTACAGATGAGTCCTCCTGTGCTCTCCATCCACCAATATCCCCATCACCATGGACCTGTGCTGGCTGTGCCTGTAGAGAGACCTGACAGTGTACAGATGAGTCCTCCTGTGCTCTCCATCCACCAATATCCTCATCACCATGGACCTGTGCTGGCTGTACCTGTAGAGTGACCTGACAGTGTACAGATGAGTCCTCCTGTGCTCTCCATCCACCAATATCCTCATCACCATGGACCTGTGCTGGCTGTGCCTGTAGAGACCTGACAGTGTACAGATGAGTCCTCCTGTGCTCTCCATCCACCAATATCCCCATCACCATGGACTTGTGCTGGCTGTGCCTGTAGAGTGACCTGACAGTGTACAGATGAGTCCTCCTGTGCTCTCCATCCACCAATATCCCCATCACCATGGACCTGTGCTGGCTGTGCCTGTAGAGTGACCTGACAGTGTACAGATGAGTCCTCCTGTGCTCTCCATCCACCAATATCCCCATCACCATGGACCTGTGCTGGCTGTGCCTGTAGAGTGACCTAACAGTGTACAGATGTGTCCTCCTGTGCTCTCCATCCACCAATATCCCCATCACCATGGACCTGTGCTGGCTGTGCCTGTAGAGTGACCTGACAGTGTACAGATGAGTCCTCCTGTGCTCTCCATCCACCAATATCCTCATCACCATGGACCTGTGCTGGCTGTGCCTGTAGAGTGACCTGACAGTGTACAGATGAGTCCTCCTGTGCTCTCCATCCACCAATATCCCCATCACCATGGACCTGTGCTGGCTGTGCCTGTAGAGAGACCTGACAGTGTACAGATGAGTCCTCCTGTGCTCTCCATCCACCAATATCCCCATCACCATGGACCTGTGCTGGCTGTGCCTGTAGAGTGACCTGACAGTGTACAGATGAGTCCTCCTGTGCTCTCCATCCACCAATATCCTCATCACCATGGACCTGTGCTGGCTGTGCCTGTAGAGTGACCTGACAGTGTACAGATGAGTCCTCCTGTGCTCTCCATCCACCAATATCCCCATCACCATGGACCTGTGCTGGCTGTGCCTGTAGAGAGACCTGACAGTGTACAGATGAGTCCTCCTGTGCTCTCCATCCACCAATATCCTCATCACCATGGACCTGTGCTGGCTGTGCCTGTAGAGAGACCTGACAGTGTACAGATGAGTCCTCCTGTGCTCTCCATCCACCAATATCCCCATCACCATGGACCTGTGCTGGCTGTGCCTGTAGAGAGACCTGACAGTGTACAGATGAGTCCTCCTGTGCTCTCCATCCACCAATATCCTCATCACCATGGACCTGTGCTGGCTGTGCCTGTAGAGAGACCTGACAGTGTACAGATGAGTCCTCCTGTGCTCTCCATCCACCAATATCCCCATCACCATGGACCTGTGCTGGCTGTGCCTGTAGAGAGACCTGACAGTGTACAGATGAGTCCTCCTGTGCTCTCCATCCACCAATATCCTCATCACCATGGACCTGTGCTGGCTGTGCCTGTAGAGTGACCTGACAGTGTACAGATGAGTCCTCCTGTGCTCTCCATTCACCAATATCCTCATCACCATGGACCTGTGCTGGCTGTGCCTGTAGAGAGACCTGACAGTGTACAGATGAGTCCTCCTGTGCTCTCCATCCACCAATATCCCCATCACCATGGACCTGTGCTGGCTGTACCTGTAGAGAGACCTGACAGTGTACAGATGAGTCCTCCTGTGCTCTCCATCCACCAATATCCTCATCACCATGGACCTGTGCTGGCTGTACCTGTAGAGAGACCTGACAGTGTACAGATGAGTCCTCCTGTGCTCTCCATCCACCAATATCCCCATCACCATGGACCTGTGCTGGCTGTACCTGTAGAGAGACCTGACAGTGTACAGATGAGTCCTCCTGTGCTCTCCATCCACCAATATCCTCATCACCATGGACCTGTGCTGGCTGTGCCTGTAGAGAGACCTGACAGTGTACAGATGAGTCCTCCTGTGCTCTCCATCCACCAATATCCCCATCACCATGGACCTGTGCTGGCTGTGCCTGTAGAGAGACCTGACAGTGTACAGATGAGTCCTCCTGTGCTCTCCATCCACCAATATCCCCATCACCATGGACCTGTGCTGGCTGTGCCTGTAGAGAGACCTGACAGTGTACAGATGAGTCCTCCTGTGCTCTCCATCCACCAATATCCCCATCACCATGGACCTGTGCTGGCTGTGCCTGTAGAGAGACCTGACAGTGTACAGATGAGTCCTCCTGTGCTCTCCATCCACCAATATCCCCATCACCATGGACCTGTGCTGGCTGTGCCTGTAGAGAGACCTGACAGTGTACAGATGAGTCCTCCTGTGCTCTCCATCCACCAATATCCCCATCACCATGGACCTGTGCTGGCTGTGCCTGTAGAGTGACCTGACAGTGTACAGATGAGTCCTCCTGTGCTCTCCATCCACCAATATCCCCATCACCATGGACCTGTGCTGGCTGTGCCTGTAGAGAGACCTGACAGTGTACAGATGAGTCCTCCTGTGCTCTCCATCCACCAATATCCCCATCACCATGGACCTGTGCTGGCTGTGCCTGTAGAGAGACCTGACAGTGTACAGATGAGTCCTCCTGTGCTCTCCATACACCAATATCCCCATCACCATGGACCTGTGCTGGCTGTGCCTGTAGCGTGACCTGACAGTGTACAGATGAGTGCTCCTGTGCTCTCCATCCACCAATATCCCCATCACCATGGACCTGTGCTGGCTGTGCCTGTAGAGAGACCTGACAGTGTACAGATGAGTCCTCCTGTGCTCTCCATCCACCAATATCCCCATCACCATGGACCTGTGCTGGCTGTGCCTGTAGAGTGACCTGACAGTGTACAGATGGGTCCTCCTGTGCTCTCCATCCACCAATATCCCCATCACCATGGACCTGTGCTGGCTGTACCTGTAGAGTGACCTGACAGTGTACAGATGAGTCCTCCTGTGCTCTCCATCCACCAATATCCTCATCACCATGGACCTGTGCTGGCTGTGCCTGTAGAGTGACCTGACAGTGTACAGATGAGTCCTCCTGTGCTCTCCATCCACCAATATCCCCATCACCATGGACCTGTGCTGGCTGTGCCTGTAGAGTGTCCTGACAGTGTACAGATGAGTCCTCCTGTGCTCTCCATCCACCAATATCCCCATCACCATGGACCTGTGCTGGCTGTGCCTGTAGCGTGATCTGACAGTGTACAGATGAGTCCTCCTGTGCTCTCCATCCACCAATATCCTCATCACCATGGACCTGTGCTGGCTGTACCTGTAGAGTGACCTGACAGTATACAGATGAGTCCTCCTGTGCTCTCCATCCACCAATATCCTCATCACCATGGACCTGTGCTGGCTGTGCCTGTAGAGTGACCTGACAGTGTACAGATGAGTCCTCCTGTGCTCTCCATCCACCAATATCCCCATCACCATGGACCTGTGCTGGCTGTGCCTGTAGAGTGACCTGACAGTGTACAGATGAGTCCTCCTGTGCTCTCCATCCTCCAATATCCTCATCACCATGGACCTGTGCTGGCTGTGCCTGTAGAGAGACCTGACAGTGTACAGATGAGTCCTCCTGTGCTCTCCATCCTCCAATATCCTCATCACCATGGACCTGTGCTGGCTGTGCCTGTAGAGTGACCTGACAGTGTACAGATGAGTCCTCCTGTGCTCTCCATCCACCAATATCCTCATCACCATGGACCTGTGCTGGCTGTGCCTGTAGAGAGACTTGACAGTGTACAGATGAGTCCTCCTGTGCTCTCCATCCTCCAATATCCTCATCACCATGGACCTGTGCTGGCTGTGCCTGTAGAGTGACCTGACAGTGTACAGATGAGTCCTCCTGTGCTCTCCATCCACCAATATCCCCATCACCATGGACCTGTGCTGGCTGTGCCTGTAGAGAGACCTGACAGTGTACAGATGAGATCTCCTGTGCTCTCCATCCACCAATATCCTCATCACCATGGACCTGTGCTGGCTGTACCTGTAGAGACCTGACAGTGTACAGATGAGTCCTCCTGTGCTCTCCATCCTCCAATATCCTCATCACCATGGACCTGTGCTGGCTGTGCCTGTAGAGTGACCTGACAGTGTACAGATGAGTCCTCCTGTGCTCTCCATCCACCAATATCCCCATCACCATGGACCTGTGCTGGCTGTGCCTGTAGAGTGACCTGACAATGTACAGATGAGTCCTCCTGTGCTCTCCATCCTCCAATATCCTCATCACCATGGACCTGTGCTGGCTGTGCCTGTAGAGAGACCTGACAGTGTACAGATGAGTCCTCCTGTGCTCTCCATCCTCCAATATCCCCATCACCATGGACCTGTGCTGGCTGTGCCTGTAGAGAGACCTGACAGTGTACAGATGAGTCCTCCTGTGCTCTCCATCCACCAATATCCCCATCACCATGGACCTGTGCTGGCTGTGCCTGTAGAGAGACCTGACAGTGTACAGATGTGTCCTCCTGTGCTCTCCATCCACCAATATCCCCATCACCATGGACCTGTGCTGGCTGTGCCTGTAGAGAGACCTGACAGTGTACAGATGAGTCCTCCTGTGCTCTCCATCCACCAATATCCCCATCACCATGGACCTGTGCTGGCTGTGCCTGTAGAGAGACCTGACAGTGTACAGATGAGTCCTCCTGTGCTCTCCATCCACCAATATCCCCATCACTATGGACCTGTGCTGGCTGTGCCTGTAGAGTGACCTGACAGTGTACAGATGAGTCCTCCTGTGCTCTCCATCCACCAATATCCCCATCACTATGGACCTGTGCTGGCTGTGCCTGTAGAGAGACCTGACAGTGTACAGATGAGTCCTCCTGTGCTCTCCATCCACCAATATCCTCATCACCATGGCCCTGTGCTGGCTGTGCCTGTAGAGTGACCTGACAGTGTACAGATGAGTCCTCCTGTACTCTCCATCCACCAATATCCTCATCACCATGGACCTGTGCTGGCTGTGCCTGTAGAGTGACCTGACAGTGTACAGATGAGTCCTCCTGTGCTCTCCATCCACCAATATCCTCATCACCATGGCCCTGTGCTGGCTGTGCCTGTAGAGAGACCTAACAGTGTACAGATGAGTCCTCCTGTGCTCTCCATCCACCAATATCCCCATCACCATGGACCTGTGCTGGCTGTACCTGTAGAGTGACCTGACAGTGTACAGATGAGTGCTCCTGTGCTCTCCATCCACCAATATCCCCATCACCATGGACCTGTGCTGGCTGTGCCTGTAGAGTGACCTGACAGTGTACAGATGAGTCCTCCTGTGCTCTCCATCCACCAATATCCTCATCACCATGGACCTGTGCTGGCTGTGCCTGTAGAGTGACCTGACAGTGTACAGATGAGTCCTCCTGTGCTCTCCATCCACCAATATCCTCATCACCATGGACCTGTGCTGGCTGTGCCTGTAGAGAGACCTGACAGTGTACAGATGAGTCCTCCTGTACTCTCCATCCACCAATATCCCCATCACCATGGACCTGTGCTGGCTGTGCCTGTAGAGTGACCTGACAGTGTACAGATGAGTCCTCCTGTGCTCTCCATCCTCCAATATCCCCATCACCATGGACCTGTGCTGGCTGTGCCTGTAGAGTGACCTGACAGTGTACAGATGAGTCCTCCTGTGCTCTCCATCCACCAATATCCTCATCACCATGGACCTGTGCTGGCTGTGCCTGTAGAGTGACCTGACAGTGTACAGATGAGTCCTCCTGTGCTCTCCATCCACCAATATCCTCATCACCATGGACCTGTGCTGGCTGTGCCTGTAGAGACCTGACAGTGTACAGATGAGTCCTCCTGTGCTCTCCATCCACCAATATCCCCATCACCATGGACCTGTGCTGGCTGTGCCTGTAGAGAGACCTGACAGTGTACAGATGTGTCCTCCTGTGCTCTCCATCCTCCAATATCCTCATCACCATGGACCTGTGCTGGCTGTGCCTGTAGAGTGACCTGACAGTGTACAGATGGGTCCTCCTGTGCTCTCCATCCACCAATATCCTCATCACCATGGACCTGTGCTGGCTGTGCCTGTAGAGACCTGACAGTGTACAGATGGGTCCTCCTGTGCTCTCCATCCACCAATATCCTCATCACCATGGACCTGTGCTGGCTGTGCCTGTAGAGTGACCTGACAGTGTACAGATGTGTCCTCCTGTGCTCTCCATCCACCAATATCCCCATCACCATGGACCTGTGCTGGCTGTGCCTGTAGAGTGACCTGACAGTGTACAGATGAGTCCTCCTGTACTCTCCATCCACCAATATCCTCATCACCATGGACCTGTGCTGGCTGTGCCTGTAGAGTGACCTGACAGTGTACAGATGAGTCCTCCTGTGCTCTCCATCCACCAATATCCTCATCACCATGGACCTGTGCTGGCTGTGCCTGTAGAGACCTGACAGTGTACAGATGAGTCCTCCTGTGCTCTCCATCCACCAATATCCTCATCACCATGGCCCTGTGCTGGCTGTGCCTGTAGAGACCTGACAGTGTACAGATGAGTCCTCCTGTGCTCTCCATCCACCAATATCCCCATCACCATGGACCTGTACTGGCTGTGCCTGTAGAGTGACCTGACAGTGTACAGATGAGTCCTCCTGTGCTCTCCATCCACCAATATCCTCATCACCATGGACCTGTGCTGGCTGTGCCTGTAGAGTGACCTGACAGTGTACAGATGAGTCCTCCTGTGCTCTCCATCCACCAATATCATCATCACCATGGACCTGTGCTGGCTGTGCCTGTAGAGACCTGACAGTGTACAGATGAGTCCTCCTGTGCTCTCCATCCACCAATATCCCCATCACCATGGACCTGTGCTGGCTGTGCCTGTAGAGTGACCTGACAGTGTACAGATGGGTCCTCCTGTGCTCTCCATCCACCAATATCCCCATCACCATGGACCTGTGCTGGCTGTGCCTGTAGAGACCTGACAGTGTACAGATGAGTCCTCCTGTGCTCTCCATCCTCCAATATCCTCATCACCATGGACCTGTGCTGGCTGTGCCTGTAGAGTGACCTGACAGTGTACAGATGAGTCCTCCTGTGCTCTCCATCCACCAATATCCCCATCACCATGGACCTGTGCTGGCTGTGCCTGTAGAGACCTGA
This sequence comes from Anomaloglossus baeobatrachus, assembly GCF_048569485.1. Taxonomy (NCBI): domain Eukaryota; kingdom Metazoa; phylum Chordata; class Amphibia; order Anura; family Aromobatidae; genus Anomaloglossus; species Anomaloglossus baeobatrachus. The sequence goes on along the minus strand of NC_134358.1, from coordinate 5,208,175 downwards.
CAGTGTACAGATGAGTCCTCCTGTGCTCTCCATCCACCAATATCCCCATCACCATGGACCTGTGCTGGCTGTGCCTGTAGAGTGACCTGACAGTGTACAGATGAGTCCTCCTGTGCTCTCCATCCACCAATATCCTCATCACCATGGACCTGTGCTGGCTGTGCCTGTAGAGTGACCTGACAGTGTACAGATGAGTCCTCCTGTGCTCTCCATCCACCAATATCCTCATCACCATGGACCTGTGCTGGCTGTGCCTATAGAGAGACCTGACAGTGTACAGATGAGTCCTCCTGTGCTCTCCATCCACCAATATCCCCATCACCATGGACCTGTGCTGGCTGTGCCTGTAGAGTGACCTGACAGTGTACAGATGAGTCCTCCTGTGCTCTCCATCCACCAATATCCTCCATCACCATGGACCTGTGCTGGCTGTGCCTGTAGAGTGACCTGACAGTGTACAGATGAGTCCTCCTGTGCTCTCCATCCACCAATATCCTCATCACCATGGACCTGTGCTGGCTGTGCCTATAGAGAGACCTGACAGTGTACAGATGAGTCCTCCTGTGCTCTCCATCCACCAATATCCTCATCACCATGGACCTGTGCTGGCTGTGCCTGTAGAGTGACCTGACAGTGTACAGATGGGTCCTCCTGTGCTCTCCATCCACCAATATCCTCATCACCATGGACCTGTGCTGGCTGTGCCTGTAGAGTGACCTGACAGTGTACAGATGAGTGCTCCTGTGCTCTCCATCCACCAATATCCCCATCACCATGGACCTGTGCTGGCTGTGCCTGTAGAGTGACCTGACAGTGTACAGATGAGTCCTCCTGTACTCTCCATCCACCAATATCCCCATCACCATGGACCTGTGCTGGCTGTGCCTGTAGAGTGACCTGACAGTGTACAGATGAGTCCTCCTGTACTCTCCATCCACCAATATCCTCATCACCATGGACCTGTGCTGGCTGTGCCTGTAGAGTGACCTGACAGTGTACAGATGTGTCCTCCTGTGCTCTCCATCCACCAATATCCTCATCACCATGGACCTGTGCTGGCTGTGCCTGTAGAGTGACCTGACAGTGTACAGATGAGTCCTCCTGTGCTCTCCATCCACCAATATCCTCATCACCATGGACCTGTGCTGGCTGTGCCTGTAGAGTGACCTGACAGTGTACAGATGAGTCCTCCTGTGCTCTCCATCCACCAATATCCCCATCACCATGGACCTGTGCTGGCTGTGCCTGTAGAGTGACCTGACAGTGTACAGATGAGTCCTCCTGTACTCTCCATCCACCAATATCCTCATCACCATGGACCTGTGCTGGCTGTGCCTGTAGAGTGACCTGACAGTGTACAGATGAGTCCTCCTGTGCTCTCCATCCACCAATATCCTCATCACCATGGACCTGTGCTGGCTGTGCCTGTAGAGACCTGACAGTGTACAGATGAGTCCTCCTGTGCTCTCCATCCACCAATATCCCCATCACCATGGACCTGTACTGGCTGTGCCTGTAGAGTGACCTGACAGTGTACAGATGAGTCCTCCTGTGCTCTCCATCCACCAATATCCTCATCACCATGGACCTGTGCTGGCTGTGCCTGTAGAGTGACCTGACAGTGTACAGATGAGTCCTCCTGTGCTCTCCATCCACCAATATCATCATCACCATGGACCTGTGCTGGCTGTGCCTGTAGAGACCTGACAGTGTACAGATGAGTCCTCCTGTGCTCTCCATCCACCAATATCCCCATCACCATGGACCTGTGCTGGCTGTGCCTGTAGAGACCTGACAGTGTACAGATGAGTCCTCCTGTGCTCTCCATCCTCCAATATCCCCATCACCATGGACCTGTGCTGGCTGTGCCTGTAGAGTGACCTGACAGTGTACAGATGAGTCCTCCTGTGCTCTCCATCCACCAATATCCCCATCACCATGGACCTGTGCTGGCTGTGCCTGTAGAGTGACCTGACAGTGTACAGATGAGTCCTCCTGTGCTCTCCATCCACCAATATCCCCATCACCATGGACCTGTGCTGGCTGTGCCTGTAGAGTGACCTGACAGTGTACAGATGAGTCCTCCTGTGCTCTCCATCCTCCAATATCCCCATCACCATGGACCTGTGCTGGCTGTGCCTGTAGAGTGACCTGACAGTGTACAGATGAGTCCTCCTGTGCTCTCCATCCACCAATATCCTCATCACCATGGACCTGTGCTGGCTGTGCCTGTAGAGTGACCTGACAGTGTACAGATGAGTCCTCCTGTGCTCTCCATCCACCAATATCCCCATCACCATGGACCTGTGCTGGCTGTGCCTGTAGAGACCTGACAGTGTACAGATGAGTCCTCCTGTGCTCTCCATCCACCAATATCCCCATCACCATGGACCTGTGCTGGCTGTGCCTGTAGAGTGACCTGACAGTATACAGATGAGTCCTCCTGTGCTCTCCATCCACCAATATCCTCATCACCATGGACCTGTGCTGGCTGTGCCTATAGAGAGACCTGACAGTGTACAGATGAGTCCTCCTGTGCTCTCCATCCACCAATATCCTCCATCACCATGGACCTGTGCTGGCTGTGCCTGTAGAGTGACCTGACAGTGTACAGATGAGTCCTCCTGTGCTCTCCATCCACCAATATCCTCATCACCATGGACCTGTGCTGGCTGTGCCTGTAGAGAGACCTGACAGTGTACAGATGAGTCCTCCTGTGCTCTCCATCCACCAATATCCCCATCACCATGGACCTGTGCTGGCTGTGCCTGTAGAGTGACCTGACAGTGTACAGATGGGTCCTCCTGTGCTCTCCATCCACCAATATCCTCATCACCATGGACCTGTGCTGGCTGTGCCTGTAGAGAGACCTGACAGTGTACAGATGAGTCCTCCTGTGCTCTCCATCCACCAATATCCCCATCACCATGGACCTGTGCTGGCTGTGCCTGTAGAGTGACCTGACAGTGTACAGATGAGTCCTCCTGTGCTCTCCATCCACCAATATCCTCATCACCATGGACCTGTGCTGTCTGTGCCTGTAGAGTGACCTGACAGTGTACAGATGAGTCCTCCTGTGCTCTCCATCCACCAATATCCTCATCACCATGGACCTGTGCCGGCTGTGCCTGTAGAGTGACCTGACAGTGTACAGATGAGTGCTCCTGTGCTCTCCATCCACCAATATCCTCATCACCATGGACCTGTGCTGGCTGTGCCTGTAGAGTGACCTGACAGTGTACAGATGGGTCCTCCTGTGCTCTCCATCCACCAATATCCTCATCACCATGGACCTGTGCTGGCTGTGCCTGTAGAGTGACCTGACAGTGTACAGATGAGTGCTCCTGTGCTCTCCATCCACCAATATCCCCATCACCATGGACCTGTGCTGGCTGTGCCTGTAGAGTGACCTGACAGTGTACAGATGAGTCCTCCTGTACTCTCCATCCACCAATATCCCCATCACCATGGACCTGTGCTGGCTGTGCCTGTAGAGTGACCTGACAGTGTACAGATGAGTCCTCCTGTACTCTCCATCCACCAATATCCTCATCACCATGGACCTGTGCTGGCTGTGCCTGTAGAGTGACCTGACAGTGTACAGATGTGTCCTCCTGTGCTCTCCATCCACCAATATCCTCATCACCATGGACCTGTGCTGGCTGTGCCTGTAGAGTGACCTGACAGTGTACAGATGAGTCCTCCTGTGCTCTCCATCCACCAATATCCCCATCACCATGGACCTGTGCTGGCTGTGCCTGTAGAGTGACCTGACAGTGTACAGATGAGTCCTCCTGTGCTCACCATCCACCAATATCCCCATCACCATGGACCTGTGCTGGCTGTGCCTGTAGAGAGACCTGACAGTGTACAGATGAGTCCTCCTGTGCTCTCCATCCACCAATATCCTCATCACCATGGACCTGTGCTGGCTGTGCCTGTAGAGTGACCTGACAGTATACAGATGGGTCCTCCTGTGCTCTCCATCCACCAATATCCCCATCACCATGGACCTGTGCTGGCTGTGCCTGTAGAGTGACCTGACAGTGTACAGATGAGTCCTCCTGTGCTCTCCATCCACCAATATCCTCCATCACCATGGAACTGTGCTGGCTGTGCCTGTAGAGTGACCTGACAGTGTACAGATGAGTCCTCCTGTGCTCTCCATCCACCAATATCCCCATCACCATGGACCTGTGATGGCAGTGCCTGTAGAGAGACCTGACAGTGTACAGATGAGTCCTCCTGTGCTCTCCATCCTCCAATATCCTCATCACCATGGACCTGTGCTGGCTGTGCCTGTAGAGAGACCTGACAGTGTACAGATGAGTCCTCCTGTGCTCTCCATCCACCAATATCCCCATCACCATGGACCTGTGCTGGCTGTGCCTGTAGAGTGACCTGACAGTGTACAGATGAGTCCTCCTGTGCTCTCCATCCTCCAATATCCTCATCACCATGGACCTGTGCTGGCTGTGCCTGTAGAGAGACCTGACAGTGTACAGATGAGTCCTCCTGTGCTCTCCATCCACCAATATCCCCATCACCATGGACCTGTGCTGGCTGTGCCTGTAGAGTGACCTGACAGTGTACAGATGGGTCCTCCTGTGCTCTCCATCCACCAATATCCCCATCACCATGGACCTGTGCTGGCTGTGCCTGTAGAGTGACCTGACAGTGTACAGATGTGTCCTCCTGTGCTCTCCATCCACCAATATCCTCATCACTATGGACCTGTGCTGGCTGTGCCTGTAGAGTGACCTGACAGTGTACAGATGAGTCCTCCTGTGCTCTCCATCCACCAATATCCCCATCACCATGGACCTGTGATGGCTGTGCCTGTAGAGAGACCTGACAGTGTACAGATGAGTCCTCCTGTGCTCTCCATCCTCCAATATCCTCATCACCATGGACCTGTGCTGGCTGTGCCTGTAGAGAGACCTGACAGTGTACAGATGAGTCCTCCTGTGCTCTCCATCCACCAATATCCCCATCACCATGGACCTGTGCTGGCTGTGCCTGTAGAGAGACCTGACAGTGTACAGATGAGTCCTCCTGTGCTCTCCATCCTCCAATATCCTCATCACCATGGACCTGTGCTGGCTGTGCCTGTAGAGAGACCTGACAGTGTACAGATGAGTCCTCCTGTGCTCTCCATCCACCAATATCCTCCATCACCATGGACCTGTGCTGGCTGTGCCTGTAGAGAGACCTGACAGTGTACAGATGAGTCCTCCTGTGCTCTCCATCCACCAATATCCCCATCACCATGGACCTGTGCTGGCTGTGCCTGTAGAGAGACCTGACAGTGTACAGATGAGTCCTCCTGTGCTCTCCATCCACCAATATCCCCATCACCATGGACCTGTGCTGGCTGTGCCTGTAGAGAGACCTGACAGTGTACAGATGAGTCCTCCTGTGCTCTCCATCCACCAATATCCTCATCACCATGGACCTGTGCTGGCTGTGCCTGTAGAGAGACCTGACAGTGTACAGATGAGTCCTCCTGTGCTCTCAATCCACCAATATCCCCATCACCATGGACCTGTGCTGGCTGTGCCTGTAGAGTGACCTGACAGTGTACAGATGAGTCCTCCTGTGCTCTCCATCCACCAATATCCTCATCACCATGGACCTGTGCTGGCTGTGCCTGTAGAGAGACCTGACAGTGTACAGATGAGTCCTCCTGTGGTCTCCATCCTCCAATATCCTCATCACCATGGACCTGTGCTGGCTGTGCCTGTAGAGAGACCTGACAGTGTACAGATGGGTCCTCCTGTGCTCTCCATCCACCAATATCCCCATCACCATGGACCTGTGCTGGCTGTACCTGTAGAGTGACCTGACAGTGTACAGATGAGTCCTCCTGTGCTCTCCATCCACCAATATCCTCATCACCATGGACCTGTGCTGGCTGTGCCTGTAGAGTGACCTGACAGTGTACAGATGAGTCCTCCTGTGCTCTCCATCCACCAATATCCCCATCACCATGGACCTGTGCTGGCTGTGCCTGTAGAGAGACCTGACAGTGTACAGATGTGTCCTCCTGTACTCTCCATCCACCAATATCCCCATCACCATGGACCTGTGCTGGCTGTGCCTGTAGAGTGACCTGACAGTGTACAGATGAGTGCTCCTGTGCTCTCCATCCACCAATATCCCCATCACCATGGACCTGTGCTGGCTGTGCCTGTAGAGACCTGACAGTGTACAGATGAGTCCTCCTGTGCTCTCCATACACCAATATCCTCATCACCATGGACCTGTGCTGGCTGTGCCTGTAGAGAGACCTGACAGTGTACAGATGTGTCCTCCTGTGCTCTCCATCCACCAATATCCCCATCACCATGGACCTGTGCTGGCTGTGCCTGTAGAGACCTGACAGTGTACAGATGAGTCCTCCTGTGCTCTCCATACACCAATATCCTCATCACCATGAACCTGTGCTGGCTGTACCTGTAGAGTGACCTGACAGTGTACAGATGAGTCCTCCTGTGCTCTCCATCCACCAATATCCCCATCACCATGGACCTGTGCTGGCTGTGCCTGTAGAGAGACCTGACAGTGTACAGATGTGTCCTCCTGTACTCTCCATCCACCAATATCCCCATCACCATGGACCTGTGCTGGCTGTGCCTGTAGAGTGACCTGACAGTGTACAGATGAGTGCTCCTGTGCTCTCCATCCACCAATATCCCCATCACCATGGACCTGTGCTGGCTGTGCCTGTAGAGACCTGACAGTGTACAGATGAGTCCTCCTGTGCTCTCCATACACCAATATCCTCATCACCATGGACCTGTGCTGGCTGTGCCTGTAGAGAGACCTGACAGTGTACAGATGTGTCCTCCTGTGCTCTCCATCCACCAATATCCCCATCACCATGGACCTGTGCTGGCTGTGCCTGTAGAGACCTGACAGTGTACAGATGTGTCCTCCTGTGCTCTCCATCCACCAATATCCTCATCACCATGGACCTGTGCTGGCTGTGCCTGTAGAGTGACCTGACAGTGTACAGATGAGTCCTCCTGTGCTCTCCATCCACCAATATCCTCATCACCATGGACCTGTGCTGGCTGTGCCTGTAGAGTGACCTGACAGTGTACAGATGAGTCCTCCTGTGCTCTCCATCCACCAATATCCTCATCACCATGGACCTGTGCTGGCTGTGCCTGTATAGTGACCTGACAGTGTACAGATGAGTCCTCCTGTGCTCTCCATCCACCAATATCCCCATCACCATGGACCTGTGCTGGCTGTGCCTGTAGAGTGACCTGACAGTGTACAGATGAGTGCTCCTGTGCTCTCCATCCACCAATATCCCCATCACCATGGACCAGTGCTGGCTGTGCCTGTAGAGTGACCTGACAGTGTACAGATGTGTCCTCCTGTGCTCTCCATCCACCAATATCCTCATCACCATGGACCTGTGCTGGCTGTGCCTGTAGAGTGACCTGACAGTGTACAGATGAGTCCTCCTGTGCTCTCCATCCACCAATATCCCCATCACCATGGACCTGTGCTGGCTGTGCCTGTAGAGTGACCTGACAGTGTACAGATGAGTCCTCCTGTGCTCTCCATCCACCAATATCCTCATCACCATGGACCTGTGCTGGCTGTGCCTGTATAGTGACCTGACAGTGTACAGATGAGTCCTCCTGTGCTCTCCATCCACCAATATCCCCATCACCATGGACCTGTGCTGGCTGTGCCTGTAGAGTGACCTGACAGTGTACAGATGAGTGCTCCTGTGCTCTCCATCCACCAATATCCCCATCACCATGGACCTGTGCTGGCTGTGCCTGTAGAGAGACCTGACAGTGTACAGATGAGTCCTCCTGTGCTCTCCATCCACCAATATCCTCATCACCATGGACCTGTGCTGGCTGTGCCTGTATAGTGACCTGACAGTGTACAGATGAGTCCTCCTGTGCTCTCCATCCACCAATATCCTCATCACCATGGACCTGTGCTGGCTGTGCCTGTAGAGAGACCTGACAGTGTACAGATGAGCCCTCCTGTGCTCTCCATCCACCAATATCCCCATCACCATGGACCTGTGCTGGCTGTGCCTGTATAGTGACCTGACAGTGTACAGATGAGCCCTCCTGTGCTCTCCATCCACCAATATCCCCATCACCATGGACCTGTGCTGGCTGTGCCTGTAGAGAGACCTGACAGTGTACAGATGAGTCCTCCTGTGCTCTCCATCCACCAATATCCTCATCACCATGGACCTGTGCTGGCTGTGCCTGTAGAGAGACCTGACAGTGTACAGATGAGTCCTCCTGTGCTCTCCATCCACCAATATCCCCATCACCATGGACCTGTGCTGGCTGTGCCTGTAGAGTGACCTGACAGTGTACAGATGAGGCCTCCTGTGCTCTCCATCCACCAATATCCTCATCACCATGGACCTGTGCTGGCTGTGCCTGTAGAGAGACCTGACAATGTACAGATGAGTCCTCCTGTGCTCTCCATCCTCCAATATCCTCATCACCATGGACCTGTGCTGGCTGTGCCTGTAGAGAGACCTGACAATGTACAGATGAGTCCTCCTGTGCTCTCCATCCACCAATATCCTCATCACCATGGACCTGTGCTGGCTGTGCCTGTAGAGTGACCTGACAGTGTACAGATGAGTCCTCCTGTGCTCTCCATCCACCAATATCCTCATCACCATGGACCTGTGCTGGCTGTGCCTGTAGAGAGACCTGACAGTGTACAGATGAGTCCTCCTGTGCTCTCCATCCTCCAATATCCTCATCACCATGGACCTGTGCTGGCTGTGCCTGTAGAGAGACCTGACAATGTACAGATGAGTCCTCCTGTGCTCTCCATCCACCAATATCCTCATCACCATGGACCTGTGCTGGCTGTGCCTGTAGAGTGACCTGACAGTGTACAGATGAGTCCTCCTGTGCTCTCCATCCACCAATATCCTCATCACCATGGACCTGTGCTGGCTGTGCCTGTAGAGACCTGACAGTGTACAGATGAGTCCTCCTGTGCTCTCCATCCACCAATATCCCCATCACCATGGACCTGTGCTGGCTGTACCTGTAGAGTGACCTGACAGTGTACAGATGAGGCCTCCTGTGCTCTCCATCCACCAATATCCTCATCACCATGGACCTGTGCTGGCTGTGCCTGTAGAGTGACCTGACAGTGTACAGATGAGTCCTCCTGTGCTCTCCATCCACCAATATCCTCATCACCATGGACCTGTGCTGGCTGTACCTGTAGAGTGACCTGACAGTGTACAGATGAGGCCTCCTGTGCTCTCCATCCTCCAATATCCTCATCACCATGGACCTGTGCTGGCTGTGCCTGTAGAGTGACCTGACAGTGTACAGATGAGTCCTCCTGTGCTCTCCATCTACCAATATCCTCATCACCATGGACCTGTGCTGGCTGTGCCTGTAGAGACCTGACAGTGTACAGATGAGTCCTCCTGTGCTCTCCATCCACCAATATCCCCATCACCATGGACCTGTGCTGGCTGTGCCTGTAGAGAGACCTGACAGTGTACAGATGAGTCCTCCTGTGCTCTCCATCCACCAATATCCTCATCACCATGGACCTGTGCTGGCTGTGCCTGTAGAGACCTGACAGTGTACAGATGAGTCCTCCTGTGCTCTCCATCCACCAATATCCCCATCACCATGGACCTCTGCTGGCTGTACCTGTAGAGTGACCTGACAGTGTACAGATGAGTCCTCCTGTGCTCTCCATCCACCAATATCCTCATCACCATGGACCTGTGCTGGCTGTGCCTGTAGAGAGACCTGACAGTGTACAGATGAGTCCTCCTGTGCTCTCCATCCACCAATATCCTCATCACCATGGACCTGTGCTGGCTGTGCCTGTAGAGTGACCTGACAGTGTACAGATGAGTCCTCCTGTGCTCTCCATCCACCAATATCCTCATCACCATGGACCTGTGCTGGCTGTGCCTGTAGAGACCTGACAGTGTACAGATGAGTCCTCCTGTACTCTCCATCCACCAATATCCCCATCACCATGGACCTGTGCTGGTTGTGCCTGTAGAGTGACCTGACAGTGTACAGATGAGTCCTCCTGTGCTCTCCATCCACCAATATCCTCATCACCATGGACCTGTGCTGGCTGTGGCTGTAGAGTGACCTGACAGTGTACAGATGAGTCCTCCTGTGCTCTCCATCCACCAATATCCTCATCACCATGGACCTCTGCTTGCTGTACCTGTAGAGTGATTTGACAGTGTACAGATGAGTCCTCCTGTGCTCTCCATCCACCAATATCCCCATCACCATGGACCTGTGCTGGCTGTGCCTGTAGAGTGACCTGACAGTGTACAGATGAGTCCTCCTGTGCTCTCCATCCACCAATATCCTCCATCACCATGGACCTGTGCTGGCTGTGCCTGTAGAGTGACCTGACAGTGTACAGATGAGTCCTCCTGTGCTCTCCATCCACCAATATCCTCATCACCATGGACCTGTGCTGGCTGTGCCTGTAGAGAGACCTGACAGTGTACAGATGGGTCCTCCTGTGCTCTCCATCCACCAATATCCCCATCACCATGGACCTGTGCTGGCTGTGCCTGTAGAGAGACCTGACAGTGTACAGATGGGTCCTCCTGTGCTCTCCATCCACCAATATCCTCCATCACCATGGACCTGTGCTGGCTGTGCCTGTAGAGTGACCTGACAGTGTACAGATGAGTCCTCCTGTGCTCTCCATCCACCAATATCCCCATCACCATGGACCTGTGCTGGCTGTGCCTGTAGAGAGACCTGACAGTGTACAGATGAGTCCTCCTGTGCTCTCCATCCACCAATATCCCCATCACCATGGACCTGTGCTGGCTGTGCCTGTAGAGAGACCTGACAGTGTACAGATGAGTCCTCCTGTGCTCTCCATCCACCAATATCCCCATCACCATGGACCTGTGCTGGCTGTGCCTGTATAGTGACCTGACAGTGTACAGATGAGTCCTCCTGTGCTCTCCATCCACCAATATCCCCATCACCATGGACCTGTGCTGGCTGTGCCTGTAGAGTGACCTGACAGTGTACAGATGAGTCCTCCTGTGCTCTCCATCCACCAATATCCTCATCACCATGGACCTGTGCTGGCTGTGCCTGTAGAGTGACCTGACAGTGTACAGATGAGTCCTCCTGTGCTCTCCATCCACCAATATCCCCATCACCATGGACCTGTGCTGGCTGTGCCTGTAGAGTGACCTGACAGTGTACAGATGAGTCCTCCTGTGCTCTCCATCCTCCAATATCCTCATCACCATGGACCTGTGCTGGCTGTGCCTGTAGAGAGACCTGACAGTGTACAGATGAGTCCTCCTGTGCTCTCCATCCACCAATATCCTCATCACCATGGACCTGTGCTGGCTGTGCCTGTAGAGAGACCTGACAGTGTACAGATGAGTCCTCCTGTGCTCTCCATCCACCAATATCCTCCATCACCATGGACCTGTGCTGGCTGTGCCTGTAGAGTGACCTGACAGTGTACAGATGAGTCCTCCTGTGCTCTCCATCCACCAATATCCTCATCACCATGGCCCTGTGCTGGCTGTGCCTGTAGAGTGACCTGACAGTGTACAGATGGGTCCTCCTGTGCTCTCCATCCACCAATATCCCCATCACCATGGACCTGTGCTGGCTGTGCCTGTAGAGTGACCTGACAGTGTACAGATGAGTCCTCCTGTGCTCTCCATCCACCAATATCCCCATCACCATGGACCTGTGCTGGCTGTGCCTGTAGAGTGACCTGACAGTGTACAGATGAGTCCTCCTGTGCTCTCCATCCACCAATATCCCCATCACCATGGACCTGTGCTGGCTGTGCCTGTAGAGTGACCTGACAGTGTACAGATGAGTCCTCCTGTACTCTCCATCCACCAATATCCCCATCACCATGGACCTGTGCTGGCTGTGCCTGTAGAGTGACCTGACAGTGTACAGATGAGTCCTCCTGTGCTCTCCATCCACCAATATCCCCATCACCATGGACCTGTGCTGGCTGTGCCTGTAGAGTGACCTGACAGTGTACAGATGAGTCCTCCTGTGCTCTCCATCCACCAATATCCCCATCACCATGGACCTGTGCTGGCTGTACCTGTAGAGTGATTTGACAGGGTACAGATGAGTCCTCCTGTGCTCTCCATCCACCAATATCCTCCATCACCATGGACCTGTGCTGGCTGTGCCTGTAGAGTGACCTGACAGTGTACAGATGAGTCCTCCTGTGCTCTCCATCCACCAATATCCTCACCACCATGGACCTGTGCTGGCTGTACCTGTAGAGTGACCTGACAGTGTACAGATGAGTCCTCCTGTGCTCTCCATCCACCAATATCCTCATCACCATGGACCTGTGCTGGCTGTGCCTGTAGAGTGACCTGACAGTGTACAGATGAGTCCTCCTGTGCTCTCCATCCACCAATATCCTCACCACCATGGACCTGTGCTGGCTGTGCCTGTAGAGTGACCTGACAGTGTACAGATGAGTCCTCCTGTGCTCTCCATCCACCAATATCCTCATCACCATGGACCTGTGCTGGCTGTGCCTGTAGAGTGACCTGACAGTGTACAGATGTGTCCTCCTGTGCTCTCCATCCACCAATATCCCCATCACCATGGACCTGTGCTGGCTGTGCCTGTAGAGTGACCTGACAGTGTACAGATGAGTCCTCCTGTGCTCTCCATCCACCAATATCCCCATCACCATGGACCTGTGCTGGCTGTGCCTGTAGAGAGACCTGACAGTGTACAGATGAGTCCTCCTGTGCTCTCCATCCACCAATATCCCCATCACCATGGACCTGTGCTGGCTGTGCCTGTAGAGACCTGACAGTGTACAGATGAGTCCTCCTGTGCTCTCCATCCACCAATATCCTCCATCACCATGGACCTGTGCTGGCTGTGCCTGTAGAGTGACCTGACAGTGTACAGATGATTCCTCCTGTGCTCTCCATCCACCAATATCCTCATCACCATGGACCTGTGCTGGCTGTGCCTGTAGAGTGACCTGACAGTGTACAGATGAGTCCTCCTGTGCTCTCCATCCACCAATATCCTCATCACCATGGACCTGTGCTGGCTGTGCCTGTAGAGTGACCTGACAGTGTACAGATGAGTCCTCCTGTGCTCTCCATCCAGCAATATCCTCCATCACCATGGACCTGTGCTGGCTGTGCCTGTAGAGTGACCTGACAGTGTACAGATGGGTCCTCCTGTGCTCTCCATCCACCAATATCCTCATCACCATGGACCTGTGCTGGCTGTGCCTGTAGGGACCTGACAGTGTACAGATGTGTCCTCCTGTGCTCTCCATCCACCAATATCCCCATCACCATGGACCTGTGCTGGCTGTACCTGTAGAGTGACCTGACAGTGTACAGATGAGTCCTCCTGTGCTCTCCATCCACCAATATCCTCATCACCATAGACCTGTGCTGGCTGTGCCTGTAGAGTGACCTGACAGTGTACAGATGAGTCCTCCTGTGCTCTCCATCCACCAATATCCTCATCACCATGGACCTGTGCTGGCTGTGCCTGTAGAGTGACCTGACAGTGTACAGATGAGTGCTCCTGTGCTGTCCATCCACCAATATCCTCATCACCATGGACCTGTGCTGGCTGTGCCTGTAGAGTGACCTGACAGTGTACAGATGAGTCCTCCTGTGCTCTCCATCCACCAATATCCTCATCACCATGGACATGTGCTGGCTGTGCCTGTAGAGTGACCTGACAGTGTACAGATGGGTCCTCCTGTGCTCTCCATCCACCAATATCCTCATCACCATGGACCTGTGCTGGCTGTGCCTGTAGAGAGACCTGACAGTGTACAGATGAGTCCTCCTGTGCTCTCCATCCACCAATATCCTCATCACCATGGACCTGTGCTGGCTGTGCCTGTAGAGTGACCTGACAGTGTACAGATGAGTCCTCCTGTGCTCTCCATCCACCAATATCCCCCATCACCATGGACCTGTGCTGGCTGTGCCTGTAGAGTGACCTGACAGTGTACAGATGAGTCCTCCTGTGCTCTCCATCCACCAATATCCCCATCACCATGGACCTGTGCTGGCTGTGCCTGTAGAGTGACCTGACAGTGTACAGATGAGACCTCCTGTGCTCTCCATCCACCAATATCCTCATCACCATGGACCTGTGCTGGCTGTGCCTGTAGAGAGACCTAACAGTGTACAGATGAGTCCTCCTGTGCTCTCCATCCACCAATATCCCCATCACCATGGACCTGTGCTGGCTGTGCCTGTAGAGTGACCTGACAGTGTACAGATGAGTCCTCCTGTGCTCTCCATCCACCAATATCCCCATCACCATGGACCTGTGCTGGCTGTGCCTGTAGAGACCTGACAGTGTACAGATGAGTCCTCCTGTGCTCTCCATCCACCAATATCCCCATCACCATGGACCTGTGCTGGCTGTGCCTGTAGAGTGACCTGACAGTGTACAGATGAGTCCTCCTGTGCTCTCCATCCACCAATATCCCCATCACCATGGACCTGTGCTGGCTGTGCCTGTAGAGAGACCTGACAGTGTACAGATGAGTCCTCCTGTGCTCTCCATCCTCCAATATCCCCATCACCATGGACCTGTGCTGGCTGTGCCTGTAGAGAGACCTGACAGTGTACAGATGAGTCCTCCTGTGCTCTCCATCCTCCAATATCCCCATCACCATGGACCTGTGCTGGCTGTGCCTGTAGAGAGACCTGACAGTATACAGATGAATCCTCCTGTGCTCTCCATCCACCAATATCCCCATCACCATGGACCTGTGCTGGCTGTACCTGTAGAGAGACCTGACAGTGTACAGATGAGTCCTCCTGTGCTCTCCATTCACCAATATCCTCATCACCATGGACCTGTGCTGGCTGTGCCTGTAGAGTGACCTGACAGTGTACAGATGAGTCCTCCTGTGCTCTCCATCCACCAATATCCCCATCACCATGGCCCTGTGCTGGCTGTACCTGTAGAGTGACCTGACAGTATACAGATGTGTCCTCCTGTGCTCTCCATCCACCAATATCCTCATCACCATGGACCTGTGCTGGCTGTGCCTGTAGAGACCTGACAGTGTACAGATGAGTCCTCCTGTGCTCTCCATCCACCAATATCCCCATCACCATGGACCTGTGCTGGCTGTGCCTGTAGAGTGACCTGACAGTATACAGATGAGACCTCCTGTGCTCTCCATCCACCAATATCCCCATCACCATGGACCTGTGCTGGCTGTGCCTGTAGAGTGACCTGACAGTGTACAGATGAGTCCTCCTGTGCTCTCCATCCACCAATATCCTCATCACCATGGACCTGTGCTGGCTGTGCCTGTAGAGTGACCTGACAGTGTACAGATGTGTCCTCCTGTGCTCTCCATCCACCAATATCCTCATCACCATGGACCTGTGCTGGCTGTGCCTGTAGAGTGACCTGACAGTGTACAGATGTGTCCTCCTGTGCTCTCCATCCACCAATATCCTCATCACCATGGACCTGTGCTGGCTGTGCCTGTAGAGTGACCTGACAGTGTACAGATGTGTCCTCCTGTGCTCTCCATCCACCAATATCCTCATCACCATGGACCTGTGCTGGCTGTGCCTGTAGAGTGACCTGACAGTGTACAGATGTGTCCTCCTGTGCTCTCCATCCACCAATATCCTCATCACCATGGACCTGTGCTGGCTGTGCCTGTAGAGTGACCTGACAGTGTACAGATGTGTCCTCCTGTGCTCTCCATCCACCAATATCCTCATCACCATGGACCTGTGCTGGCTGTGCCTGTAGAGTGACCTGACAGTGTACAGATGTGTCCTCCTGTGGTCTCCATCCACCAATATCCTCATCACCATGGACCTGTGCTGGCTGTGCCTGTAGAGTGACCTGACAGTGTACAGATGTGTCATCCTGTGCTCTCCATCCACCAATATCCTCATCACCATGGACCTGTGCTGGCTGTGCCTGTAGAGTGACCTGACAGTGTACAGATGAGTCCTCCTGTGCTCTCCATCCACCAATATCCTCATCACCATGGACCTGTGCTGGCTGTGCCTGTAGAGACCTGACAGTGTACAGATGAGTCCTCCTGTGCTCTCCATCCACCAATATCCTCATCACCATGGACCTGTGCTGGCTGTGCCTGTAGAGTGACCTGACAGTGTACAGATGTGTCCTCCTGTGCTCTCCATCCACCAATATCCCCATCACCATGGACCTGTGCTGGCTGTGCCTGTAGAGTGACCTGACAGTGTACAGATGAGTCCTCCTGTGCTCTCCATCCACCAATATCCTCATCACCATGGACCTGTGCTGGCTGTGCCTGTAGAGAGACCTGACAGTGTACAGATGAGCCCTCCTGTGCTCTCCATCCACCAATATCCTCATCATCATGGACCTGTGCTGTCTGTGCCTGTAGAGTGACCTGACAGTGTACAGATGAGTCCTCCTGTGCTCTCCATCCACCAATATCCTCATCATCATGGACCTGTGCTGTCTGTGCCTGTAGAGTGACCTGACAGTGTACAGATGTGTCCTCCTGTGCTCTCCATCCACCAATATCCTCCATCACCATGGACCTTTGCTGGCTGTACCTGTAGAGTGACCTGACAGTGTACAGATGGGTCCTCCTGTGCTCTCCATCCACCAATATCCTCCATCACCATGGACCTTTGCTGGCTGTACCTGTAGAGTGACCTGACAGTGTACAGATGGGTCCTCCTGTGCTCTCCATCCACCAATATCCTCCATCACCATGGACCTGTGCTGGCTGTACCTGTAGAGTGACCTGACAGTGTACAGATGAGTCCTCCGGTGCTCTCCATCCACCAATATCCTCATCACCATGGACCTGTGCTGTCTGTGCCTGTAGAGTGACCTGACAGTGTACAGATGGGTCCTCCTGTGCTCTCCATCCACCAATATCCTCCATCACCATGGACCTGTGCTGGCTGTGCCTGTAGAGAGACCTGACAGTGTACAGATGAGTCCTCCTGTGCTCTCCATCCACCAATATCCTCATCACCATGGACCTTTGCTGGCTGTACCTGTAGAGTGACCTGACAGTGTACAGATGTGTCCTCCTGTGCTCTCCATCCACCAATATCCCCATCACCATGGACCTGTGCTGGCTGTGCCTGTAGAGTGACCTGACAGTGTACAGATGAGTGCTCCTGTGCTCTCCATCCACCAATATCCCCATCACCATGGACCTGTGCTGGCTGTGCCTGTAGAGTGACCTGACAGTGTACAGATGAGTCCTCCTGTGCTCTCCATCCACCAATATCCTCATCACCATGGACCTGTGCTGGCTGTACCTGTAGAGAGACCTGACAGTGTACAGATGAGTCCTCCTGTGCTCTCCATCCACCAATATCCTCATCACCATGGACCTGTGCTGGCTGTGCCTGTAGAGAGACCTGACAGTGTACAGATGAGTCCTCCTGTGCTCTCCATCCACCAATATCCTCATCACCATGGACCTGTGCTGGCTGTGCCTGTAGAGTGACCTGACAGTGAACAGATGAGTCCTCCTGTGCTCTCCATCCACCAATATCCTCATCACCATGGACCTGTGCTGGCTGTGCCTGTAGAGAGACCTGACAGTGTACAGATGAGTCCTCCTGTGCTCTCCATCCACCAATATCCCCATCACCATGGACCTGTGCTGGCTGTGCCTGTAGAGTGACCTGACAGTGTACAGATGAGTCCTCCTGTGCTCTCCATCCACCAATATCCTCCATCACCATGGACCTGTGCTGGCTGTGCCTGTAGAGTGACCTGACAGTGTACAGATGAGTCCTCCTGTGCTCTCCATCCACCAATATCCTCATCACCATGGACCTGTGCTGGCTGTGCCTGTAGAGTGACCTGACAGTGTACAGATGAGTGCTCCTGTGCTCTCCATCCACCAATATCCCCATCACCATGGACCTGTGCTGGCTGTGCCTGTAGAGTGACCTGACAGTGTACAGATGGGTCCTCCTGTGCTCTCCATCCTCCAATATCCTCCATCACCATGGACCTGTGCTGGCTGTGCCTGTAGAGTGACCTGACAGTGAACAGATGAGTCCTCCTGTGCTCTCCATCCACCAATATCCTCATCACCATGGACCTGTGCTGGCTGTGCCTGTAGAGAGACCTGACAGTGTACAGATGAGTCTTCCTGTGCTCTCCATCCACCAATATCCTCATCACCATGGACCTGTGCTGGCTGTGCCTGTAGAGTGACCTGACAGTGTACAGATGAGTCCTCCTGTGCTCTCCATCCACCAATATCCTCATCACCATGGACCTGTGCTGGCTGTGCCTGTAGAGTGACCTGACAGTGTACAGATGAGTCCTCCTGTGCTCTCCATCCACCAATATCCTCATCACCATGGACCTGTGCTGGCTGTGCCTGTAGAGACCTGACAGTGTACAGATGAGTCCTCCTGTGCTCTCCATCCACCAATATCCCCATCACCATGGACCTGTGCTGGCTGTGCCTGTAGAGTGACCTGACAGTGTACAGATGAGTCCTCCTGTGCTCTCCATCCACCAATATCCCCATCACCATGGACCTGTGCTGGCTGTGCCTGTAGAGACCTGACAGTGTACAGATGAGTCCTCCTGTGCTCTCCATCCACCAATATCCCCATCACCATGGACCTGTGCTGGCTGTGCCTGTAGAGTGACCTGACAATGTACAGATGAGTCCTCCTGTGCTCTCCATCCACCAATATCCCCATCACCATGGACCTGTGCTGGCTGTGCCTGTAGAGTGACCTGACAGTGTACAGATGAGTCCTCCTGTGCTCTCCATCCACCAATATCCCCATCACCATGGACCTGTGCTGGCTGTGCCTGTAGAGTGACCTGACAGTGTACAGATGAGTCCTCCTGTGCTCTCCATCCTCCAATATCCTCATCACCATGGCCCTGTGCTTGCTGTGCCTGTAGAGTGACCTGACAGTGTACAGATGAGTCCTCCTGTGCTTTCCATCCTCCAATATCCTCATCACCATGGCCCTGTGCTGGCTGTGCCTGTAGAGTGACCTGACAGTGTACAGATGAGACCTCCTGTGCTCTCCATCCACCAATATCCCCATCACCATGGACCTGTGCTGGCTGTGCCTGTAGAGAGACCTGACAGTGTACAGATGAGTCCTCCTGTGCTCTCCATCCACCAATATCCTCATCACCATGGACCTGTGCTGTCTGTGCCTGTAGAGACCTGACAGTGTACAGATGAGTCCTCCTGTGCTCTCCATCCACCAATATCCCCATCACCATGGACCTGTGCTGGCTGTGCCTGTAGAGACCTGACAGTGTACAGATGAGTCCTCCTGTGCTCTCCATCCACCAATATCCCCATCACCATGGACCTGTCCTGGCTGTGCCTGTAGAGTGACCTGACAGTGTACAGATGAGTCCTCCTGTGCTCTCCATCCTCCAATATCCTCATCACCATGGCCCTGTGCTGGCTGTGCCTGTAGAGTGACCTGACAGTGTACAGATGAGTCCTCCTGTGCTCTCCATCCACCAATATCCCCATCACCATGGACCTGTGCTGGCTGTGCCTGTAGAGACCTGACAGTGTACAGATGAGTCCTCCTGTGCTCTCCATCCACCAATATCCCCATCACCATGGATCTGTGCTGGCTGTGCCTGTAGAGACCTGACAGTGTACAGATGAGTCCTCCTGTGCTCTCCATCCACCAATATCCTCATCACCATGGACCTGTGCTGGCTGTGCCTGTAGAGAGACCTGACAGTATACAGATGAGTCCTCCTGTGCTCTCCATCCACCAATATCCCCATCACCATGGACCTGTGCTGGCTGTGCCTGTAGAGTGACCTGACAGTGTACAGATGAGTCCTCCTGTGCTCTCCATCCACCAATATCCCCCATCACCATGGACCTGTGCTGGCTGTGCCTGTAGAGTGACCTGACAGTGTACAGATGAGTCCTCCTGTGCTCTCCATCCACCAATATCCCCCATCACCATGGACCTGTGCTGGCTGTGCCTGTAGAGACCTGACAGTGTACAGATGTGTCCTCCTGTGCTCTCCATCCACCAATATCCCCCATCACCATGGACCTGTGCTGGCTGTGCCTGTAGAGAGACCTGACAGTGTACAGATGAGTCCTCCTGTGCTCTCCATCCACCAATATCCCCCATCACCATGGACCTGTGCTGGCTGTGCCTGTAGAGTGACCTGACAGTGTACAGATGAGTCCTCCTGTGCTCTCCATCCACCAATATCCTCATCACCATGGACCTGTGCTGGCTGTGCCTGTAGAGTGACCTGACAGTGTACAGATGAGTCCTCCTGTGCTCTCCATCCACCAATATCCTCATCACCATGGACCTGTGCTGGCTGTGCCTGTAGAGTGACCTGACAGTGTACAGATGTGTCCTCCTGTGCTCTCCATCCACCAATATCCTCATCACCATGGACCTGTGCTGGCTGTGCCTGTAGAGTGACCTGACAGTGTACAGATGAGTCCTCCTGTGCTCTCCATCCACCAATATCCTCATCACCATGGACCTGTGCTGGCTGTGCCTGTAGAGTGACCTGACAGTGTACAGATGTGTCCTCCTGTGCTCTCCATCCACCAATATCCTCATCACCATGGACCTGTGCTGGCTGTGCCTGTAGAGTGACCTGACAGTGTACAGATGTGTCCTCCTGTGCTCTCCATCCACCAATATCCCCATCACCATGGACCTGTGCTGGCTGTGCCTGTAGAGTGACCTGACAGTGTACAGATGAGTCCTCCTGTGCTCTTCATCCACCAATATCCCCATCACCATGGACCTGTGCTGGCTGTGCCTGTAGAGTGACCTGACAGTGTACAGATGTGTCCTCCTGTGCTCTCCATCCACCAATATCCTCATCACCATGGACCTGTGCTGGCTGTGCCTGTAGAGTGACCTGACAGTGTACAGATGTGTCCTCCTGTGCTCTCCATCCACCAATATCCTCATCACCATGGACCTGTGCTGGCTGTGCCTGTAGAGTGACCTGACAGTGTACAGATGAGTCCTCCTGTGCTCTCCATCCACCAATATCCTCATCACCATGGACCTGTGCTGGCTGTGCCTGTAGAGACCTGACAGTGTACAGATGAGTCCTCCTGTGCTCTCCATCCACCAATATCCTCATCACCATGGACCTGTGCTGGCTGTGCCTGTAGAGTGACCTGACAGTGTACAGATGAGTCCTCCTGTGCTCTCCATCCACCAATATCCTCATCACCATGGACCTGTGCTGGCTGTGCCTGTAGAGACCTGACAGTGTACAGATGAGTCCTCCTGTGCTCTTCATCCACCAATATCCCCATCACCATGGACCTGTGCTGGCTGTGCCTGTAGAGTGACCTGACAGTGTACAGATGAGTCCTCCTGTGCTCTCCATCCACCAATATCCTCATCACCATGGACCTGTGCTGGCTGTGCCTGTAGAGTGACCTGACAGTGTACAGATGAGTCCTCCTGTGCTCTCCATCCACCAATATCCTCATCACCATGGACCTGTGCTGGCTGTGCCTGTAGAGACCTGACAGTGTACAGATGAGTCCTCCTGTGCTCTTCATCCACCAATATCCCCATCACCATGGACCTGTGCTGGCTGTGCCTGTAGAGTGACCTGACAGTATACAGATGAGTCCTCCTGTGCTCTCCATCCTCCAATATCCTCATCACCATGGACCTGTGCTGGCTATGCCTGTAGAGTGACCTGACAGTGTACAGATGTGTCCTCCTGTGCTCTCCATCCACCAATATCCTCATCACCATGGACCTGTGCTGGCTGTGCCTGTAGAGAGACCTGACAGTGTACAGATGAGTCCTCCTGTGCTCTCCATCCACCAATATCCCCATCACCATGGACCTGTGCTGGCTGTGCCTGTAGAGTGACCTGACAGTGTACAGATGAGTCCTCCTGTGCTCTCCATCCACCAATATCCTCATCACCATGGACCTGTGCTGGCTGTGCCTGTAGAGAGACCTGACAGTGTACAGATGAGTCCTCCTGTGCTCTCCATCCACCAATATCCTCATCATCATGGACCTGTGCTGTCTGTGCCTGTAGAGTGACCTGACAGTGTACAGATGAGTCCTCCTGTGCTCTCCATCCACCAATATCCTCATCATCATGGACCTGTGCTGTCTGTGCCTGTAGAGTGACCTGACAGTGTACAGATGAGTCCTCCTGTGCTCTCCATCCACCAATATCCTCATCACCATGGACCTGTGCTGGCTGTGCCTGTAGAGTGACCTGACAGTGTACAGATGAGCCCTCCTGTGCTCTCCATCCACCAATATCCTCATCATCATGGACCTGTGCTGTCTGTGCCTGTAGAGTGACCTGACAGTGTACAGATGAGTCCTCCTGTGCTCTCCATCCACCAATATCCTCATCATCATGGACCTGTGCTGTCTGTGCCTGTAGAGTGACCTGACAGTGTACAGATGTGTCCTCCTGTGCTCTCCATCCACCAATATCCTCCATCACCATGGACCTTTGCTGGCTGTACCTGTAGAGTGACCTGACAGTGTACAGATGAGTCCTCCTGTGCTCTCCATCCACCAATATCCTCCATCACCATGGACCTGTGCTGGCTGTGCCTGTAGAGAGACCTGACAGTGTACAGATGAGTCCTCCTGTGCTCTCCATCCACCAATATCCTCATCACCATGGACCTGTGCTGTCTGTGCCTGTAGAGTGACCTGACAGTGTACAGATGGGTCCTCCTGTGCTCTCCATCCACCAATATCCTCCATCACCATGGACCTGTGCTGGCTGTGCCTGTAGAGTGACCTGACAGTGTACAGATGAGTCCTCCTGTGCTCTCCATCCACCAATATCCTCCATCACCATGGACCTGTGCTGTCTGTGCCTGTAGAGTGACCTGACAGTGTACAGATGGGTCCTCCTGTGCTCTCCATCCACCAATATCCTCCATCACCATGGACCTGTGCTGGCTGTGCCTGTAGAGTGACCTGACAGTGTACAGATGAGTCTTCCTGTGCTCTCCATCCACCAATATCCTCATCACCATGGACCTGTGCTGGCTGTGCCTGTAGAGAGACCTGACAGTGTACAGATGAGTCCTCCTGTGCTCTCCATCCACCAATATCCTCATCACCATGGACCTTTGCTGGCTGTACCTGTAGAGTGACCTGACAGTGTACAGATGTGTCCTCCTGTGCTCTCCATCCACCAATATCCTCATCACCATGGACCTGTGCTGGCTGTGCCTGTAGAGTGACCTGACAGTGTACAGATGAGTCCTCCTGTGCTCTCCATCCACCAATATCCTCATCACCATGGACCTGTGCTGGCTGTGCCTGTAGAGTGACCTGACAGTGAACAGATGAGTCCTCCTGTGCTCTCCATCCACCAATATCCTCATCACCATGGACCTGTGCTGGCTGTGCCTGTAGAGTGACCTGACAGTGTACAGATGTGTCCTCCTGTGCTCTCCATCCACCAATATCCTCATCACCATGGACCTGTGCTGGCTGTGCCTGTAGAGTGACCTGACAGTGTACAGATGTGTCCTCCTGTGCTCTCCATCCACCAATATCCCCATCACCATGGACCTGTGCTGGCTGTGCCTGTAGAGTGACCTGACAGTGTACAGATGTGTCCTCCTGTGCTCTCCATCCACCAATATCCTCATCACCATGGACCTGTGCTGGCTGTGCCTGTAGAGTGACCTGACAGTGTACAGATGTGTCCTCCTGTGCTCTCCATCCACCAATATCCTCATCACCATGGACCTGTGCTGGCTGTGCCTGTAGAGTGACCTGACAGTGTACAGATGAGTCCTCCTGTGCTCTCCATCCACCAATATCCTCATCACCATGGACCTGTGCTGGCTGTGCCTGTAGAGACCTGACAGTGTACAGATGAGTCCTCCTGTGCTCTCCATCCACCAATATCCTCATCACCATGGACCTGTGCTGGCTGTGCCTGTAGAGACCTGACAGTGTACAGATGAGTCCTCCTGTGCTCTCCATCCACCAATATCCTCATCACCATGGACCTGTGCTGGCTGTGCCTGTAGAGACCTGACAGTGTACAGATGTGTCCTCCTGTGCTCTCCATCCACCAATATCCCCATCACCATGGACCTGTGCTGGCTGTGCCTGTAGAGAGACCTGACAGTGTACAGATGAGTCCTCCTGTGCTCTCCATCCACCAATATCCTCCATCACCATGGACCTGTGCTGGCTGTGCCTGTAGAGAGACCTGACAGTGTACAGATGAGTCCTCCTGTGCTCTCCATCCACCAATATCCTCATCACCATGGACCTTTGCTGGCTGTACCTGTAGAGTGACCTGACAGTGTACAGATGTGTCCTCCTGTGCTCTCCATCCACCAATATCCTCATCACCATGGACCTGTGCTGGCTGTGCCTGTAGAGTGACCTGACAGTGTACAGATGAGTCCTCCTGTGCTCTCCATCCACCAATATCCTCATCACCATGGACCTGTGCTGGCTGTGCCTGTAGAGTGACCTGACAGTGTACAGATGTGTCCTCCTGTGCTCTCCATCCACCAATATCCTCATCACCATGGACCTGTGCTGGCTGTGCCTGTAGAGAGACCTGACAGTGTACAGATGAGTCCTCCTGTGCTCTCCATCCACCAATATCCCCATCACCATGGACCTGTGCTGGCTGTACCTGTAGAGTGACCTGACAGTGTACAGATGGGTCCTCCTGTGCTCTCCATCCACCAATATCCTCATCACCATGGACCTGTGCTGGCTGTGGCTGTAGAGTGACCTGACAGTGTACAGATGAGTCCTCCTGTGCTCTCCATCCACCAATATCCCCATCACCATGGACCTGTGCTGGCTGTGCCTGTAGAGTGACCTGACAGTGTACAGATGGGTCCTCCTGTGCTCTCCATCCACCAATATCCTCATCACCATGGACCTGTGCTGGCTGTGGCTGTAGAGTGACCTGACAGTGTACAGATGAGTCCTCCTGTGCTCTCCATCCACCAATATCCCCATCACCATGGACCTGTGCTGGCTGTGCCTGTAGAGAGACCTGACAGTGTACAGATGAGTGCTCCTGTGCTCTCCATCCACCAATATCCCCATCACCATGGACCTGTGCTGGCTGTGCCTGTAGAGTGACCTGACAGTGTACAGATGAGTCCTCCTGTGCTCTCCATCCACCAATATCCTCATCACCATGGACCTGTGCTGGCTGTGCCTGTAGAGTGACCTGACAGTGTACAGATGAGTCCTCCTGTGCTCTCCATCCACCAATATCCCCATCACCATGGACCTGTGCTGGCTGTGCCTGTAGAGAGACCTGACAGTGTACAGATGAGTCCTCCTGTGCTCTCCATCCACCAATATCCTCATCACCATGGACCTGTGCTGGCTGTGCCTGTAGAGTGACCTGACAGTGTACAGATGAGTCCTCCTGTGCTCTCCATCCACCAATATCCTCATCACCATGGACCTGTGCTGGCTGTGCCTGTAGAGAGACCTGACAGTGTACAGATGAGTCCTCCTGTGCTCTCCATCCACCAATATCCCCATCACCATGGACCTGTGCTGGCTGTACCTGTAGAGTGACCTGACAGTGTACAGATGAGTCCTCCTGTGCTCTCCATCCACCAATATCCCCATCACCATGGACCTGTGCTGGCTGTGCCTGTAGAGTGACCTGACAGTGTACAGATGAGTCCTCCTGTGCTCTCCATCCACCAATATCCCCATCACCATGGACCTGTGCTGGCTGTACCTGTAGAGAGACCTGACAGTGTACAGATGAGTCCTCCTGTGCTCTCCATCCACCAATATCCCCATCACCATGGACCTGTGCTGGCTGTGCCTGTAGAGTGACCTGACAGTGTACAGATGAGTCCTCCTGTGCTCTCCATCCACCAATATCCCCATCACCATGGACCTGTGCTGGCTGTGCCTGTAGAGTGACCTGACAGTGTACAGATGAGTCCTCCTGTGCTCTCCATCCACCAATATCCTCATCACCATGGACCTGTGCTGGCTGTGCCTGTAGAGACCTGACAGTGTACAGATGAGTCCTCCTGTGCTCTCCATCCACCAATATCCCCATCACCATGGACCTGTGCTGTCTGTGCCTGTAGAGTGACCTGACAGTGTACAGATGAGTCCTCCTGTGCTCTCCATCCACCAATATCCCCATCATCATGGACCTGTGCTGGCTGTGCCTGTAGAGAGACCTGACAGTGTACAGATGTGTCCTCCTGTGCTCTCCATCCACCAATATCCCCATCACCATGGACCTGTGCTGTCTGTGCCTGTAGAGTGACCTGACAGTGTACAGATGTGTCCTCCTGTGCTCTCCATCCACCAATATCCTCCATCACCATGGACCTTTGCTGGCTGTACCTGTAGAGTGACCTGACAGTGTACAGATGAGTCCTCCTGTGCTCTCCATCCACCAATATCCCCATCACCATGGACCTGTGCTGGCTGTGCCTGTAGAGAGACCTGACAGTGTACAGATGAGTCCTCCTGTGCTCTCCATCCACCAATATCCTCATCACCATGGACCTGTGCTGTCTGTGCCTGTAGAGTGACCTGACAGTGTACAGATGGGTCCTCCTGTGCTCTCCATCCACCAATATCCTCCATCACCATGGACCTGTGCTGGCTGTGCCTGTAGAGAGACCTGACAGTGTACAGATGAGTCCTCCTGTGCTCTCCATCCACCAATATCCCCATCACCATGGACCTGTGCTGGCTGTGCCTGTAGAGACCTGACAGTGTACAGATGAGTCCTCCTGTGCTCTCCATCCACCAATATCCCCATCACCATGGACCTGTGCTGGCTGTGCCTGTAGAGTGACCTGACAGTGTACAGATGAGTCCTCCTGTGCTCTCCATCCACCAATATCCCCATCACCATGGACCTGTGCTGGCTGTACCTGTAGAGTGACCTGACAGTGTACAGATGTGTCCTCCTGTGCTCTCCATCCACCAATATCCTCATCACCATGGACCTGTGCTGGCTGTGCCTGTAGAGTAACCTGACAGTATACAGATGTGTCCTCCTGTGCTCTCCATCCACCAATATCCCCATCACCATGGACCTGTGCTGGCTGTGCCTGTAGAGTGACCTGACAGTGAACAGATGAGTCCTCCTGTGCTCTCCATCCACCAATATCCTCATCACCATGGACCTGTGCTGGCTGTGCCTGTAGAGAGACCTGACAGTGTACAGATGAGTCCTCCTGTGCTCTCCATCCACCAATATCCCCATCACCATGGACCTGTGCTGGCTGTGCCTGTAGAGTGACCTGACAGTGTACAGATGAGTCCTCCTGTGCTCTCCATCCACCAATATCCCCATCACCATGGACCTGTGCTGGCTGTGCCTGTAGAGTGACCTGACAGTGTACAGATGAGTCCTCCTGTGCTCTCCATCCACCAATATCCTCATCACCATGGACCTGTGCTGGCTGTGCCTGTAGAGTGACCTGACAGTGTACAGATGAGTCCTCCTGTGCTCTCCATCCACCAATATCCCCATCACCATGGACCTGTGCTGGCTGTGCCTGTAGAGTGACCTGACAGTGTACAGATGAGTCCTCCTGTGCTCTCCATCCACCAATATCCTCATCACCATGGACCTGTGCTGGCTGTGCCTGTAGAGACCTGACAGTGTACAGATGAGTCCTCCTGTGCTCTCCATCCACCAATATCCTCATCACCATGGACCTGTGCTGGCTGTGCCTGTAGAGTGACCTGACAGTGTACAGATGAGTCCTCCTGTGCTCTCCATCCACCAATATCCCCATCACTATGGACCTGTGCTGGCTGTGCCTGTAGAGTGACCTGACAGTGTACAGATGAGTCCTCCTGTGCTCTCCATCCTCCAATATCCTCATCACCATGGCCCTGTGCTGGCTGTGCCTGTAGAGTGACCTGACAGTGTACAGATGAGTCCTCCTGTGCTCTCCATCCACCAATATCCCCATCACCATGGACCTGTGCTGTCTGTGCCTGTAGAGACCTGACAGTGTACAGATGAGTCCTCCTGTGCTCTCCATCCACCAATATCCCCATCACCATGGACCTGTGCTGGCTGTACCTGTAGAGAGACCTGACAGTGTACAGATGAGTCCTCCTGTGCTCTCCATCCACCAATATCCTCATCACCATGGACCTGTGCTGGCTGTGCCTGTAGAGTGACCTGACAGTGTACAGATGAGTCCTCCTGTGCTCTCCATCCACCAATATCCTCATCACCATGGACCTGTGCTGGCTGTGCCTGTAGAGTGACCTGACAGTGTACAGATGAGATCTCCTGTGCTCTCCATCCACCAATATCCCCATCACCATGGACCTGTGCTGGCTGTACCTGTAGAGTGACCTGACAGTGTACAGATGAGTGCTCCTGTGCTCTCCATCCACCAATATCCCCATCACCATGGACCTGTGCTGGCTGTGCCTGTAGAGACCTGACAGTGTACAGATGAGTCCTCCTGTGCTCTCCATCCACCAATATCCCCATCACCATGGACCTGTGCTGGCTGTGCCTGTAGAGAGACCTGACAGTGTACAGATGGGTCCTCCTGTGCTCTCCATCCACCAATATCCTCATCACCATGGACCTGTGCTGGCTGTACCTGTAGAGAGACCTGACAGTGTACAGATGAGTCCTCCTGTGCTCTCCATCCACCAATATCCTCATCACCATGGACCTGTGCTGGCTGTGCCTGTAGCGTGACCTGACAGTGTACAGATGAGTCCTCCTGTGCTCTCCATACACCAATATCCCCATCACCATGGACCTGTGCTGGCTGTGCCTGTAGAGTGACCTGACAGTGTACAGATGAGTCCTCCTGTGCTCTCCATCCACCAATATCCCCATCACCATGGACCTGTGCTGGCTGTGCCTGTAGAGAGACCTGACAGTGTACAGATGAGTCCTCCTGTGCTCTCCATCCACCAATATCCCCATCACCATGGACCTGTGCTGGCTGTGCCTGTAGAGTGACCTGACAGTGTACAGATGAGTCCTCCTGTGCTCTCCATCCACCAATATCCCCATCACCATGGACCTGTGCTGGCTGTGCCTGTAGAGTGACCTGACAGTGTACAGATGAGTCCTCCTGTGCTCTCCATCCACCAATATCCCCATCACCATGGACCTGTGCTGGCTGTACCTGTAGAGACCTGACAGTGTACAGATGAGTCCTCCTGTGCTCTCCATCCACCAATATCCTCATCACCATGGACCTGTGCTGGCTGTGCCTGTAGAGTGACCTGACAGTGTACAGATGGGTCCTCCTGTGCTCTCCATCCACCAATATCCTCATCACCATGGACCTGTGCTGGCTGTGCCTGTAGAGTGACCTGACAGTGTACAGATGAGTCCTCCTGTGCTCTCCATCCTCCAATATCCCCATCACCATGGACCTGTGCTGGCTGTGCCTGTAGAGTGACCTGACAGTGTACAGATGAGTCCTCCTGTGCTCTCCATCCACCAATATCCTCATCACCATGGACCTGTGCTGGCTGTGCCTGTAGAGTGACCTGACAGTGTACAGATGAGTCCTCCTGTGCTCTCCATCCACCAATATCCCCATCACCATGGACCTGTGCTGGCTGTGCCTGTAGAGTGACCTGACAGTGTACAGATGAGTCCTCCTGTGCTCTCCATCCACCAATATCCTCATCACCATGGACCTGTGCTGGCTGTGCCTGTAGAGTGACCTGACAGTGTACAGATGAGTCCTCCTGTGCTCTCCATCCACCAATATCCCCCATCACCATGGACCTGTGCTGGCTGTGCCTGTAGAGTGACCTGACAGTGTACAGATGAGTCCTCCTGTGCTCTCCATCCACCAATATCCTCATCACCATGGACCTGTGCTGGCTGTGCCTGTAGAGAGACCTGACAGTGTACAGATGAGTCCTCCTGTGCTCTCCATCCACCAATATCCTCATCACCATGGACCTGTGCTGGCTGTGCCTGTAGAGTGACCTGACAGTGTACAGATGAGTCCTCCTGTGCTCTCCATCCACCAATATCCTCATCACCATGGACCTGTGCTGGCTGTGCCTGTAGAGTGACCTGACAGTGTACAGATGAGTCCTCCTGTGCTCTCCATCCACCAATATCCTCATCACCATGGACCTGTGCTGGCTGTGCCTGTAGAGTGACCTGACAGTGAACAGATGAGTCCTCCTGTGCTCTCCATCCACCAATATCCTCATCACCATGGACCTGTGCTGGCTGTGCCTGTAGAGAGACCTGACAGTGTACAGATGAGTCCTCCTGTGCTCTCCATCCACCAATATCCCCATCACCATGGACCTGTGCTGTCTGTGCCTGTAGAGACCTGACAGTGTACAGATGAGTCCTCCTGTGCTCTCCATCCACCAATATCCCCATCACCATGGACCTGTGCTGGCTGTGCCTGTAGAGTGACCTGACAGTATACAGATGAGTCCTCCTGTGCTCTCCATCCACCAATATCCCCATCACCATGGACCTGTGCTGGCTGTGCCTGTAGAGTGACCTGACAGTGTACAGATGTGTCCTCCTGTGCTCTCCATCCACCAATATCCCCATCACCATGGACCTGTGCTGGCTGTGCCTGTAGAGTGACCTGACAGTGTACAGATGAGTCCTCCTGTGCTCTCCATCCACCAATATCCCCATCACCATGGACCTGTGCTGGCTGTGCCTGTAGAGTGACCTGACAGTATACAGATGAGTCCTCCTGTGCTCTCCATCCACCAATATCCCCATCACCATGGACCTGTGCTGGCTGTGCCTGTAGAGTGACCTGACAGTGTACAGATGTGTCCTCCTGTGCTCTCCATCCACCAATATCCCCATCACCATGGACCTGTGCTGGCTGTGCCTGTAGAGACCTGACAGTGTACAGATGAGTCCTCCTGTGCTCTCCATCCACCAATATCCCCATCACCATGGACCTGTGCTGGCTGTGCCTGTAGAGACCTGACAGTGTACAGATGAGTCCTCCTGTGCTCTCCATCCACCAATATCCCCATCACCATGGACCTGTGCTGGCTGTGCCTGTAGAGTGACCTGACAGTGTACAGATGTGTCCTCCTGTGCTCTCCATCCACCAATATCCCCCATCACCATGGACCTGTGCTGGCTGTGCCTGTAGAGTGACCTGACAGTGTACAGATGAGTCCTCCTGTGCTCTCCATCCACCAATATCCCCATCACCATGGACCTGTGCTGGCTGTGCCTGTAGAGTGACCTGACAGTGTACAGATGAGTCCTCCTGTGCTCTCCATCCACCAATATCCCCCATCACCATGGACCTGTGCTGGCTGTGCCTGTAGAGTGACCTGACAGTGTACAGATGAGTCCTCCTGTGCTCTCCATCCACCAATATCCCCCATCACCATGGACCTGTGCTGGCTGTGCCTGTAGAGTGACCTGACAGTGTACAGATGAGTCCTCCTGTGCTCTCCATCCACGAATATCCTCATCACCATGGACCTGTGCTGGCTGTGCCTGTAGAGTGACCTGACAGTGTACAGATGAGTCCTCCTGTGCTCTCCATCCACGAATATCCTCATCACCATGGACCTGTGCTGGCTGTGCCTGTAGAGTGACCTGACAGTGTACAGATGAGTCCTCCTGTGCTCTCCATCCACCAATATCCCCATCACCATGGACCTGTGCTGGCTGTGCCTGTAGAGAGACCTGACAGTGTACAGATGGGTCCTCCTGTGCTCTCCATCCACGAATATCCCCATCACCATGGACCTGTGCTGGCTGTGCCTGTAGAGACCTGACAGTGTACAGATGGGTCCTCCTGTGCTCTCCATCCACCAATATCCCCATCACCATGGACCTGTGCTGGCTGTGCCTGTAGAGTGACCTGACAGTGTACAGATGAGTCCTCCTGTGCTCTCCATCCACGAATATCCTCATCACCATGGACCTGTGCTGGCTGTGCCTGTAGAGTGACCTGACAGTGTACAGATGAGTCCTCCTGTGCTCTCCATCCACGAATATCCTCATCACCATGGACCTGTGCTGGCTGTGCCTGTAGAGTGACCTGACAGTGTACAGATGAGTCCTCCTGTGCTCTCCATCCACCAATATCCTCATCACCATGGACCTGTGCTGGCTGTGCCTGTAGAGTGACCTGACAGTGTACAGATGAGATCTCCTGTGCTCTCCATCCACCAATATCCTCATCACCATGGACCTGTGCTGGCTGTGCCTGTAGAGTGACCTGACAGTGTACAGATGAGATCTCCTGTGCTCTCCATCCACCAATATCCCCATCACCATGGACCTGTGCTGGCTGTGCCTGTAGAGTGACCTGACAGTGTACAGATGAGATCTCCTGTGCTCTCCATCCACCAATATCCTCATCACCATGGACCTGTGCTGGCTGTGCCTGTAGAGAGACCTGACAGTGTACAGATGAGTCCTCCTGTGCTCTCCATCCACCAATATCCCCATCACCATGGACCTGTGCTGGCTGTGCCTGTAGAGACCTGACAGTGTACAGATGAGTGCTCCTGTGCTCTCCATCCACCAATATCCCCATCACCATGGACCTGTGCTGGCTGTGCCTGTAGAGAGACCTGACAGTGTACAGATGAGTCCTCCTGTGCTCTCCATCCACCAATATCCCCATCACCATGGACCTGTGCTGGCTGTGCCTGTAGAGAGACCTGACAGTGTACAGATGAGTCCTCCTGTGCTCTCCATCCACCAATATCCCCATCACCATGGACCTGTGCTGGCTGTGCCTGTAGAGACCTGACAGTGTACAGATGGGTCCTCCTGTGCTCTCCATCCACCAATATCCTCATCACCATGGACCTGTGCTGGCTGTACCTGTAGAGAGACCTGACAGTGTACAGATGAGTCCTCCTGTGCTCTCCATCCACCAATATCCTCATCACCATGGACCTGTGCTGGCTGTGCCTGTAGAGACCTGACAGTGTACAGATGAGTGCTCCTGTGCTCTCCATCCACCAATATCCCCATCACCATGGACCTGTGCTGGCTGTGCCTGTAGCGTGACCTGACAGTGTACAGATGAGTCCTCCTGTGCTCTCCATCCACCAATATCCCCATCACCATGGACCTGTGCTGGCTGTGCCTGTAGAGTGACCTGACAGTGTACAGATGAGTCCTCCTGTGCTCTCCATCCACCAATATCCTCATCACCATGGACCTATGCTGGCTGTGCCTGTAGAGAGACCTGACAGTGTACAGATGAGTGCTCCTGTGCTCTCCATCCACCAATATCCCCATCACCATGGACCTGTGCTGGCTGTGCCTGTAGAGTGACCTGACAGTGTACAGATGAGTCCTCCTGTGCTCTCCATCCACCAATATCCCCATCACCATGGACCTGTGCTGGCTGTGCCTGTAGAGAGACCTGACAGTGTACAGATGAGTCCTCCTGTGCTCTCCATCCACCAATATCCCCATCACCATGGACCTGTGCTGGCTGTGCCTGTAGAGTGACCTGACAGTGTACAGATGAGTCCTCCTGTGCTCTCCATCCACCAATATCCTCATCACCATGGACCTGTGCTGGCTGTGCCTGTAGAGTGACCTGACAGTGTACAGATGAGATCTCCTGTGCTCTCCATCCACCAATATCCTCATCACCATGGACCTGTGCTGGCTGTGCCTGTAGAGAGACCTGACAGTGTACAGATGAGTCCTCCTGTGCTCTCCATCCACCAATATCCCCATCACCATGGACCTGTGCTGGCTGTGCCTGTAGAGACCTGACAGTGTACAGATGGGTCCTCCTGTACTCTCCATCCACCAATATCCCCATCACCATGGACCTGTGCTGGCTGTGCCTGTAGAGAGACCTGACAGTGTACAGATGAGTCCTCCTGTGCTCTCCATCCACCAATATCCCCATCACCATGGACCTGTGCTGGCTGTGCCTGTAGAGACCTGACAGTGTACAGATGAGTGCTCCTGTGCTCTCCATCCACCAATATCCTCATCACCATGGACCTGTGCTGGCTGTGCCTGTAGAGAGACCTGACAGTGTACAGATGAGTCCTCCTGTGCTATCCATCCACCAATATCCTCATCACCATGGACCTGTGCTGGCTGTGCCTGTAGAGAGACCTGACAGTGTACAGATGAGTCCTCCTGTGCTCTCCATCCACCAATATCCTCATCACCATGGACCTGTGCTGGCTGTGCCTGTAGAGTGACCTGACAGTGTACAGATGGGTCCTCCTGTGCTCTCCATCCACCAATATCCTCATCACCATGGACCTGTGCTGGCTGTGCCTGTAGAGTGACCTGACAGTGTACAGATGAGATCTCCTGTGCTCTCCATCCACCAATATCCTCATCACCATGGACCTGTGCTGGCTGTGCCTGTAGAGTGACCTGACAGTGTACAGATGAGTCCTCCTGTGCTCTCCATCCACCAATATCCCCATCACCATGGACCTGTGCTGGCTGTGCCTGTAGAGTGACCTGACAGTGTACAGATGAGATCTCCTGTGCTCTCCATCCACCAATATCCCCATCACCATGGACCTGTGCTGGCTGTGCCTGTAGAGACCTGACAGTGTACAGATGGGTCCTCCTGTACTCTCCATCCACCAATATCCCCATCACCATGGACCTGTGCTGGCTGTGCCTGTAGAGAGACCTGACAGTGTACAGATGAGTCCTCCTGTGCTCTCCATCCACCAATATCCCCATCACCATGGACCTGTGCTGGCTGTGCCTGTAGAGACCTGACAGTGTACAGATGGGTCCTCCTGTGCTCTCCATCCACCAATATCCTCATCACCATGGACCTGTGCTGGCTGTACCTGTAGAGAGACCTGACAGTGTACAGATGAGTCCTCCTGTGCTCTCCATCCACCAATATCCTCATCACCATGGACCTGTGCTGGCTGTGCCTGTAGAGACCTGACAGTGTACAGATGAGTCCTCCTGTGCTCTCCATCCACCAATATCCTCATCACCATGGACCTGTGCTGGCTGTACCTGTAGAGTGACCTGACAGTATACAGATGAGTGCTCCTGTGCTCTCCATCCACCAATATCCCCATCACCATGGCCCTGTGCTGGCTGTGCCTGTAGAGAGACCTGACAGTGTACAGATGAGTGCTCCTGTGCTCTCCATCCACCAATATCCCCATCACCATGGACCTGTGCTGGCTATGCCTGTAGAGTGACCTGACAGTGTACAGATGGGTCCTCCTGTGCTCTCCATCCACCAATATCCCCATCACCATGGACCTGTGCTGGCTGTGCCTGTAGAGAGACCTGACAGTGTACAGATGAGTCCTCCTGTGCTCTCCATCCACCAATATCCCCATCACCATGGACCTGTGCTGGCTGTGCCTGTAGAGTGACCTGACAGTGTACAGATGAGTCCTCCTGTGCTCTCCATCCACCAATATCCTCATCACCATGGACCTGTGCTGGCTGTGCCTGTAGAGAGACCTGACAGTGTACAGATGAGTCCTCCTGTGCTCTCCATCCACCAATATCCCCATCACCATGGACCTGTGCTGGCTGTGCCTGTAGAGTGACCTGACAGTGTACAGATGAGTCCTCCTGTGCTCTCCATCCACCAATATCCCCATCACCATGGACCTGTGCTGGCTGTGCCTGTAGAGTGACCTGACAGTGTACAGATGGGTCCTCCTGTGCTCTCCATCCACCAATATCCTCATCACCATGGACCTGTGCTGGCTGTGCCTGTAGAGTGACCTGACAGTGTACAGATGGGTCCTCCTGTGCTCTCCATCCACCAATATCCTCATCACCATGGACCTGTGCTGGCTGTGCCTGTAGAGAGACCTGACAGTGTACAGATGAGTCCTCCTGTGCTCTCCATCCACCAATATCCTCATCACCATGGACCTGTGCTGGCTGTGCCTGTAGAGTGACCTGACAGTGTACAGATGAGTCCTCCTGTGCTCTCCATCCACCAATATCCTCATCACCATGGACCTGTGCTGGCTGTGCCTGTAGAGAGACCTGACAGTGTACAGATGAGTCCTCCTGTGCTCTCCATCCACCAATATCCTCATCACCATGGACCTGTGCTGGCTGTACCTGTAGAGAGACCTGACAGTGTACAGATGAGTCCTCCTGTGCTCTCCATCCTCCAATATCACCATGGACCTGTGCTGGCTGTGCCTGTAGAGAGACCTGACAGTGTACAGATGAGTCCTCCTGTGCTCTCCATCCACCAATATCCTCATCACCATGGACCTGTGCTGCCTGTGCCTGTAGAGTGACCTGACAGTGTACAGATGAGTCCTCCTGTGCTCTCCATCCACCAATATCCTCATCACCATGGACCTGTGCTGGCTGTGCCTGTAGAGTGACCTGACAGTGTACAGATGAGTCCTCCTGTGCTCTCCATCCACCAATATCCTCATCACCATGGCCCTGTGCTGGCTGTGCCTGTAGAGACCTGACAGTGTACAGATGAGTCCTCCTGTGCTCTCCATCCTCCAATATCCTCATCACCATAGACCTGTGCTGGCTGTGCCTGTAGAGAGACCTGACAGTGTACAGATGAGTCCTCCTGTGCTCTCCATCCACCAATATCCTCATCACCATGGACCTGTGCTGGCTGTGCCTGTAGAGTGACCTGACAGTGTACAGATGAGTCCTCCTGTGCTCTCCATCCACCAATATCCCCATCACCATGGACCTGTGCTGGCTGTGCCTGTAGAGTGACCTGACAGTGTACAGATGTGTCCTCCTGTGCTCTCCATCCACCAATATCCTCATCACCATGGACCTGTGCTGGCTGTGCCTGTAGAGTGACCTGACAGTGTACAGATGAGTCCTCCTGTGCTCTCCATCCACCAATATCCCCATCAACATGGACCTGTGCTGGCTGTGCCTGTAGAGAGACCTGACAGTGTACAGATGAGTCCTCCTGTGCTCTCCATCCACCAATATCCCCATCACCATGGACCTGTGCTGGCTGTGCCTGTAGAGTGACCTGACAGTGTACAGATGAGTCCTCCTGTGCTCTCCATCCACCAATATCCCCATCACCATGGACCTGTGCTGGCTGTGCCTGTAGAGTGACCTGACAGTGTACAGATGAGTGCTCCTGTGCTCTCCATCCACCAATATCCCCATCACCATGGACCTGTGCTGGCTGTGCCTGTAGAGAGACCTGACAGTGTACAGATGAGTCCTCCTGTGCTCTCCATCCACCAATATCCTCATCACCATGGACCTGTGCTGGCTGTGCCTGTAGAGTGACCTGACAGTGTACAGATGAGTCCTCCTGTGCTCTCCATCCACCAATATCCCCATCACCATGGACCTGTGCTGGCTGTGCCTGTAGAGTGACCTGACAGTGTACAGATG
This sequence comes from Anomaloglossus baeobatrachus, assembly GCF_048569485.1. Taxonomy (NCBI): domain Eukaryota; kingdom Metazoa; phylum Chordata; class Amphibia; order Anura; family Aromobatidae; genus Anomaloglossus; species Anomaloglossus baeobatrachus. The sequence continues at coordinate 5,170,793 of NC_134358.1, read as the reverse complement.
AGTCCTCCTGTGCTCTCCATCCACCAATATCCTCATCACCATGGACCTGTGCTGGCTGTGCCTGTAGAGTGACCTGACAGTGTACAGATGAGTGCTCCTGTGCTCTCCATCCAGCAATATCCTCATCACCATGGACCTGTGCTGGCTGTACCTGTAGAGAGACCTGACAGTGTACAGATGGGTCCTCCTGTGCTCTCCATCCACCAATATCCCCATCACCATGGACCTGTGCTGGCTGTGCCTGTAGAGTGACCTGACAGTGTACAGATGAGTCCTCCTGTGCTCTCCATCCACCAATATCCTCATCACCATGGACCTGTGCTGGCTGTGCCTGTAGAGACCTGACAGTGTACAGATGAGTCCTCCTGTGCTCTCCATCCACCAATATCCCCATCACCATGGACCTGTGCTGGCTGTGCCTGTAGAGTGACCTGACAGTGTACAGATGAGTCCTCCTGTGCTCTCCATCCACCAATATCCCCATCACCATGGACCTGTGCTGGCTGTGCCTGTATGGTGACCTGACAGTGTACAGATGAGTCCTCCTGTGCTCTCCATCCACCAATATCCCCATCACCATGGACCTGTGCTGGCTGTGCCTGTAGAGTGACCTGACAGTGTACAGATGAGTCCTCCTGTGCTCTCCATCCACCAATATCCTCATCACCATGGACCTGTGCTGGCTGTGCCTGTAGAGTGACCTGACAGTATACAGATGAGTCCTCCTGTGCTCTCCATCCTCCAATATCCCCATCACCATGGACCTGTGCTGGCTGTGCCTGTAGAGTGACCTGACAATGTACAGATGAGTCCTCCTGTGCTCTCCATCCACCAATATCCCCATCACCATGGACCTGTGCTGGCTGTGCCTGTAGAGTGACCTGACAGTGTACAGATGAGTCCTCCTGTGCTCTCCATCCTCCAATATCCTCATCACCATGGCCCTGTGCTGGCTGTGCCTGTAGAGTGACCTGACAGTGTACAGATGAGACCTCCTGTGCTCTCCATCCACCAATATCCCCATCACCATGGACCTGTGCTGGCTGTGCCTGTAGAGACCTGACAGTGTACAGATGAGACCTCCTGTGCTCTCCATCCACCAATATCCCCATCACTATGGACCTGTGCTGGCTGTGCCTGTAGAGTGACCTGACAGTGTACAGATGAGACCTCCTGTGCTCTCCATCCACCAATATCCTCATCACCATGGACCTGTGCTGGCTGTGCCTGTAGAGAGACCTGACAGTATACAGATGAGTCCTCCTGTGCTCTCCATCCACCAATATCCTCCATCACCATGGACCTGTGCTGGCTGTGCCTGTAGAGTGACCTGACAGTGTACAGATGAGTCCTCCTGTGCTGTCCATCCACCAATATCCTCCATCACCATGGACCTGTGCTGGCTGTGCCTGTAGAGTGACCTGACAGTGTACAGATGAGTCCTCCTGTGCTCTCCATCCACCAATATCCTCCATCACCATGGACCTGTGCTGGCTGTGCCTGTAGAGTGACCTGACAGTGTACAGATGAGTCCTCCTGTGCTCTCCATCCACCAATATCCTCCATCACCATGGACCTGTGCTGGCTGTGCCTGTAGAGAGACCTGACAGTGTACAGATGTGTCCTCCTGTGCTCTCCATCCACCAATATCCTCATCACCATGGACCTGTGCTGGCTGTGCCTGTAGAGTGACCTGACAGTGTACAGATGAGTCCTCCTGTGCTCTCCATCCACCAATATCCCCATCACCATAGACCTGTGCTGGCTGTGCCTGTAGAGTGACCTGACAGTGTACAGATGAGTCCTCCTGTGCTCTCCATCCACCAATATCCTCATCACCATGGACCTGTGCTGGCTGTGCCTGTAGAGTGACCTGACAGTGTACAGATGAGTCCTCCTGTGCTCTCCATCCACCAATATGCTCCATCACCATGGACCTGTGCTGGCTGTGCCTGTAGAGTGACCTGACAGTGTACAGATGTGTCCTCCTGTGCTCTCCATCCACCAATATCCTCATCACCATGGACCTGTGCTGGCTGTGCCTGTAGAGTGGCCTGACAGTGTACAGATGAGTCCTCCTGTGCTCTCCATCCACCAATATCCTCATCACCATGGACCTGTGCTGGCTGTGCCTGTAGAGTGACCTGACAGTGTACATGTCGCGGGCGGAGGAGGGGACGCCGCGCTCTCCCACTGTTCGGGTCCGGCTGCCGCGGCTGCTGCTGCTCGGTGGCTCGAGCGATGGGCCGGATCCCGTTGACGCTAGCGGCGCTCCTCGCCCGTGAGTGAAAGGGGGGGATGGGTGTGGGGATTGTTTATTGTCCGTGACGCCACCCACGGTTGTGGTGATTAGGTGGACACCACCGCTGCTCTGGCTGGGGATCCTGGGAGTGGTTGTATGGAGCAGCCAGTTGTTGTGTTGCCCCTCCGTGGGTAGGGGTTGGTGATCCCGGGGCCCAGTGATGGAGTTGGGGATGGTGGACAGGCGGACTATGGGGCCTGTGGAGGTGCAGGGGCGCAGGGGCAGCGCTGTGCCGCACGGCACGGAGGTACTCACTCAGCCAGTAAACACGACACAGTTCTCGGTAAACAAACGGCTGGTTGGACGGGTCCCTCAGACAGTTACGTTACCGATGTCCCCTGCAGTTGACGGTGACGGTCTCTTCCCTGCACCTATGTGTTGTTGTTTGGTAGCGATAGGTTCCCACCGGTAACCCGCTCCCCAGCTTGGATATGAACCGGAGGAGCTCCACTCTTGCCCGCAGGCGCTGGCCCTGGAAAACTGGTGCCTTGGCGGTGGCGATGTCTCCCCTCTACGGTTGGACTGTTGCCTTCAAACGGGACTTGGTTGTTGGGAGACAGTCGTCCCCTTCACTGACGGATTTGGCAAATTATGGCGACTCCTAGCCTTGCCGGGATCCGAAAGGCCCCTGCCCTGGTGCTGACTAATCTTCGTATACCGCTCCGGTACCGCCGGGTCACCACCCGTCCACGGTCCTTTCGGCAACCTCCAATCAGTCTCGCCTGCAGACGGCCACCGCCGTCTGCCAACCTTGCTGTCTCAGTCCGGGGCACACACCCGGACTAACTTCAGGCTTCTTGCTGTCACTTTCTCTGTCACTTTCCACTCTCCTCTTACTCTCCCTGTTTACTCCTTCACCTCCTAAACTGATCTCAAGCTCTTCCCTGAGCTAACTGCCTGGTTTTCCCGCCTCCAGGGCTGTGAACTCCTCGGTGGGCGGAGCCAACCGCCTGGCCCACCCCCTGGTGTGGACATCAGCCCCTGGAGGAAGGCAACAAGGATTTCTGTTTTGACCTTGTGTGTACCTGCAGGGAATGTGGGGTGCGTGTGGTGTTGTGACCTGTGACCCCTGGCTTGCCCAGGGCGTCACATACAGATGAGTCCTCCTGTGCTGTCCATCCACCAATATCCTCCATCACCATGGACCTGTGCTGGCTGTGCCTGTAGAGTGACCTGACAGTGTACAGATGAGTCCTCCTGTGCTCTCCATCCACCAATATCCTCCATCACCATGGACCTGTGCTGGCTGTGCCTGTAGAGTGACCTGACAGTGTACAGATGAGTCCTCCTGTGCTCTCCATCCACCAATATCCTCCATCACCATGGACCTGTGCTGGCTGTGCCTGTAGAGAGACCTGACAGTGTACAGATGTGTCCTCCTGTGCTCTCCATCCACCAATATCCTCCATCACCATGGACCTGTGCTGGCTGTGCCTGTAGAGTGACCTGACAGTGTACAGATGAGTCCTCCTGTGCTCTCCATCCACCAATATCCCCATCACCATGGACCTGTGCTGGCTGTGCCTGTATAGTGACCTGACAGTGTACAGATGAGTCCTCCTGTGCTCTTCATCCACCAATATCCCCATCACCATGGACCTGTGCTGGCTGTACCTGTAGAGTGACCTGACAGTGTACAGATGAGTCCTCCTGTGCTCTCTATCCACCAATATCCTCATCACCATGGACCTGTACTGGCTGTGCCTGTAGAGTGACCTGACAGTGTACAGATGAGTCCTCCTGTGCTCTCCATCCACCAATATCCCCATCACCATGGACCTGTGCTGGCTGTGCCTGTAGAGTGACCTGACAGTGTACAGATGAGTCCTCCTGTGCTCTCCATCCACCAATATCCTCATCACCATGGACCTGTGCTGGCTGTGCCTGTAGAGTGACCTGACAGTGAACAGATGAGTCCTCCTGTGCTCTCCATCCTCTAATATCCCCATCACCATGGACCTGTGCTGGCTGTGCCTGTAGAGTGACCTGACAGTGTACAGATGGGTCCTCCTGTGCTCTCCATCCTCTAATATCCTCATCACCATGGACTTGTGCTGGCTGTGCCTGTAGAGTGACCTGACAGTGAACAGATGAGTCCTCCTGTGCTCTCCATCCACCAATATCCCCATCACCATGGACCTTTGCTGGCTGTGCCTGTAGAGTGACCTGACAGTGTACAGATGAGTCCTCCTGTGCTCTCCATCCACCAATATCCTCATCACCATGGACCTGTGCTGGCTGTGCCTGTAGAGTGACCTGACAGTGTACAGATGAGTCCTCCTGTGCTCTCCATCCACCAATATCCTCATCACCATGGACCTGTGCTGGCTGTGCCTGTAGAGTGACCTGACAGTGTACAGATGAGTCCTCCTGTGCTCTCCATCCACCAATATCCTCCATCACCATGGACCTGTGCTGGCTGTGCCTGTAGAGTGACCTGACAGTGTACAGATGAGTCCTCCTGTGCTCTCCATCCACCAATATCCCCATCACCATGGACCTGTGCTGGCTGTACCTGTAGAGTGACCTGACAGTGTACAGATGAGTCCTCCTGTGCTCTCCATCCACCAATATCCTCATCACCATGGACCTGTACTGGCTGTGCCTGTAGAGTGACCTGACAGTGTACAGATGTGTCCTCCTGTGCTCCCCATCCACCAATATCCTCATCACCATGGACCTGTGCTGGCTGTGCCTGTAGAGTGACCTGACAGTGTACAGATGAGTGCTCCTGTGCTCTCCATCCACCAATATCCCCATCACCATGGACCTGTGCTGGCTGTACCTGTAGAGTGACCTGACAGTGTACAGATGAGTCCTCCTGTGCTCTCCATCCACCAATATCCCCATCACCATGGACCTGTGCTGGCTGTGCCTGTAGAGTGACCTGACAGTGTACAGATGAGTCCTCCTGTGCTATCCATCCTCCAATATCTTCATCACCATGGACTTGTGCTGGCTGTGCCTGTAGAGTGACCTGACAGTGAACAGATGAGTCCTCCTGTGCTCTCCATCCACCAATATCCCCATCACCATGGACCTGTGCTGGCTGTGCCTGTAGAGTGACCTGACAGTGTACAGATGAGTCCTCCTGTGCTCTCCATCCACCAATATCCTCATCACCATGGACCTGTGCTGGCTGTGCCTGTAGAGTGACCTGACAGTGTACAGATGAGTCCTCCTGTGCTCTCCATCCACCAATATCCCCATCACCATGGACCTGTGCTGGCTGTACCTGTAGAGTGACCTGACAGTGTACAGATGAGTCCTCCTGTGCTCTCCATCCACCAATATCCTCATCACCATGGACCTGTGCTGGCTGTACCTGTAGAGTGACCTGACAGTGTACAGATGAGTCCTCCTGAGTTCTCCATCCACCAATATCCCCATCACCATGAACCTGTGCTGGCTGTGCCTGTAGAGTGACCTGACAGTGTACAGATGAGTCCTCCTGTGCTCTCCATCCACCAATATCCTCATCACCATGGACCTGTGCTGGCTGTGCCTGTAGAGTGACCTGACAGTGTACAGATGAGTCCTCCTGTGCTCTCCATCCACCAATATCCTCCATCACCATGGACCTGTGCTGGCTGTGCCTGTAGAGTGACCTGACAGTGTACAGATGAGTCCTCCTGTGCTCTCCATCCACCAATATCCCCATCACCATGGACCTGTGCTGGCTGTACCTGTAGAGTGACCTGACAGTGTACAGATGAGTCCTCCTGTGCTCTCCATCCACCAATATCCTCATCACCATGGACCTGTACTGGCTGTGCCTGTAGAGTGACCTGACAGTGTACAGATGAGTCCTCCTGTGCTCTCCATCCACCAATATCCTCCATCACCAAGGACCTGTGCTGGCTGTGCCTGTAGAGTGACCTGACAGTGTACAGATGAGTCCTCCTGTGCTCTCCATCCACCAATATCCCCATCACCATGGACCTGTGCTGGCTGTGCCTGTAGAGTGACCTGACAGTGTACAGATGTGTCCTCCTGTGCTCCCCATCCACCAATATCCTCATCACCATGGACCTGTGCTGGCTGTGCCTGTAGAGTGACCTGACAGTGTACAGATGAGTGCTCCTGTGCTCTCCATCCACCAATATCCCCATCACCATGGACCTGTGCTGGCTGTACCTGTAGAGTGACCTGACAGTGTACAGATGAGTCCTCCTGTGCTCTCCATCCACCAATATCCTCATCACCATGGATCTGTGCTGGCTGTGCCTGTAGAGTGACCTGACAGTGTACAGATGAGTCCTCCTGTGCTCTCCATTCACCAATATCCTCCATCACCATGGACCTGTGCTGGCTGTGCCTGTAGAGACCTGACAGTGTACAGATGAGTCCTCCTGTGCTATATGTTGAGGTGAACTCTTATCCAGAGATCACTAGTTGCCTACTGTCTGGCCTAATTGGGGTGGATCTAGTGCAAGTGTGGCGCCCCAGGACCTGGTCGCCACAACAGCATTGCCCCTCCAAAGGGTTGATGCTGAGCCTGGAGGTAATTGAGAGGTCTATTGGCCAGTAAGTTTAACATCCAACGCAGTTCTCCCTTAGGCCAACAGGGGGAGCTCTGAACCTGGAGTTCCAGGGAGCATTCCCTAAGTCTGGCCTGAGGGAGGAGTTAGTGTTGAGTCTGTAGAGAGAAGTGATAGGAAGCAGACGCAGAGTGTGCTGTCCTGTGGAACTGGGGCCTAGAGCTGGAGCAGCTTGGCCCAGTGAAGCAGGAGGAGCAGAGAGGCAAAGAAGAGACTCGGACATCGGAGTCTGTGGTCACCAGGGCCTAAAATACTCCCTGGTAGCCGAATCCGAAGGGCAGGAGAGCTGCAAGCATCTGGCCCATAAACAGCCCGAAAGTACAGCTGCATCATCAGGGCCCGGTGTGGACTCCCGCAGAGAAGCACCAGAGAGGGCCTGCGCAGCCTACCACAGAGGGAAAGGGACGTACCACCGGTCCCAGCAACAAGAGGGCCATTGCTAAATCCAGAGTGCAGGGTCCTATCACAGCAAGGGAAAAGAACAGGAGTAGGCCTCATACTCATCTGGCCAAAACGACAGCTCAGTTACTTCCAGGCCGGCCGGAGCCCTCCACCACCTGTGACGGTCTCCCAGGACTAACCGTTTGTGGAGTAAAAGAGGAGAAGGTAAAGAGACTGTTGTTTGTGCCTGTTTCTTTCATTGCCTGTCGGCCCAGCACCGTGTTATCCACACAACACCATAGACTTTCATTAGCACTAACAGTGTCCCCGGGGTTCCGCTCCACCTGTGGGGAGCAGTACCACCATTGCTGCCATATCATCACCCCGGAGGCCTCATACAGCAACGGCCTCTTAATAGCCGCAAACCACAGGTGGCGTCACGAACACAAACCCCAAGTCACCAGCCATATTTAACTGACACCCACCAGGGCCACGGAGCCGGGCCCAGCCACCACTGACTACCACCGGACTAGTCCGGCCCGGCACCGGGTGTCCCATAGCCCTGGGGTGGGCGAGTCAACTTTTGGCGTCACAAACAGGATTTCGTGCCCGGTCCCACCGGGTACTGTGCGCCTGCAGAAACTGTGCTGAAAAGACTGTGTTACTGTTTGGAAACTGCCGCCGCCATTAGCCTCGCTGAGCGCAGGAAGAAGGGGGGCGTGCCCAAAAAAGAGCGCGAAGGGAGCGCGCCATCAGAGCAGAGCGCCGTTAACCCCGCGCTACCCGGAAGAGATTTTGAAAAGTGAACGGAGCCTGGTGAGGTTCACTAAGGGGGAGGAAGATGTCCGACACAGAGGGAGAGCCGGTGGCTGTGGTAGCTCAAGACGCAGCAGCACCGGCCGATGTAATCCCAGTCGCCGTCGCCCCAGCCCCCGCTGTAGCGCCGGTAATGCCGATCACAATGCCGTACATCCCGGGAGAATGGCTGCCGCAGTACTCCGGGGAGTCACATACCCTGAGCGTCTTCAGAGAAAGTCTGCACGGCTTGTTCCGGGTATATCCTCTGACTGAGAGCCAGAAGGTGGGCATATTAATGGGGCAGCTAGCCGGCGCGGCCCAGCGTGAAGTGAAGTCCTGGCCTGATACAGATAAAGGGACAGCAGCCCAGATACTGGCCAAGCTAAAGAGTACTTTTGACACCCGCACCGCAGCAGAGATAAAGATGAGATTCTTCGGGTGTAAGCAGCGGGCCACAGACAGCATACCGGACTATGCCTTAAACTTGCAGGAGGCCCTGAAAGCAGTTAAACAGGTGGACCCAGAGAGTGTACGTGAAGAACACAAGCTCCTAACTGAGCAGTTCATAGAGGGGCTCCTGTCAGACGCCCACAGGACCCAGCTGCGTATCATGGTCCTGCAGAACCCTGCTCTGGACTTTGCAAAGTTTAAGGACCAGGCCATCCGGGTACTGAGAGAATCTACACCGAATGACCCAGTATCCCTCCGGCCTCTTGCTATCACGTACCCCGGGGTGGTGCCTGCAACACGAGCCGCTGCAGGGGCTGAGGCGCAGTCCCTGGATAAGGATCCCGCTGCAGAGCTCAGACAGCAGGTCCAGGAGCTGACCAAGACTGTAGCTGCCCTTGCCAAGACCGTGCAATCTCTACAAGTGACCCCATCGCCTGCAAGAATCGAGTTGGCCTCCAGCCCAGATGACGTCCCATGGATGCGACAGAGGAGGATTCCGCCGACCCGAGGAAAAGACACAGACCGGTATGATTCAACGGGACAACCGATCTGCCGCCGCTGCAGCCAGGCGGGCCACATTGCACGACACTGTCCTTTAAATGGGCCGAGCCTGGGGCCAGGAGCCAACCCCCAGGTGTAAGGAAGCCCGGCTCAACCCCCAGTCGCAGCAAGTATGTGGGAGGACGACCGGTCCTTCCTATTGTGCTGGATGGGATCCCGTTGAATGCCCTCCTGGATACGGGGTCCCAGGTAACAACCATCCCCTACAAACTGTACAAAAGATATTGGGCTGATTCAGACATTGACCATGGCCCAGATGATGATTTAACAATTGTGGCCAGTAATGGTCAGCCCTTACCTCAAATTGGGTACAAAGAAGTAACCATTAAAGTGGGGCGGGTAGAATTGCCATGTCAGGGGATGATAATTGTAGATATTGATCGCAAAGAATCTGACCCACTGCTAACCATTGGTACAAATGTGATAGAAAATTGTATTGCCGAAGTGATAATTTTGTTGCAACAGGCGTCTGAAACCGCCAGCTCCGGGCAGCAGCGTGTCCTACAGAGGGAGATCAGAGCCCTGATGAGGAGGCAGCAAGTAGAGCTAGCCGGAGGAGAAATTGGCAGTGTGAGGGTAAGTGACCCCCTCCCCATTGCAATACCCCCAAGAAGTGAAATGTTGATATGGTGTCGGGCAGCAATAGGCCTCAAGGGTCAGGATTACCAGGCCTTGGTAGAACCGGTGTATTCAGACAGTAGGCCTGGAGTCCTGATAGCCAGAGGGGTAGCAGACGTCCGCAAGGGGAGAGTGCCCGTCCGTGTCCTGAATTGTGGGGAGGAGGAAGCCAAATTGCCCCGGTACGCCACTGTAGCAAAACTGTACACTGTCAGCAACAATACCATCAAAGCAGTGGAACCCTTGATCCCGTCCGACCAGGCGGAAGACAATGGCTCCAAGGGGCAGCTGGAAGACTGGTGCCAAAAATTACATGTGGGCACCGACTCCACCCCCTCACACCAAAAGCATGGGGTTTACCGGGTGGTACAGGAGTACGAGCGGGTCTTCAGCAAACACCCCCTAGATTTTGGGCAGGTAAAAGGGGTTAAACATCAAATCCCACGGGTGATCATCATCCCATTAAAGAGAGATACCGCCCTGTACCCCCCGCACAGTATCAGCGTGCCAAAGAGATGTTACGGGAAATGAAGGAGGCTGGGGTTATCAGAGATAGTTGTAGCCCCTGGGCAGCTCCACTAGTGCTCGTAAAGAAAAAAGATGGTACAATGAGAATGTGTGTAGATTACAGGCAAATTAACCGCATTACACATAAAGATGCTTATCCACTGCCCAGAATAGAGGAGTCACTAACAGCCTTAAAGTCAGCTAACTATTTCTCCACCTTGGATCTCACCAGTGGGTATTGGCAGGTTCCCGTGGCAGAGGCGGACAAGGAGAAGACTGCATTCACGACACCAATGGGCCTCTGCGAGTTCAACTGTATGCCATTCGGGCTCTGCAACGCCCCAGGGACATTCCAAAGGTTGATGGAGTGCTGCTTGGGCCACCACAACTTTGAAACTGTGCTATTGTACCTGGATGACGTCATAGTCTACTCCAAGACTTATGAAGACCACCTGAGGCACTTAGCAGAAGTGTTCGAGTCCCTGTCGGAGTATGGCCTGAAGATCAAGCCGTCCAAATGTCACCTCTTGAAGCCAAAGGTACAGTACCTGGGTCATGTGGTCAGCGCAGAAGGTGTGGCACCTGATCCGGAGAAAGTCACCGTAATCAAGGACTGGCCAAGACCCACCACGGTAAAGGAAGTGCGGCAGTTCCTTGGGCTGGTGGGCTACTACGGAAGGTTCATTGATGGTTTCACCAAGATAGCAGCGCCCCTTCAAGATCTCCTGGTGGGCCAGCCAAAGCAGGCTAAGAAGCAGAGCCCTCCATTTGAATGGAGCAGCCAAATAGAAACATCCTTTGTCCGGCTGAAAGGAGCTCTCACGGGAGAAGAAATTCTGGCCTACCCTGACTACAGCCAGCCGTTTGTACTGTATACAGACGCCAGCAACGTGGGACTGGGAGCAGTTCTGTCCCAGGTGCAGGGAGGCAGAGAGAGGGTGATAGCTTACGCCAGTAGGAAGCTTCGGCCCACAGAAAGGAATCCAGAAAACTACAGTTCCTTCAAGCTGGAGTTCCTCGCTATTGTTTGGGCAGTGACTGAACGCTTCAAGCACTATCTGGCATCGGCCAAGTTCACCATCTTCACGGACAACAAACCGTTGACACATCTGGCAACAGCCAAGTTAGGTGCGTTGGAACAGCGATGGATGGCCCGGCTGTCTAACTTTGACTTTACCATCAAGTACATCGGGCATGAGGAATCTGCAGGGGAATGGTCACAGTCGATCTCTAGAGATCAGGATCAGTAAGTGGAGGAAGAAGTCTGTATTTGTGACGGTAGATCGGGCGATGACGTAGGTGTTGGTCAGGAGGCAGCAGGACCAGACAATATATCAGTCTTTATCATTACACTCCTGAGACTTTGTAACAATAGATTCTTTCAGAGGGAAGTGAATCTCTATGGAGAGTGGAAGGTGGTCCGGAGGAGAAGCCTGATCTCGTTAGACGTAACCTCCTAAACCAGTCACTGACTAGATTAACAAGTTCCTTGGAAGGTTTTTAAAAGTCAGTATCCTGTAGTAATAAGTCGTTCTGTGGCACCCCTGAGGCTTCCGTCGCCACAGGTCATTGCACCCCATCCAGCGGTGTGATGCCCCATTCTGAGAGAGGAAGAGAGTGAACTCCGGTCCCCTGGTAAATCCACACTACACCCATTGTTAGGTACATACTGGGACCAGGGAAAGTGGCAGTTACCCCCCCATGCTGCATGCTGAGAGGGGCTGTAAGACCCATCCCTGCTCCCATAGGTTACAGCTTAGCAACTGGGGAGGTGGGAGGAGCCATCTGAGAGCAGACACAGAGAGGAAGGTCAAGTAGTTTCAGTCTACCTCAGGGAGTGAGAGAGCCAGCATGTAGTTGGAGAAGAAGAACAAGAGAAAGGAGGGAGGAGGAGGCCTGCTGGAGGCAGGCAAGGAGGAGAAAAGAAAGAAAGAAAGAAGGAAAGAAAGCTCCAAGTCAGGCAGGAGCAGAGAAACAGAAGGAGACACTTCCTGGTGAAGAACCTGGGACCCAGAGGTCCAGGTGACACCACGCAGAGACAGAAGGAGTCGCAGGGCCACGGGTAGTCCTAGAGGTACCAAGGAGAGGGCCTAGAGGCGCCACGGGTAGTTGTAGGCTGCGGTGGCCTGTTCCACATTAACATCGGTGGAGGGATCAAGCTGCGACAGGGGACGGTCCCTAGAGACTGGAGGAGTGCAAAGACAATCTCCAAACAGTAAAAACCGAGGCCCAGGGAACGTTGTAAACTCCCAGGGCCAGAACCCATAGCAGACTTCCAGAAAAGGGGTAATCAGCCGACAGGTGACCCCCCAGCCTGGAGGCTGCAGTGGAGGCCAAGCCAGGTCCATCCTAACAAAGGCAAGGCTAAGGAAGACAGAAGAAGAAAGAGACACTAAGAGAAGGGTACCGGCTTTCACTCTCAGAATCACCCAGAAACGGCGGAGGTCCCTGACAGTGGTCCCAGCAGTCCAAGGGTCCCTACAGCTGTGACAAGAACTGTGAGTAAAGAACTTGAACTGCACCCTTGAAGTGGTCTCTGTTATTTAAGCTGCATAGACATTCACAAGCACCAACTGTGCCCCGGGCATTGCTCCACCTGTGGGGAGCAGTACCACCATTGCTGCTATATCATCACCCCGGAGGCCTCACACAGCAGCGGCGGCTTAATAGCCGCATACCACAGGTGGCGTCACGAACACAAACTTTATTCATCTAGCCACATATTCTACTGACACCCACCAGGGCCACGGAGCCGGGCCCAGCCACCACTGACTACCTCCGGACTAGTCCGGCCCGGCACCGGGTGTCCCATAGCCCTGGGGTGGGCGAGTCAGTTCAATAACTGTTTTTTCTGGATTACGAGATTTGGGGCATTTTTCAAAAACACAGAAGTTTTGCATTATAAAACCTAATCTCATGTCTGATGTTCCCCTCTTGACCTAAGTCTTCCCTTCATCCCGGCTCCTGGACTGCAGAGTCCCCTCCATCCCCTCGTCCAAGCTCCTGGTCTGTGGTGTCGCCTCCATTCCCCCATCCTGGCTCCTGGTCTGTGGAGTCGCCTCCATTCCCCCATCCTAGCTCCTGGTCTGTGGAGTCCCCTCCATCCCCTCATCCCAGCTCCTGGTCTGTGGAGTCCCCTCCATCCCCTCATCCCAGCTCCTGGTCTGTGGAGTCCCCTCCATCCCCTCATCCCAGCTCCTGGTCTATGGAGTCCCCTCCATCCCCTCATCCCAGCTCCTGATCTGTGGTGTCGCCTCCATCCTCTCATCCCAGCTCCTGGTCTGTGGAGTCCCCTCCATCCCCTAATCCCAGCTCCTGGTCTATGGAGTCCCCTCCAACCCCTCATCCCAGCTCCTGGTCTGTGGAGTCCCCTCCATCCCCTCATCCCAGCTCCTGGTCTGCGGAGTCGCCTCCATTCCTTCATCCCAGCTCCTGGTCTGCGGAGTCACCTCTGTCCCCTCATCCTGGCTCCTGGTCTGTGGAGTCGCCTCCATTCCCTCATCCCAGCTCCTGGTCTGTGGAGTCCCCTCCATCCCCTCATCCCAGCTCCTGGTCTGTGGAGTCCCCTCCATCCCCTCATCCCAGCTCCTGGTCTATGGAGTCCCCTCCATCCCCTCATCCCAGCTCCTGGTCTGTGGAGTCCCCTCCATCCTCTCATCCCAGCTCCTGGTCTATGGAGTCCCCTCCATCCCCTCATCCCAGCTCCTGGTCTGCGGAGTCGCCTCCATTCCTTCATCCCAGCTCCTGGTTTGCGGAGTCACCTCTGTCCCCTCATCCTGGCTCCTGGTCTGTGGAGTCGCCTCCATTCCCTCATCCTGGCTCCTGGTCTGCAGAGTCCCCTCTATCCCCTCGTCCCAGCTCCTGATCTGTGGAGTCGCCTCCATTCCCTCATCCCTGCTCCTGGTCTGCGGAGTCGCCTCCATCCCCTTATCCCGGCTCCTAGTCTCCGGAGTCACCTCCATCCCCTCATCCCTGCTCCTGGTCTGCGGAGTCGCTTCCATCCCTTCATCAAGCCTCCTGGTCTCCGGAGTTGTCTCCATCCCCTCATCCCGCCTCCTGGTCTGCGGATTCACCTCCATCGCCTCATCACGCCTCCTGGTCTCCGGAGTTGTCTCCATCCCCTCATCCCGCCTCCTGGTCTGCGGAGTCACCTCCATCCCCTTATCCCGGCTCCTAGTCTCCGGAGTCACCTCCATCCCATCATCCCTGCTCCTGGTCTGCGGAGTCACCTCCATCCCCTCATCCCACCTCCTGGTCTCCGGAGTTGTCTCCATCCCCTCATCCCACCTCCTGGTCTGCGGAGTCACCTCCATCCCCTCATCCCGGCTCCTGGTCTCCGGAGTCCTCTCCATCCCCTCATCCTGCCTCCTGGTCTCCGGAGTCGCCTCCATCCCCTCATCCCGCCTCCTGGTCTCCGGAGTTGTCTCCATCCCCTCATCCCACCTCCTGGTCTCCGGAGTCATCTCCATCCCCTCATCCCGCCTCCTGGTCTGCGGAGTCACCTCCATCCCCTCATCCCAGCTCCTAGTCTCCGGAGTCGCCTCTATCCCCCTCATTCCGGCTCCTGGTCTCCGGAGTCGTCCCCTCATCCCACCTCCTGGTCTGCGGAGTCACCTCCATCCCCTCATCCCAGCTCCTGGTCTGCGGAGTCGCCTCTATCCCCCTCATTCCGGCTCCTGGTCTCCAGAGTCGCCTCTATCCCCCTCATTCCGGCTCCTGGTCTCCGGAGTCGTCTCCATCCCCTCATTCCGCCTCCTGGTCTGCGGAGTCACCTCCATCCCCACATCCCGCCTCCTGGTCTGTGGAGTCGCCTCCATCCCCTCATCCCGCCTCCTGGTCTGCGGAGTCACCGGGGCTCTGTGAGGACTTTTGCAGACTTGTATTGGTCAATGATCCGTTCACAATGAGATTTACTGCGGTTTATTCTGCTGATCATGGTCGTACCCAGCAGAGAGCGCGTCTTCCCAGAGAGGACACGACCCGAGGACTTTATACGAGCGCTGAGATTTTGGAGTTAATTGGTTATACAGCGGGATTAAGGAGCTAATAACAGAGGAAGCAGAAAAATGCTAATTGCTTCAAATTAAATGGCGAGCTGTAGCCGTATCCCTCCGATTTATTGTCCCCCGGCGGCCGGCGCTCCAGGATGGAGAGGCAGCGCAGCAGTGTATGAGCAGAGGTCGTGTGACAACGCTTCCGGGAGGCACGTGCTGCTGCAGAACCTCATCGGTGAAGTCTCCACGTCTGATCCTGTCCCCCAGCTCTGCGTGATGACCCCCGGACTTGTCTCCGGAGAAGAAGCGTCATTTTTTATCGTTACAGATTGGAAATTTGGTGTATATCGTTTTTTGTTTCTGTGATTACAGTAGGGAAGTTTAAGGTGGAGGAGAAGGTCCTGGCCGTGCTTGTGTCCACCATAGGCAGACGCTATCCAAGGCCGGTGGTGCCATATGGAGAGGTCGAGCAATGACTCGGGCCGAATCCTCAATTGTGCCATAATCTGTGCCAATCAATGGCGGCAGGGATTCCTGGGCGCAGAGCACGAATATCCAGGGACATGGATGTGGATATCTTTGCTCCTGGCCCTTCCTCGCTCTCTTTGTTCCTGGCCCTTCCTCGCTCTCTTTGTTCCTGGCCCTTCCTCGCTCTCTTTGTTCCTGGCCCTTCCTCGCTCTCTTTGTTCCTGGCCCTTCCTC
The DNA here is from genome assembly GCF_048569485.1 of Anomaloglossus baeobatrachus. Taxonomy (NCBI): domain Eukaryota; kingdom Metazoa; phylum Chordata; class Amphibia; order Anura; family Aromobatidae; genus Anomaloglossus; species Anomaloglossus baeobatrachus. The sequence goes on along the minus strand of NC_134358.1, from coordinate 5,154,939 downwards.
GTTCTCTTTGGTCGTGACCCTTCCTCGCGTTCTTTGCTCCTGGCCCTTCCTCGCTCTCTTTGCTCCTGGCCCTTTCTTGCTCTCATTGTTCCTGGCCCTTCCTTTTTGTCTTTCCTTCTGGCTCTTCCTCGTTCTCTTTGCTCCTGGCCCTTCCGTGCTGTCTTTGCTCCTGGCCCTTCCTTGCTCTCTTTGCTCCTGGCCCTTCCTCGCTCTCTTTGATCCTGGCCCTTCCTCGCTCTCTTTGATCCTGGCCCTTCCTCGCTCTCTTTGATCCTGGCCCTTCCTCACTTTCTTTGCTCCTGGCCCTTCTATGCTCTCTTTGCTCCTGGCCCTTCCTCGCTCTCTTTGCTCCCGGCCCTTCCTTGCTCTCTTTGCTCCTGGCCCTCCCTCGCTCTTTTTTCTCCTGGTCCTTCCTCGCTCTCTTTGCTCCTCGCCCTCCCTCGCTCTCTTTGCTCCCGGCCCTTCCTTGCTCTCTTTGTTCCTGGCCCTTCCTCGCTCTCTTTGCTCCTGGCCCTTCTATGCTCTCTTTGCTCCTGGCCCTTCCTCGCTCTCTTTGCTCCCGGCCCTTCCTTGCTCTCTTTGCTCCTGGCCCCTCCTCGCTCTCTTTGCACCTGGCCCTTCCTCGCTCTCTTTGCTCCCGGCCCTTCCTTGCTCTCTTTGTTCCTGGCCCTTCCTCGCTCTCTTTGCTCCTGGCCCTTCCTCGCTCTCTTTGCTCCCGGCCCTTCCTTGCTCTCTTTGCTCCTGGCCCCTCCTCGCTCTCTTTGCACCTGGCCCTTCCTCGCTCTCTTTGGTCGTGGCCCTTCCCTGCTCTCATTGTTCCTGGCCCTTCCTTGTTGTCTTTCCTTCTGGCTCTTCCTCGTTCTCTTTGCTCCTGGCCCTTCCGTGCTGTCTTTGCTCCTGGCCCTTCCTTGCTCTCTTTGCTCCTGGCCCTTCCTCGCTCTCTTTGATCCTGGCCCTTCCTCGCTCTCTTTGATCCTGGCCCTTCCTCGCTCTCTTTGATCCTGGCCCTTCCTCGCTCTCTTTGCTCCTGGCCCCTCCTTGCTCTCTTTGCTCCTGGCCCTTCCTCGCTTTCTTTGCTCCTGGCCCTTCCTTGCTCTCTTTGGTCGTGGCCCTTCCTCGCTCTCTTTGCTCCTGGCCCTTCCTCGCTCTCTTTGCTCCTGGCCCCTCCTCGCTCTCTTTGCTCCTAGCCCTTCCTCGCTCTCTTTGCTCCTGGCCCCTCCTCGCTCTCTTTGCTCCTGGCCCTTCCTCGCTTTCTTTGCTCCTGGCCCTTCCTCGCTCTCTTTGGTTGTGGCCCTTCCTCGCTCTCTTTGCTCCTGGCCCTTCCTCGCTCTCTTTGGTTGTGGCCCTTCCTCGCTTTCTTTGCTCCTGGCCCTTCCTCGCTCTCTTTGGTCGTGGCCCTTCCTCGCTCTCTTTGCTCCTGGCCCTTCCTCGCTGTCTTAGTCGGCAGCTGTGGGTGATTTCTGCGACACGTGGCAGCAGCTAAGAAAAGCGCAGTTTAACGTTACTGACTGTTCCGAATGAAGCGCTGTGACACGGGGTCAGGGAACGCGGTATTTCTCTTTTACGAGGGGGCTGGAGCGAGCTGTCATGTCACATCTGGTGCTCCGATACAAGCCCATTACTGACACTTCAGGCTTCATCACGTACATTTCCTTACTTACTGACACATGAGGCAATAAATGTGAATTGTGATAGACTACCGGATGCCATTAAACCTCACCAGGCCACTTTTTCCTTCTCTGACTAGAAGTTTATTGCTTCCGTGACACCTCCTTAAAGGGGCACTTCAATGTTACTGCTGCTGGATGAAAGCAGCGAATGTAGGGCACATGATGAGCAATGGTGGTGCACCATCCAGGACACGTGCCGGCGCTCGGTGTGCTCCCTGCTCGTACTGCAGAGCCAGCCAGGGTTTCTGTATACCCCACTTGTGCGGACAGATTAACGCTAGAGCCGGAAACAACTGATGCTGTCAGTTCAGCATCGGAGGTTGGAGAGAAAAAAGCTGTATGCAACAACGTACGTGCACAATGTGTGAACGATCCCGTAGTCCTGGCATCAGTTTCACTACCATGTCCAAGGGAAAAACAATGTCTGGTTAGAAAGGAGGTCGGAGAGATTCTCCTGCTATTTTGCGATTCTTCGTCTTTTCATGTTGCAGGAGGAAGCATACAGCAGACGAGCTTTGTCCTCGGCCACTGGCACCACAGTAGACAGGGCTCACATATAATCTTCAGGATGGGACCAGGACTGTGCAGAACAGACACGGCAGAGGTTGCAATCACACCTGGGGTCTCATCGGCCCCCATGACCCTCCCGCCACTCCAGTGGGACTTTATCGCTTGATACCCCAAACACTGGTGCATCTGCACAAGCAGCAGAATAATAATATTCACTTATATAGCACCATTAATTCCACAGCGCTTTACATAATGCAGAATAATGCAGTATATACAGTGCCTTGCAAATGTATTCACCCCTCCTTCCTTGTTTTTTTTTTACCTATTTTGTTGTATTACCACCAGTGTTTAAATATTTTAGTAATCTGATTTGTGTGTGACACATCAGCACTAAGGGAGTGAACTGAGGAAAAGAGATAAATATTGACAAAAATTAAATTTATGGGATAAAAAATAAAAATTGCCACCCTTTTTCTATGAACCCCCTCAAAATTTCTCGTGCAAGTAATTACCTTCATAAGTCACATGCTTAGTGAAAAGAAGTCCTCCTGTGTGCAATCTAAGTGTCCCGGAGTCTGTCAGTATATACACACCTTTTCTGAAAGGCCACAGAGGCAGTAGCACCACTAACTAAAACAACATCATAAAGGCCAATGAGATCTCCAAAGAACACCATGAGGACCAATGAGATCTCCAAACAACACCATCAAGACCAAGGAGATCTCCAAACACCACCATGAAGACCAAGGAGATCTCCAAACAACACCATCAAGACCAAGGAGGTCTCCAAACACCCCTATGAAGACGAAAGAGATCTCCAAACACCACCATGAAGGCCAAGGAGATCTCCAAAGAACATCATCAGGACCAATAAGATCTCCAAACAACACCATGAGGACCAATGAGATCTCCAAACAACACCATCAAGACCAAGGAGATCACCAAGGAGATCTCCAAACAACACCATCAAGACCAAGGAGGTCTCCAAACACCCCTATGAAGACGAAAGAGATCTCCAAACACCACCATGAAGGCCAAGGAGATCTCCAAAGAACACCATCAGGACCAATAAGATCTCCAAACAACACCATGAGGACCAAGGAGATCTCCAAACAACACCATGAAGACCAAGGAGATCTCCAAACAACACCATGAAGACCAAGGAGATCTCCAAACAACATCATCAAGACCAAGGAGGTGTCCAAACACCACCATGAAGACGAAGGAGGTCTCCAAACAACACCATGAAGACCAAGGAGAACTCAAAACAACACCATAAAGCCCAAGATCTCCAAACAACACCATCAAGACCAAGGAGATCTCCAAACAACACCATGAAGACAAAGGACATCTCCAAACAACACCAAGGAAATCTCCAAACAACACAAAGACCAAGGAGATCTCAAAACAACACCACAAAGATCAAGGAGATTTCCAACCAACACCGTGAAGACCAAGGAGATCTCCAAACAACACCACAAAGAAAAAAGAGATCTCCAAACAACACCACGAAGACCAAGGAGATCTCCAAACAACACCACAAACATCAAGGAGATCGCCAAACAATACCATGAAGGCCAAGGAGATCTCCAAACAACACCACGAGCATCAAGGACATCTACAAATAATATCATGAAGACCCAGGAGATCTCCAAACAATACCACAAAAACCAAGGAGATCTCCAAACAACTCCACAAAAACCAAAGAGATCTCCAAACAACACCATGAAGACAAAGGACATCTCCAAAGAACACCAAGGAAATCTCCAGATAACACAAAGACCAAGAAGATCTCAAAAAAACTCCATGAAGACCAAGGAGATCTCCAAACAAGACAGAGGCAGTGGTGAGAAGTACAAATCAGGAATTAGTTCCAATAAAAAAAAATACCAATCTCTGATTGTCCCCCCGAATCACCATCAAATCAATTATCACAAAATGGATAGAATATGGTAACACAACAAACCTGCCAAGAGAAGGCCCCCCACCAAAACTGTCAGTGTGGGCAAGAAAGGCATGAATTAGAGAGACAGCACAGATACCAAAGATAACCCTGAAGGAGCTGCAGAGCTCCCAATCAGACACTGGAGAATCTGTCCATAAGACCACAATAACCGCCCACTCCATACAGCCGGCCTTTATGGAAGAGTGGCCAGAAATAAAGCCTTTACTAACAGCCAAAAATGGGAAGGCTCATTTTAATTTTGACAAAAGACATGTGGGAGACTCCCCAAATGTATGGAAGAAGGCACTGTGGTCAGATGAGACCAAAATTGAATTTTTTGGCCACCAAGGTAAACACTAATGCGGGCGTCACACGGGACGATAAATCGTGCGATCGCATAAGCGATCGCACCTGCCCCCGTCGTTTGTGCGTCAAGGGCAATTAGTTGCCCGTCGCGCACAAAGTCGTTAACCCCCTTCACACGCACTTACCTCCTGGGCGACCTCGCTGTGGGCGGCGAACATCCTCTTGCTGAAGGGGGGGGACGTTCGGCGTCACAACAACGTCACACAGCGGCCGGCCAATAGAAGCGGAGGGGCGGAGATTCCTTCCGCATTGCCGGCGGGACGCAGGTAAGCTGTGTTCGTCGCTCCCGGGGTGTCACACGGAGCGACGTGTGCTGCCACGGGAGCGACGAACAACCGGCGCACTGAAGGAGGAATGAGATTATGAAAATGAACGACGTGTCAACGATGAACGAGAAGGTGAGTATTTCTTCTCGTTCATAGCTGTCACACGGTACGATATCTCTAACGATGCCGGATGTGCGTCACTAACGACGTGACCCCAACGACATATCGCCAGATATATCGTACCGTGTGACGCCCGCATAAGTCTGGCACCAAACAATAATACATTTAATCACCCCAAGAACACCATCCCCACAATGAAACATGGTGGTGGCAGCATGATGCTGTAGTGAGATTTTTGGCAGCAGGATCATGGAAAAGGGTCTGAAGAGGGGGTAGAAATGGACGGTGTGAAATACAGGGATATTCTTCAGCAAAACCTGTTTGTCAGTGATTTGAGACTGGGACGGAGGTTTCACATTCCAACAAGACAATGACCCAAAGCTACTGCTAAAGCCACACTGGAGGGGAGTAAGGGGGGGACGTTTGAATGTATTTGAGCGGCCGAGTCACAGCCCAGACTAAATCCAATGGAGAATCTGTGGTCAGAGGTGAAGATCGATGGTCACCAGAGGAAACATCTCACTGGAAGGAGCCCAAGCAGATCTGCCTGGAGGAAACATCTCACTGGAAGGAGCCCAAGCAGATCTACCTGGAGGAAACATCTCACTGAAAGGAGCCCGAGCAGATCTACCTGGAGGAAACATCTCACTGGAAGGAGCCCAAGCAGATCTACCTGGAGGAAACATCTCACTAGAAGGAGCCCGAGCAGATCTACCTGGAGGAAACATCTCACTGGAAGGAGCCCAAGCAGATCTACCTGGAGGAAACATCTCACTGAAAGGAGCCCGAGCAGATCTACCTGGAGGAAACATCTCACTGGAAGGAGCCCAAGCAGATCTACCTGGAGGAAACATCTCACTAGAAGGAGCCCGAGCAGATCTACCTGGAGGAAACATCTCACTGGAAGGAGCCCAAGCAGATCTAGCTGGAGGAAACATCTCACTGGAAGGAGCCCGAGCAGATCTACCTGGAGGAAACATCTCACTGGAAGGAGCCCGAGCAGATCTACCTGGAGGAAACATCTCACTGGAAGGAGCCCGAGCAGATCTACCTGGAGAAAACATCTCAGTGGAAGGATCTCTAGCAGATCTACCTGGATGAAACATCTCACTGGAAGGAGCCTGAGCAGATCTACCTAGAGGAAACATCTCACTGGAAGGATCTCTAGCAGATCTACCTGGAGAAAACATCTCACTGGAAGGAGCCCAAGCAGATCTACCTGGAGGAAACATCTCACTGGAAAGAGCCTGATCAGATCTACCTGGAGGAAACATCTCACTGGAAGGAGCCTGTGCAGATCTACCTGGAGGAATCATCTCACTGGAAGGAGCCTGGGCAGATCTACTTGGAGAAACATCTCACTGGAAGGGGCCTGAGCAGATATAGCTGGAGGAAACATCTCACTGGAAGGAGCCTGGGCAGATCTACTTGGAGAAAACATCTCACTGGAAGGGGCCCGAGCAGATATAGCTGGAGGAAACATGTCACTGGAAGGAGCCGCAGCAGATCTACCTGGAGGAAACATCTCACTGGAAGGAGCCCGAGTAGATCTACCTGGAAGAAACATCTCACTGAAAGGAGCTGGGGCAGATCTACTGTAACGCCTGCCTGGGTCCACAGACTCAGATGGGCTGTAATGGGGAGGCTAGAGGGAAGCCACTCACCAAGCAGGACCCCCAGAACCCTGAAACCCTTTAACCCCTATACAGGGATTTGGAATTACACAGGGCCCTGGAGATCACTCCCTGTGGAAGGCTGCAGTCCGATGAGAGTAGTAGTCAGGCAGGGTCAAACCAGGAATTGCGGAACAGGGACAGAATCGGCAGGCAATGACGTAGTCAGCAAACGTAGCAGAGGTGAAATCCGGATCGGGCAGCGAGGTACAAAAACAGCAGGCAGGAGGGTAGTCAGAAAACACGCAGAAGTCAGCACACAGGAATAACCAAACAGAATAAGGCTATGTGCGCACTTACCGGATTTTGCCGCGTTTTTTTTGCGGTTTTGCTGCATGTTTCGCTGCAGAAAATGTTCATAACATCTCTGCAGTGAATCACCAGCAAAACCTATGGGAAAAAAAAATCCTGTGCGCACTGGGCGGATTTTGACAGCTGCATGTTTTGCTGCGGGATTCCCGCAGCAAAAACAATTGCATGTCAATTATTTTCCGCACGTCGCTGCGGGATTTCACTCCATTGACTCCAATGTTAATCGTGAAATCCCGCAGGGAATAACGCAGGCAGCAAATTCTGTGCGGTTCACTGCGTTTTCCTGCGTTATTCCCTGCGGTATTTCGCGGTTTACCTCCGGTAATGTACATCGCCTGTCTGCGGTTTGCAGGGAAGTGATGTCATTACAGGAAGAGGAAGCCGTGCAGAGAGTAATCACACACACATCACAGACACACACACATCACAGACACACACACACATCACAGACATAGAACACAGACACAGACACATAGAACACACATAGAAAGCAAACGGAAATATAGAAAACAAAGCACGTGGGCTCCGCTGTATATTTAACGTCCAGCCGAGGTAAGCACACAGCGGCGGCCCGGTATTCTCAGGCTGGGGAGGGCGAGGGGCAGGGTTAATGTCCCCCGCCTCACTCCCCCTCCCACAGCCGAGAATATCAGCCGCAGCTGCCCCGGCACTGTCGCATGCATTATGCGGCAGTACCGGAGTGTCCCCGGCTCTTCCTGCCGCCGTGTAGCAGTGGCAGGCAGGGTAATACAAGGGGTTAATGGTGGTGGATCACCGCCATTAACTCCAGGCTTGATCATGGCAGCGTCTATGTGACAGCTGACATGATCAACCCGTAAGTAAAGTGAATAAAACACTCAGAAAAATCCTTTATTTTAAATAAAACACAAACAAGCCTCGTTCACCCTTTTATTAACCCCTCCCGAAACAAAGCTCCGGCGTAATCCACAGCTCCAGCATAATCCACAGGTCCTGCGCTGCTTACATCCAGCCGCGACTGTCACAGCGCTGAATGCAGCCTCGCAGCGAGACAGCAGAGGTAATTACCGGTCATTTCCCACGGCCGGTAATGTGAACTCACTGCCGACCGTGGGAAATGCAGCGATCTGTCCTCTATCTATCCCTCTATCTATCTATCTATCTATCTATCCCTCTATCTATCTATCTATCTATCTATCTATCTATCTATCTATCCCTCTATCTATCTATCTATCTATCTATCCCTCTATCTATTCATCTATCTATCTATCTATCTATCTATCTATCTATCTATCTATCTATCTATCTATCCCTCTATCTATCTATCCCTCTATCTATTCATCTATCTATCTATCTATCTATCCCTCTATCTATCTATCCCTCTATCTATCTATCTATTTATCTATCCCTCTATCTATTCATCTATCTATCTATCTATCTATCCCTCTATCTATCTATCTATCTATCTATCCCTCTATCTATCTATCTATCCCTCTATCTATCCCTCTATCTATCTATCTATCTATCTATCTATCTATCTATTCATCTGTCTATCTATCTATCCCTCTATCTATTCATCTGTCTATCTATCTATCTATCTATCCCTCTATCTATTCATCTGTCTATCTATCTATCCCTCCATCTATTCATCTGTCTATCTATCTATCTATCTATCTATCTATCCCTCTATCTATCCCTCTATCTATCCCTCTATCTATCTATCTATCTATCCCTCTATCTATCTATCTATCCCTCTATCTATCCCTCTATCTATACATCTGTCTATCTATCTATCTATCTATCCCTCTATCTATTCATCTGTCTATCTATCTAGCCCTCTATCTATCCCTCTATCTATTCATCTGTCTATCT